>NC_050453.1:71031273-71393148 GCF_903995425.1 Onychomys torridus
TGATAAAATGAAAATATTGGGAATTACTATCTGCAAAATGGGATCAATATCATTGTAATTTTAATTCACTATGAATAATATATAGAGTTACTGTTCCAAGTGATGCATCACTATAGTGAGTCTGCTATGTTTTGGAAGATGGCATTTATCACTGAAGTCCTTTAATCTTACATCATTCAACAAATCATTTAATAATGACTGAAGTACTGTCTTCTCTGTGCTAGATATAGGGAATAAAAATATAATGTTGATTTTTAAGACAAAAGGGTCTTAAGTATACTTAAGCATACAAGCCCCCTACCCTGCCCTAATACCCTGTGCCCATTTTTTGGGATCCCTTAGCTACTCCCAACCAAACCAGAAGTGCAGCTCAAAGTTGAACAGCTTGCAGACCTGACAAGTTCATGAATCTTTAAGGTTCCTCTGCAAACGGCATTTTGGAGGAGGAATAAACTAACATGAAAGTCTTTGTTGAAAAATGTAGGCAAAAGTGTAAGTGGGAAGGAAGAAGAAATGAATAGCTTATAAGGATAAAACAAAACTCAGGCAATGTCAGGGAAGATTGCACTCAACCAGTTAGGGGAGACACTTGCATGCCAGGGAATAAAGATGTTGCTCAAACTGCCCTGTGTTTCCCTAGCCACCAGACCATTAAAAATTTCCTGTCTGCTGTACTCCATGTCTCTTAGTCCCTGACTTGGGCTTTAAGAAGTGCCACTTACCCAACACTTGGCATTGTGTGGTGTACTGATGTGTTAAATTTTCCTAGGGAACAAAACTAAGATCTGATCACTCTAGTAAACACGGAGGATAAACCAAAGTTTGATCTCACCAGTCCAATTTTGTGAGATCAATGAGTTTATTCTTACAGAGCATGGGTGACCTCAACACTGCAAAGTCCCACCCATCGTAGACTCCAAGTTCATGGACATTGCATCAGTGGGTCACACTTTAATTAACTTCTATTTCCCATGTAGTCTCCCATCTCCTAAGATCATTTGTAGCTTAAAAAGGGACAATCTCAGGTGTGGGTCTCTGAACTCCCTTCTCCACCCTCTGTGGAGTTTCAGTCTCTCATAATGATTATCAAAGACCTGGCTACCACAGTATTGTTTTGCTTTGGTTGTCATGGCAACCAGGGGTATCGGGTTATGTCAGAAGACAAAGCACCATCAACAACTGAATATTTAGTGAGGACAAAGCCTGTGATATCTATGTGCTTGGAAGGAGGAACTGGTCAGAGATGAGACTGAAGTCAAACCCTGAAAGTGATGAGATTCAAGCAGAGAGTGCTAGCAGAGGGAAACCAGATGTGCGTGTGGGGAGAACCTGAACAAAGAATCTCATAGATTCCGCAAGAACTGGAAAACACAGTGGGTCCCAGCACAGAGCCTTAGAAGAGGGGCACTGGGAAGGACGGGCAGGGCCACACAGGCCTATGGATTTCTAGAACAGCTTGGGTTTCATGTTAAGAGGCATTTATTAGAGCTGTGAGATTATGTGGAGTTTCATGTGCTCTCATTATGGATTAGCTAAGTTCATCACAGTATACAAAATAGCACAGGCTTGAGAGTATAGATCGAGCTTGTTGATTGACTACTAGTAGTTGGAGACCCTTTAATGTTCTCATTTTTATATGTCCTAACATCATTATAAGCTTTATGTACAGTTGAACACAAAGCCCTGTGCTGTATTAGAATATATGCATATTATAATTAATAGTAATTTCAATAAATGTAATGACTCATGTTAATGACATTTTTCTCACATATTATATACACATGTATATACAATTGTTAGGTAGTCATTTACATATTACTTGTTTCACTGATATTTGTAAACATGGTTGATATACTATATAATTATAACAATGTATATGTGGTATGATACGTGCATAACATATATGCACACTGTTACCTTTTGGATGAGGCTTTAGGAGGACACCAAGACAGATTACTGAGGAGTAAGTTTATTAGTAATATGGATAGACGGACACAGGGGATCCAAGTAGGGTTCAGGCTTCAGCACCAGAAACAAGCAGCCTGATGAGAGCTCTGAAGGGAAGAATCAGAGCCTGTGTGACTGAAATGCGGATCTGCTCCTCTATTAGCTTTCTAAGGATAGAGAAGGGTCCACAGAACAAGCTTGTAGGCAGATTCTCTGGTTCTCTGTCCAGAGGAAAGGAAGGGAGTAAAGAGAAGGACCTGTGACTACCATCCCCTTTGATGTAAATTCACTTCCTAAGTGAAAGATCCTAGCATCAGGGAGACTGTTAGCTGGGGATACAAAGACAATGTCTCAGTAAGGTGAACCTATGGGTATCTATCAGAAGAAGATGAAGTCCAACATTACCTTCTTACACATAGATGCATGTATGTATGTATGTATGTATGTATGTATATATATGTGTGTGTGTGTGTGTGTGTATAACATACATGTGCATATCTGTGTGTTTATAGCTAGAGTCTGCATTTTTTAAAATTATGCTGGTTGCAGTTAAGAAAGTTGCTGGTTAAAGTAAAGAAAGTTGAGGAGCATCCAAAAAATTAGAGTAGTCATCTCTCTGCATATTCCTTAGTGGCCATTTTCTCCTGCCTTGAATAGGAAGAGATATCCTCTTAACTCCTGTGAATTCTGGTGAATATGTTTGGACAATCAAGGAGTTATGAACCTCAGGGAGGGAAGCCCTTGTGCACCTAAGAAAGAGAACTGGGTGTGGATTTTCTATGTTCTCATCAGCCCAGCAAGCCAGTGCTCTGGGGTTAGCTCTGCCAGAAGTTGAAAGCTATCTGATCCAGTCCTTCTTATCTGTGAAGAGAAAAGCTGCCTCCCCACACACTCAATCTGTTATCAACTCTTCCATACTGCAGTGCAGAATGAGCAAGAAGTCATTGTCCTGAGTTGTCAGCCAGATTTTATTTCCTCAAATGAACCTAAGTTCTCCTGAGAAAACACAGACACATCACTCAACATTGTCACAGAAGAAAACACAAAGATCTATAACGGCCTATCACTGTGCCCAGCGCACAATAGATGCTAAATAAGCACTAACTAGAAACTACTGTCATTGGCCTTTTCAGTTGAGCCTCAGTTGTTTTATAGATAGGGGTGGACCACCTCACACTTTTGGGTCTGCGTCTCTTCCTCTGGTGGATGAAAGGTTTGTATCACAGCTCCAAACCTCTGACAACCTGTCACCACAAGGATGAACTAAGAGAGCAGGGAGCCTTGGTAACTAGAAGAGCTGGGTAACATTCTCTTTTCCTCTCCAGTCCAGTATTTTCATCAATTAGAGAAAACAAATACCTTGGATACCAGGTCCATAGATCCATGATCCAAAAAACCAAAGAGGTCACCATACTCTCACATGAATCCCTTAGCAAAAGATGAAAGGAAAACCAGGAAACATTCTTGGAAGGACTTCAGAAAGTCCCCAATTTCTCTCTAGAGATTTAGAGCCCTAGAAGGTAAAGAAGGGGGAAATGCAAATATTAGGCTAGAGAGATTACTCAGTGGTTAGGAACACTTACTGGTCCTTCCAAGGACTGAAGCTGAGACCTCAGCACCTATATCTGACAGGTCACAAATGTCTGTAACTCCAGCTCTATGGGATCTGACCCAACACCTGCTTCTGTAATCTACGGGCATATGTACACACATGTATGTGTGATCACATACACATATACACACAACAATAAAATAAAACAACATGAATATTCCTAAAAAGTAAAAATGTTAATTATTCTAGTTCAGACAGTTGCAAGTATCATATATATATATGATTCATACTATATATGTATAATATAAAATTCTCAAAGAACAAATAGCACGTTGTATGGTATCATGTTAATTGAAATAGACATTTATTGATGTATTAAAAAAAAGCAAGTATCAATAAACTAATGCTGAAGAATTTGCTAGTTTTCATTTTGTCTGTCTGTGAACTGCTATCAAAATTGCAGATTTCTAGAGTTCTTGCTCCAGACTTCCAAATAAGAGGGCATTTTGGGCTGTCTCCACATCATGGCATTTCTCAGTACAGGAACTACATTTTATCTGTTTACATGACAGTGCTTCTCAGGAAATACCTGGGCTATGGCTACAAAAGTGCCACTAACAAGCTCTGTGATCCTGGAAAAAGCAGCCTCCATCCCCCATAGTCGAGCATCATTGTCATGTGTAAAATGCTGATAATAATACTCACCCTGTCTACCTCCTGGGGATGTCATGATGATCAAATGAGATGGAATAGAAGCAAAAGTGCTTTGAAGAGCATCCTCAGCCCACAGCTGCACGGGGGGATGCTTGATGTATTGTTGCTATTGTGGCTGTTGTAGTCCTCTTGCTTCAGGATGATTTGTCCCTGAGGATTTTCCTCATGCACCACAGGGACTGAAGGGAAAAGGGCCCTCTCCTCCCTACTGGATGCATGGCACAGCTCTGAAGGGAGTTTGCAGACTCCAAAATGTAAACAACCTATTTCTACAGAGTTGATTTTCCTTACAGAGAAATGAACAACTGCTCCCCACTTTCTTTCCAAATATACATGAATTCATGTCCCCTTGAGAGATTCAACTGCTTTATCTCCATAAGCGGTTACCATCCTAGGTGCTTGCTTGTCTCTGAATAAACCCACTGAAGTAATGATCTACTCCTCAGATCTCCTAGGAATATATCCACCTATTTTTAAATAAGTGACATCCCCAGGGACACCAAATGGCATTTTTAAGAAGTCAGGAACTGGGAGCCATGACATGCAACCATCTGCATACCTGAGACACATTATGAAGATATCAGGAAGAAGGAAAGGGTCTCCCAGAAAAGCCTTTTTGTCTACAAGCTGATCAGCATGGAACAATTGCCCTTCCATAGAGAGACTTGCTCTTTGGGATTATGAAACTTTTCTACCATATAGAGTCCTGTCTAATAATGTAAATAAGAGTATTTGACATTATTAACACATGGGCTTACTGTGAACTTGCCCAGAGCAAATTTGAAAAAGAAGACACAGAAAAAGAAAGCAAAGAAGGCAAGAGGCAAGAAAGGTCAGGAGACATGCCATAGTTTATTTATAGCTATCCAAATAAATAATTATAAAAACTGCATAATGGAGGCCCAGTAAGGTAGAAAATTGATCATGAATATGCCCATATTAGACCAATGTAAATCCAATAACTGGATTTTAAGTCTACATGACCAAATCATTTTTTAAAGTAGATTAAAACTGAAAAGATTTATCTTTTCCTGTTTGAATACTATCATAGTAGGTGTGTGGACTGGATGTAAAACAGCCTCTGTAACTTGACGTCTTAACACTTGATCTCCACATTGTGGCATTGTCTCAGAAAGCTCTGGAGCCTTTAGGTGGAGACTTGCTGAAGAAAGTGAGTCACTGAGGGCAGACCTTGAGTCCTATACCCTGGTGACACCTTTGGTTCTCTGCTTCCTGTTTGCAGATATGACATGATCAGCAAGCTTCCCGCTTCCCCTGCCATGCTTGGCCCACCATGATGGACTTTCCCCTTTAAGTTGTTATTGCCTGGGTATTTGATTGCCACGTCCACAAAGAAAACAGTACAGTAGGAAACCATTGCAACCGAGAGACAGTCTGTGGAACACAAGGGGCTGAGAAGAGCACAGATCTGAGAGGGAGTACAGGCTTCAGCTATTCATGGCAACACAAGTTCCTGCAACAAGAAAGTAAAGATCCTCAGAAGTACAGAGCAGGGACTCTGATCCCAGCCTTGGCAGTGGGGTGATTGTCACCAGCAGAGGAATGTGGGGAGCATGGTGTTCCAGGCACAAGAATCAAGTATGTAAGGGCACAGTAGTGTGATGCTGGTTGGCATTGTCCATGAACATATGCAAAGCATGCATGGTCTTGCTAAAGTGCTACAGGCCGGGAAGGCTATGTTAAAAAAGCAAGATTAAATAGTTTGGTGCCGTGGGGGCTAACCTATATGAAATCTCCCAATGACACATTATGCTTGGATTTTATGGAAACACAAAGATGCTTGAGCTCTAAAAAGAGAAAGTAACATTGTCAGATTTATTTCAGGAAAACACACACACACACACACACACACACACTCACACACACACAGAGTTTATAAGCAGAAAAGATGTGTGCAGTGTGCAGCATAGAAAACACAGGAGGAAAGAAACATTCTGCCTTGGTGAATCACTGGGATTTGGGTGGTGAGAAACATCTGCTTCAGGGTAACTCTCTGGCTGGAATTTCCTACTCAGATTGAAAGATGAAGGAGTGATTGGTTTGGGGCACAGTAGGCATGACTCATTTTTAGAAAGCATATGAATTTCTCTTAATTCAAATTATAATGCAAGATCAGAGAAAAACTGCTGAGAGACAGGGGAAATTAGGAGAAAATTTGTTTCTTTTCTCCAGTTGAGCTCATTTCCCCACTGGCTAGTTTCTGCGCTTCATATCTTGACTAGTCTACACTTCGTCAGAGGTGACACCAAGAATAATTATCTTAAAATGTTTGGAACAGAGTAAATTAATATTTGTTAAATGGGAAGAAGCTTATGGTTGTAATTACAATTGTATCTTCTAAACTACAAGTTAAGACAGGAGCTGAGGGACTCGGGGGGATAGCTTAGTATGAACACTTTTTGTACAAGCATGAGGATCTGAGTTCAAATCCCAAGCACCCATGAAAAAAGTCTGATGTGGATGAGCATGTGCCTGAAACTCCAGTGCTAGGGGAGGTGGGACAGAGAAGGGGGATCATTTGGGCTTGATGGTCACCCATCTTCAGTGTCAGAGAGAGACCATGTCTGAAGGAAATAAAGTGAAGAATGACAGAACCAGACATCCAATGTCCTCCTCTGGCCTCTACACACATCCCTGCAGGTTCCTACACACACCACACAAACAATCCTCCCTCCCTCCCTCTCTCTCTCTCTCTCTCTCTCTCTCTCTCTCTCTCTCTCTCTGCATGTCTGCCTGTCTGTCAGTCTTAAACACATTCACAGGTTTTAAAGAGGTGGCAGAAGGAACACACGTGCTTAATGTTGTCCTTGTGACCCCCAGTAAGTACATTTTCTTTGTAAGGACTTAAACCGTGAAAATTGGGAAAAGACAAAGGAGACAATAACTATAGGATTCTGGAAGCTGGCAGGCAGCTGGAGGAGAATAGCTTACTCAATAGAAATAAGGAAGCTGGGTCCTAATCAGTTTCAAGGAAAATTGAGAATCAACACAATTCTACCACAGAATGGAAAAGAGTCTCCAAAAGTGGTCTACAGAGCAAGATCCAGGACAGATACCAAAACTACATGCAGAAACCCTGTCTCCAACCCCCCCCCCCAAAAAAAGAAAGAAATGACTATGCTCAAAGTGTTCCAATGGTTGAAATGCCAAGAGAGCCCAGTAGTCAACCTTGCATTGCAGGGAATGGGTTATCTGTGTAAGGGCACACTGAAGGCACCAGGGCCTTCCCCTCCCAGAATCACAAAACTCAACAGTTTAATCAACAGACATTCAGGTACCTTTTTTGTGCCTCAAACTCTCTGTGTAGCTGAGGATACCCTTGAGCTCTTGATTCTCATGCCTTTATCTCTTGAGTGTTGGGATTATAGGTGTGTACAATTGAGCTATAACCCCATGCTTTTGAATCCCTTTTTGAACATGGAATTCTTTTTCCCCCATTTTCCATGTGTGTGTGTGGTAAATACATAAGTGTGCAGGCATGTTTTTGCATATGTGTGGGTGCCTATGTGTGTGGACTCCTGTGCACATGGGTGTACATGCATGTCGAGGCCTTAGTTTTATGTTAGGAACCATTCTCAGTTATTCTTCCACTGTATTCATTGAGACAAGGTCTCTCAGGCAAAGCCATAGCTCCATTTTAGGGCTAATCTTGTAATCCAGCTTGTTCTAGGAACTCCAGCCTCTGCCTTTTGAGACTGGATTTACAAAGGGGCTAGTGATCTGTCTGAACTCTGGCCCTCACATTTGCATGACAAGCAATTTAATGCTGAGCCATCTCCCTGGAAAGCCCAATTTTGGTCTTAACTCTCCAAGATAGAGAACTCCCTTCAAGATGGAATGAAGAGACCCAAATGAAGATAGAATAAAAGAAGAGTTTGAAGAAAATAGAGGCCATGCCAAAAGAGAAGAGTAAAGGAGAGAGCAGAGGACACCTTTACTGATACCCTCAGGGGAAGGACAGGATGAAGGCAGGCAAGAGGGAGGTAATACATGGGAAAAATGTTAACGTGGTTATCAAAGACGCCTGCACATTCAATTCATAAAGAGAGAAAGCAAAGGCAAATAACATTTTAAAAATTGTGAGATAAAAGTGAGGTACTATGCCTTGAAACAGAGCAAGTTAAAATGCTGAAGGGATGGGTTGGGGACAGCAATAGAAAATAAAAGTAGAAAGTCAAGTAAAATTAAAAGTGAGACACTGTGTCCTGCCCGGTGAGGAGGTGGAGAGGAAGGAAGCAATCTAGCAAGAGATCACAGAGGCCAAGGAGGGAAACTGACCAACGTAGTAATCCAAGGGAACTTTCTAGAATGGATGGCGAGAGGTTTTAAATTCAAGGACCCACTGGATGCCTAGAACTATGAATTGTGAAAGTATATAAGATTCCAAAGAAGGGAGATGAGATTGAGTGTGGCTTTGGGCTTACCAGTAATAACTGTGGACGTGAACAACATTAGGAAAATGCTGTTACAATTCTGAGGGAGGATTGTTGCTATGTGAAAGTCTATTCCTAGACAGACTGGCAATTAATGGCATGTTAAAAATGAAAATATTTTCAGGCTTTTCAAGATTCAAAAGTTCCTTCTCCTCTTAGCCACTCCAAAGAAGTGATTAGATTATGAAGCTTAATGTTGATTGCCAACTTGACAGATCCAAAATCAACCAGAGTGAAAACTTCTGAACTTGTTGGTGAGGGGGTTTCTAGATTAGATTCAATGAGGACAAAAGATGCCCCCTGGATGTGGGTGACATCATCCCATGGGCTGGGGTCCTAGTCTCAATAAAGGAGAAAGTGAGCTGAGCACCAGCCTTCATCTCTCTGCTTCCTGTTTGCAGATGCCATATGACCTGCTGCCTCACACCCCTGCTGGCAGGAGTTCCCCACCATTATGGACTGTATTCTCAAACTCACAGGTTTAGAAGGTGACCAGCATGATGGGATCAGGATGCTCCAGGAGTCAGATGAACCCAGAGCCCAGTGCTACTATCTAAATCTCATACTGGAATGATGAGCTAAAAAGCTTGTACCTAGAGAGAATCTCAACTTTCTTAGTCTTGAGCTCTGATTAGTCACCTTGTCCTGCTCCTGAATCATCTGGAGACATTCATCCTCTCATCCTACATTCTACACACAGCCAGCCTTGATGCTTTCCTGAGAGCTGTTACAGGATATGCCACGTTCAAGAGCTAAACATGCCCCAAATCATGTTTCTACTCGACGTCCAGCAACTTACCTACATCTTCACCCTGCTACACTACCTGAGTATCGTCTCTAGGAGACTCCTTCATGTGAACATCTGGAAGAAAGGGGAGCACAGGTTACTGCTTCTGTCTCCTCTTCTCTTGAGTGCCCTCACTTAAGAATGGCAGTATCATCCCTTCCTTATACATTTAGTAAACCTAAAGCTAAAACATGCATTATTTAAAAGCATCGACAGTAATGATATCCCCAGAAACAAAACAAAGCAATCATTGATAGTGACTTCAAGACAGTGAGGGCCTCCAGAGGCATACTGAGAGAAGACACTCTCAAAAATACACACAGGAGGCTTCTGAAGACAGACCGTGTTCTCATTCTTCATTGGTTTAGTCTCTTTTATTTTATCTTTATTGAGACATATGGCCCAAATGGACTCCAAGATCACTAGGTAGCCAATGATGACCTTGAACTTCTGATCCTCCTGTCTAGCTCTCCTAAGGTCTGAGAACCACAGACTCATATAGTATTAACCCATGCTTCAGGAGTATAAGACATTATTGCATTATTTATAAGGAGTATATATATTTTATATATTCTTCTAGCTATGTAACTGTAAGGATTCTCAAGGGAGACAAAATCAATAGAACCCAAATATATATATATATATATATATATATATATATATATATATATATATATATATATATATATGGGAAGATCTATGATGGGATGGGCTTATGCAGTTATAAGGCTAAGCATTCCCAGAGTTGGCTATTTGCTACTGGTGAGCTAGGGGAGCGGTGGTATAATTCAGTTCTGGTTCAAAGATCTGAGAACTGAGGAACTAATGGTATGTGCTTTGGTGAGAGTCTTGAAAGTGGGTCAGCCAGGTAAACCAATGTCTAAGATCAGGGAAAGATGGATGTCTCAGACCAACCAATTCTTTCTTCCTTTGCCACTTTGCTCTATGCGGGCCTTTAGATGAACTGATAGTGACAAGTTTCCCTGGCTGACCAGTCAAAATGCCAATGCCTTCAAGGAATACCCTCACTGACATGGCCAGCAATAGTATTTGCTAACTTTCTGAACCTTGCTGGGCTCAGTGAAGTTGCAATATGAAATTAATCACTATAATAGAATAATTGGCAAACAAAAACAAACACCATGGGTTATCTATACCTCTTTGAGCTTATTTTTTAAATTTACAGTATGTTCATGTGTATGTGTGTGTGTGTGTGTGTGTGTGTGTGCATAATTGTGAGTGTACATGTGAAAATGTGTGTTTTTATGCACTTACAAGGATCTCACTGACCACCAGTGGCCTGCTCGGCATATATACAGATGTGGTGATCTACAAGTATTTTGTTCTATTTACTGCATGAAAGCAGTCCAGATGCTGTCCCCGGAATGCCAACTCTAATAGCCATATCTAGTTGCTATTGCACTAATGGTTAATGGAATTACAAAGAAGGCTGAACTTACACAATTGCCATTTCAAAGAAATAACATGTTGGAGTCTTAGGAAATGCAAAAATAGTTCTTGCCAGTTCAACATCCCCAAAATTGAAATCACATCAACCCTCAAAGGAAAAAAAATGTGATATAGTTGAAACCAGAGAAAGAAATTAGCTTTTTCCCATTGAGGAGGGAGATGGGCTCAGACTATTTAGACTGTGTGATGCCTTTGTGGGTTGAAACACTGTTAGTTGTATATCCCACTAATGTTCAGTTTTTAAATTATCAGCTCAATAATAAATTGAACTTAAGTTAAAAAAAAAAAACAACAAAAAAAACTTTTGACATCAAAAATGAAACTGCTTAACAACAAAAGTCTTATTGCTTTGATTCCCCAAATAACAAAGATGATGTAGTTAATGTAGGGCATCTTTTCCTGTGGATGGAAGGCAGAAATTCTCCAGATGCCTCTGCTGCCCTCGTTATCCAAAAGCAATGTGCTCAGGTCAGAGGGCCCCTCGGAAGAAGCCCTGTGGGGAAGCTGTGCAGGAGAGCTATTGGCTCCAGAGATGGGGTTTTATTGTGGATGCTCCTGAAGGATGGAATCGGAGACCTACTGCTGACCTTGAACAGATAAATGTTTGTGAATGAGCCCCTGTCCTTGGACCTCAGGCTGTGTAGCCCAGCGCAAGTCAGTTTACCTCACAGCGACCATTAGACAATAATCATTTAAGGTTGGGAGTTTATTCTGGCTGCTTCAGTCAAGTGTTCAGTTTTATTTTTTGTTTTTGATTCTATTTGGCTTTAGTGAAACTTAAAAAAAAACATTTGCTTTATTCTACATTATGTGTGAACATGGGCAGAGGAAAGGATGTGCACAGGACTATGGGCTCCCATGGAGATCAGAAGAAGGAATTGCATATCCTGGAGTTGGAGTTAGAGGCAGTTGTAAATTGCCCAAAGTGGTTTCAGGGGAACAGAATCCTCTAGAAATCACTGAGCCCTGTTAACTATTGAGTCATCTCTCTAGCCCTCAGTGACACATTCTTCATTGTCCTTCTCATACATATTTATAAATGAACAGCCACCTTGCATAACCATACAAAAATGAAAGCAAACTATGGAACTTCTCAGGGCTGTGAGTGTAGTGCAGTCAAGATGAGCTTGCCTAGCACAGGCGAAGCCTTGTATTTAACCCCCACGTCAGATAACTAACAACACTAGCCCTAGTCTTAACTCTGTCCCAGCACCCAGGGGATGGAGACAGGATGGTCAGAAATTCAAATCATCCTCTGCTACAAAGCAAATTCCAGGCAAGCCTGGCATAGAAGAGACTTTCTACAACAGGTTTTAGAAGATGATGGAGTACCTACTCAAGGACACACTAAATAGATGAAAACATACCCAAAGACCATAGTAATTCAAAAGGCAAACTTACATGGCACCACTGCGGAAAAGTGTGAAGGAGAGCTTGTGCTAAGACTCTAAGAGAGGAAAGGGAGAGATGGCTTTGCAGTGTGGCAAGGGCACACACTGTTCATGGAGAAGACCCTGGTCCCACTCCCAGTACCCAGGCAAGACAGCTCAAAACTGCCTATAACTCCAGCTTTAGGGGGTTCAATGTCATCTTTGAATACGAACACACACACACACATACACACACACACACACACACACACACACACACACACTGAGAGAGAGAGAGAGAGAGAGAAATAGATCTTAAAATAGAAAATAGAAAAAGGTAATGTAAGTCAGAAGAAGTCCTAAAGAGAAGAGTATTCAAGACTTTAAAGCTAGATATCTATGGCAAACCTGAATACATTGCACGTGGACAGCATGGTTGGAGCTCAGTGATTGTGATAAGAATGGAGAATCAAAGAAAGACTAGATCACACAAGCCTTGGCAACACTACAGATCTATCTATCTTAAACCTCAGAAGACTTTCATCAGGGAAGTAGTAGTCAAACCCATATTTAAAAGTAGCATGCTGGGGCTGGAGCCGTGCCTCAGCGGTTAAGAGTGTTTGCTGCTTTTACTGAGGACCCGAGTCTGGTTCCTAGCACCCATGTCAGGTAGCTCACTCTGTGTCACTGAAACAGTAAACAAGCTTATCCCTCACCATGAGCTAGAGATCAAGTGGCTAGAATCCATAGTAGTAGTTCCCACCCCATGAAATGATTGAGGGCTGATTTTCCTAAGGTACAGTACTTGAGGACAGAGTTATAAAACTTTCATGTAAACTCTTGGGCATTAACACAGATCATCTTCCATTGCTTATCATATTGATGGCCTTTACATTCCACAGTCACACTCAGACTAATCCCTTAACAGATGCTACCTCTGGAACCTAACTCCTCTGCGGCACCCTGTGCTTGCTATGTAGCCTGTAAGGACGGTGTGGATTTGTCACTCCATAATCAAATTCTTAATATAACCTTACTTCACTTTAAGACCCCAGTGGCTATTTTTCTTATTGGATATTAGTTTATAACAATTGGTCTCTGGGATAGCTAATGCAAATTGTCAATTTAATTTGGAAGCATGTGTCAGTCTGTTACAGCATTACTAGAAAGGATTAGCTGAAGGGAGAAGACTGTCCCTTGGAGTGGACAGTGTCTTCTAGCAGTGGCCCAGTTACAAAGAGGTGCGAGGGGAAAGCAGTGTTGCTTGCTTGACTACCTTTGGTTTTTGCTGGTAACGATATCTATCTGTCTCATTGCTGCTGCTACTGCTCCTGTCATGCTCTGTCACCATGAGACTCCAGTTTCTTCAGCCTCCTGATATTGACTGGCCAGCAGAAGTTCTCTTGAAATCCTTCTAGTACCATATTGGGAATGCTGAGGCATCCAGCCCCTTGGAATGAAGTCAGCTAGTCTGTGCTATATTTGTTCTAACTGCCTGAAGGATCTAGGCCAGCACTTAACAGGTTGTATGCATTACTTTACATTTGAGTTCACTTCTCTAAATGGTATGTTATGGTGTCAGATTACAGAGTGTTTTGTGGTTTCTGGTTCTCTGCTTAACTTAAAGAATCGGAGTAGAGTTTGTGAGTTAAGAAACAAGACCCTGTAGAACCACAGGGAAGAACTGGGAAGGTGGCTTAGTCAGGCAGATGCTTGCAGAGCAAGTATGAGGACTGGAGTTAGAATCCCCAACATGATGGGCTGGACAGTCTTATGCCAACTTGGCAGACAAGCTAGAGTTATCTGAATAGAGATAACCTCAACTGAGAAAATAATCTCCATAAGATCCAACTGTATCCAGGTTCTGGCTATTACAAATAATGTTGCATGAACATAGTTGAGCATATGTCCTGTGGTATTGTTGAGCATTCCTTGGGTATATGTTCAACAGTAGAATAGCTGGGTCTTGAGGAAGATTGATTCCCAATTTTCTGAGAAATTGCCATACTAATTTCCAAAGTGGCTGTAGAAGTTTGCATTCCCACCAACAATGTAGGAGTGTTCCCCTTGCTCCACATCCTTTCCAACATAAGTTGTCTTCATTGTTTTTGATCTTAGTCATTCTGAAAGGTGTAAGATGGCATCTCAGAGTCAATTTGATTTGCATTTCCCTAATGACTAAGGATGTTGAGCAATTTCTTAAATATCTTTTGGCCATTTGAGATTCTTCTGTTGAGAATTCTCTGTTTAGCTCTATAGCCCAATTTTTAATTGGACTGTTAGGTATTTTGATGTCTAGTTTGTTGAGTTCTTTATATATTCTGGAGATTAGCCCTCTGTCTAATGTAAGGTTGGTGAAGATCTTTTCTCATTCTGTCCCTCAACTGAAGAATGGATAAATATAATGTGGTACATATACACAATGGAGTACTACTCAGCAGAGAAAAACAATGACATCATGAGGTTTGCAGGCAAATGGATGGAACTAGAAAATACCATCCTGTGTGAGGTAACCCAGACTCAGAAGGACAAACATGGTATGTACTCACTCTTAAGTGGATACTAGATATAAACCAAAGGATGACCAGAATGCAACCCACAGCTCCAGGGAGGCTAGCTAGTAAGGAGGACCCATGGAAGGATGCATGGATTGCTCAGTCATGGAGAAATGGATGGATCTACATGAGCAAACTGGGGGTAAGGGGGAGGTAATGGAGGACAAGGGATGGGGGATGAGAGCTTAGGGGAGCAGGAGGTTTGAGTTAGAATGCGAACAGAGTGGGAGAGCAAGGAAAGAGATACCATGATAAATGAAGACATCATGGGAATACAGAGAAGCAGAGTATGAGGGAGGTTCCCAGGAATCCACAAGGATGAATCCACCATGGACTACTGGCGATAGTCAAGAGGGTGCCTGAGCTGGCCTACTCTGGTGATTGGATGGCTGAATACCCTAACTGTCATCATAGAACCCTCATCCAGTGACTGAAGGAAGCAGATGCATGGCTGGGTCCCAGGAAGAGTACCAGGAGTCCAATGATGAGAGAGAGGAGGGATTCCATGAACAAGAGATATTGAGATCATGATTGGAAAAAGTACAAAGACAACTAACCAAACTAGTGGGAACTCATGAACTGTGGACCAATATCTGAGGGGCCCCTATGGTGCTGGACTAGGCCCTTTGGATAAGCAAGCCAGTTGTTTAGATTGAACTGTAGAGGGGAGCCCCAGGCAGTGGGATTAGGACCTGTCACTAGTACATGAGCTGGTCTTTTGGAGTCTGCTGTCTATGGTGAGACACTTTGCCTTAGTGCAGGGAGGAGAGGCTTTGACCTGCCTCAACTTAATGTACTAGGCTTTGCTGACTCCCCATAGGAGACCTTGCCTTGGAGGAGGTGGGAATGGGGGACGGGCAGGAGGAGGGAGGACAGGGGAATCTCTGGTTGGTATGTAAAATGAATAGAAAAATCTCTTAATAAGAAATAAAAGAAGAGAAAAGAAAAAGGTGGAAATTGCTAGTACATTTAAAAAAAAAAAAAAAAAAGGTCTGGCTGTAGCCAGGCAGCAGTGGCACATGTCTTTAATCCCAGCACTTGGAAGGCAGAGCCAGGCAGATCTCTGTGAGTTCAAGGCCAGCCTGGTCTATAGTGCAAGATCCAGGACAGGCACCAAAACTACACAGAGAATCCCTGTCTTGAAAAACAAAACAAAACAAAACAAAACAAACAAAAAAGATCTGGCTGTAAAACATTTTAATTAGTGATTGATGGGGAAGGGCCCAGAGCACTGTGGGTGGTGCCATCCCTTGGCAGGTGATCCTTAGTTCTGTAAGAAAGCAGGCTGAGCAAGCCATGAAGAGAAAGCCAGTAAGGAGCACCCCTCCATGGCCCCTGCATCAGCTCCTGCCTCCAGGTTCCTGCCTGCTCTTTATGAGTTCTTGTCTTGACTTCCTTCAGTGATGAACAGCAAGGTGGAAGTGTAAGCCAAATAAGTCCTCTCCTCCCCAACTTGCTCTTTGGTCATGCTGTTTTGTCACAGCAATTGAAACTCTAAGACGAAATGACATTTAAAAAACATGGTAGGGTGATATATACCTATAATCTCAGCCCTGGAGAGACAGAAAGGAGTGGACATCTTGAGCTGGCTGGCCAGCCAGCCTAGCTGAATTAGTAGTGAGAAACCTTGTCTCAAAAACATCAAATAAAAAAGGAGCCTCATCAGAGAAGTTTCCTTATGCAGCAGACAGCAGTTAACAGAGAGTCACAACTGAATAAAGTATAGAGCATGTCACAGGGGAATGGGTCTTCTGTACCATTTCCTCCCACACTGCCAGGGCACACTACAGAAGAAGTAACTGAAAGATCAGAGAAGCCAGAAGTCAGAGATTGCTATAAAATAATGTCTTCTACATATGACATGACCATTGTCCTTGTGACACACACAAGCTCAGCAGCACAAGACTTTCACAAGATCAAGCCAGTCAACACTCCAGCATGGAAAGGGAGGAAGCTTATGAGGTCTCACTCATAGCTGAGGAGTGCTTGGCAGTTGAGGGCTACTGGATAAGGGAGAGTTGATATATTTGTTTAATGTTATGTAAGTGTTTTTCCTACATGTGTAACTGTAGTGCATGTCTGGTGCTTACAGAGACCATAAAAGGGCATTGGATACCCCAGAACTAGAGTTATAGACAGATGGGCACCACCATATGGTTGCTGGGCATTGAACCTGTGTCCTCTGGGAGAGCAGAGAGTGCTGTTCACCACTGAGTGAGCTATCACTCTAGGCCTGGTGTTTGTTTCTTTGCAGTCTTTTGGTCCATGTCAACCAAGGTGTCCATGCTCCAATGCATAGCTCTACACAAATGCACAAATAGAAGCACTGATTGAATTCAGTGGTTTTTGTTTGTTTGTTTGTTTGTTTTGTTTTTTTGTTTTTTTTTTGAGCTGAGGATCAAACCCAGGGCCTTGGGCTTGCTAGGCAAGCGCTCTACCACTGAGCTAAATCCCCAACCCTCAGTGGGTTATTTTTAAAAGAGAAGACATGAAGTTGGAATGTGGGTGTGAGAAGGTTCTGAGAGGAGACTGAGGGGAAACTGCAGGGGATATGTGATCTAAACACATTGCATCATCTTGAAATTACCAATGAATAAACCAAGTTTCCTTCTCAAAGTAAGGTAGAAAATGATTGAGGAAGACACAGTCACTTCCTGTCCTCCACACAAATGGGCACACACATGCAAGTGCATCCATGCAAGCACCTGTGCAGCACACACACAAGCACTAAGGGCATTTGCCTTTTGGGCTCTTCATCATTGCCCCCCAATTCTCAATGGGAACAGGAAGCAAAATAAAGAGGGGGCCACTTCCTAAAGGACGGAGCCATCTTTACATTGGTGATTTCCTCTGCCAATATAAATGATATTGGGAAGGGCAACTTGAAGCACAGTAGGAACCCTCTGAAACTGATTGTCTCAGCTGGTCTTGGACAGTCATCAACATGTCTGAGCCTTAGCTTTCCTTGGCTGGTCAATGTAGACACTGATGTCATAGTACTGTTGCTATAATTTCATGCATATAAACATGCAAAATTGTGTAGCATGGTGCTTTTCCTGCAGCTTACGGCTGTCTCTAGACTCCATTTGATATATGTTTTCCCACTGTGAAAGAAGGTCAGCTATTTCTTTGGCTGGTGCACCAGCGAGGGCCCCGGAAAGAATGACTAAGCAATCTTCACAATTCTATTAGGATCCTGGTTTGCCAACGAGCATCCCTCTCCAGTAATAAAATACAGCTTTTTTCAGTTTCAGACATGATTAAGTTAAATGTGTGAAGATTCATAACTGTATTGATTTCTTCCCATGGTGATCATGTTTCTCATGCTTCTTGGCACCTGTATATGCCTAAACAGATGGAGATGTTTGAAAGAACAGCTATTGTTTAGAAGTCAAAGAGAATATAGACCAGGAGATACACAACCATACTTCACCTTAGAGATAGGATGGTAAAGAACAGTTGAAAGACAATGAATTTGCCATTTTCTCCTTTTGACCATTTGCCAAATAAAGACAACCCTGTGGAAATGAACATAAATCCATAGAACTAGAATAGACTGAGGGAAAGCTGATCAATTTCTTTTATCTGAAAGGTGAGAAATGGGTCCTGGAGGGTTGGTTCAGTGGATAAAGCAACTGTACAAGCATGAGGACCCACATTTAGATTTCAAGAAAGTACAAGGAAGTTGGGTGCTATAGCCATCTGTAACCCCGATGTGAGGAACAGAGATATGTTAATCCTAGGGGCTCACTGACCAGCCAGTCTAACTGAAGCCAGGGCATCTATAGTCAGTGAGAGATCTTGTTATAAAAAATAAGGTAGTGGGAGACAGAGGAAAACACTCATCCTTGACCTCTGACCTCTACACAGGTACATTTCTACCCGCATATGCATACACATACATACACTTAAACATAAGTGAACAATGGGGGTTCTATGTGATGAGGACTTGCTAAAAATTTACAGTGATTAAATCAAAACTGGAATGCAAGCTTCTTAATTCTGAAAGGGGTTCTCTTCTCAGCCAATATCAAATAGTCCTCAACAGGTCTAAGCCTCAGCGCTCCTAGTCAATGACGATGATGATCTCATAGAACTGTTGCTGCAATTTCATGCTTATACGCATGCAAAATTGTGTGATATAGCACTTTCTATGTAGTGTAGAGTTTTAGTTAGACCACACTTAGTACATGTTTTCCTCTAGCATTTGCATTAGAACCCCACCTCGTGAGGCCTCATTTATCAAAAACAATACAAATACCTATTATTCACAACAATGGCTTGACTGCTTCCTTAAGAGAACTTTCAAATTAACCACTACTTGTCTTACAAAGCGTTTTTTTTTTCAATAGGAAAATGTTTGTGTTAGTCTATAAGCACCTATATGCATGAATTTAGCAGATGTTTTCTTCAAACACGGTCTTCATGAAAGCACAGAGATTCTTGAGGCATAGACGGCCAACTAGCCCATAAAGGGTGAATGCAGAGCTGGAACGATATTGGTAATACCCCAGAAAACCCTCCACATGCACTGGATTCAGCACCGCTTCCCAGTGCTGTTGTAAACTGGACATTCCCAGACTGTTCATGTGTCACGTCACTGCTGAGGTGATGGTTAATGCCAGGAAGCCACCGAGGGAAATTATGGGCAATGACAAAATCTGGAGAGAGAGAAGGAATGGGATTCAAGGGCATTTTGACATCATGTCCTGTACAATCAGATTCAAGAACAAAGAAAGAAGAGGTGGGACACAGTGACCTCCATTTCATCAAGATCTGCCTCTGCCTCCCAAGTGCTTGGATTAAAGGCGTGTGCCACCACCACCACCACCACCACCACCACCACCACCACCACCACCACCACCACCATCACCACCACCACCAGGCCATATCTTTATTTTTTAATTTACTGTTTGAGAATTTTACAGATGAATATAATGTGGATTGATCAAATCATCTCCTTCCTGTCCACTTTCTCTCAGGCTCCCCTGACCACTTTTCCCTCTCATCTTCATGTACTGTTTTTTAAACCCACTGAATCATTTAGTGCTAGTAAAATGTGCATGGGTGTAGGGCTGTCCCCTGAAACATGAACTGCCTGTCAGGGTCCATGCAAAGAAAACTGACACTCCATCTTCCCCCAATACCAATCAGTCCCCAGTAGCTCCTTTATCTACTGGGCTGGTGCTCCAGCCATGGTGGCTTAATCATTTTTATGTCTATGCATTTAGTCACAGCCTCTGTGTGCTTGTGTGTGCAATGACCTGTTTTGTCTGGAAAATACTATATTTCAGCATCCCTCTGATATATCTGGCTGTCTAGCCTTGTAAGCAGATGCAAGAACTCAGCTAAGATTCTGGTGCTCCCACAGCAAACATCCTTACCCACTGAGCCATCTCTCCAACCTCTGTATCTGGTTTGGCATTTTATTTCCAGTCTTAGGCATTTTGCTTTTACATCACAGGCTGAGTGAACAAGGACCTAATCAGCATAGTTTCAAGGAGAAGGACCATAGCACCCTAAGTAGTTCCAATGTTGTATCACAGAATGGTCCCTGCTTATATATATGCATGTTCATTAAATACATCATTGATAAGGGACTTCTACACACCTCCCATCAGAAATATAGCATCTTTCCCTGACTGGGAAATCTCACCAGAACTACCAAGATTAATCCAGGCCTTGAATCCCAAAAAGAGCCCAGACTGGCCTCTTTGATATATCCTTCTCTTTTTAGCCCATCTTCCTACTTCCCTTGAACTTTTTTTTATACTAAAGCACATTTTCATACCCCCAGCCCCAGAGCTGAGGACAGAACTCAGGGCCTTGAGCTAAATTCCCAACCCCTACCCAGATATACATTTCTTGAAAACTGCTTGATCTCATTTTTTCTTTTTGTTTGTTTTTGTTGTTGTTGTTTTTTTTTTCAAGACAGTGTCTCTATATGTAGTCCTGGCTATTCTAGAACTTGATCTGTATACCAGGCTGGCCTTGAACTCAGAGATCTGCCTATCTCTGCCTCCTGATTTCTGGGATTAAAGGCCTGTGCCACTATACCCAGCTGGATCTCATTTTCTACATAAACATTTGATAATGAATATTTTTACAGAATGTGAATCAAATGAGGTGTTCAGCAAACAAGAAGTCCCATTGTGTTTGGAAAACAGTGTATCTTGGCCTTATGGTGGATACTGCTTGTGCTTCTAAACAAAGGTTATAGAGACAAAGGGAAAAGACAAAGACAAAGGGAAAAATTGCAAGTTAGTTTCCTTGGGTTTATCTTGACCAGAGTCAATGTTTTCTTCTCTTCTTTCAAAATTAACCAGCAAAGGCTTGTGCTTCTGGAATTCTGCTCTGAAGGTTTAAACATTTCTGAACTGGAGCTGGGGATATGGCTCCAGAGCAACATATTGCTCTTGTATTGAATCCTAGTTTGGTTCTCAGCAGCAATATTGGGTGGTTCACAACCATCTATCTTAACTCCAGGGGGAAACAAAAGCCTCATGTGCATATACTGACACACACACACACACACACACACACACACACACACACATGAACGCACACATGCACACATGCACACACACATACATACATTAAAGATAAAATAAGTCTTAAAAGGTTTCCAAACTGTTGGGCTGAAGGAAGATGATTCAGTAGATAAAGTGTCTTGCAAGCATGAAGACTGAGTTTGATTCCTAGAACTGATGAAAAAAAAAAAAAATCCTGAGCACAGTGGTACATACTTTTAATTCCTGCACTGTAATGTCAAGGATAGATGGATGGATCCCTGGGATTTACTATCCAGCAACCCTACCCTAATTGGAGAGTTTCTGGCTAATGAAAGTCCTCCTGTCAAAAAGCAAGGTGGGTAGTATCTGGAAAATGAGACCTGAGATTGTTCTCTGACCTCTACTTCACAATCCCCTCAAACACACGCACACACACGCACACACACACACACACACACACACACACACACACACACTTTCATACTTTCTTTTGAGATGTGCCATCCCAGGTGAGATGGTCTGGCGTGTGGGTGGAATGAAGTACAGATGAGATCACAGTTGTGGAGGAGGAAAATTGGGCTGAATCTCAGGAAGACATCAGGCAACACTTCACACCAAGTGGGCTGCTGCAAGTGCAGCTGGCAACATGGATAATGGCTTGATGCTACAACAACTTCCACAAAGTTCTCTTGCAAGACAAATCTATCTTTCCCCTACTTCCTTTTCTCTCCACTCAGGTCCTTTTCTCTCTGCCTCCTCAAGAAGCACATCTGAAATGATACTGAAATGTGGCTTCCATGAGCCACAGTGAAGCCCACAAAGGGATAATGGGTGCCAAGGAAAGGTCAGGCAGGTAGAGCCATCAACAGTACAGGAGACATCGTTGAGGCTCTACTCAGACTTCACTCATGATGCTGAATGTTCCCAGCCTTCAAATGCTGTGAGCACTGGATTTCAATGACTCCTGGTTGCCATCATGAGACCAGAGCCAATGAGATTCATAGTTATATTTGCTTATAACTCTCCTCCCTTCTATCCCACAACACCCTGTGAACAGCTCATGGATAAATGTCACAAAAATACAGAAGTTCAGTCCTTCAATGTTTCAAAATAGAACCAATGTTTTGGTGTCTTGAGGTCCACAACAAGGCCGGCCTCAGTGGGATCAGATGTTCGCTCTACTTCAGCCCCATCCTGCCTTGGTTTTCTCTTTAGAGCATCAACTCAGCAAACCAGAGGCCAAGATCGATGTCTAAAGGACTCTATCTAAGACATCTCTGAACGTCCAGTGGGTTAGGTTCTCTTCGAACACAGAAGCTGTAAATATGCTTTCTGTGGCTCTCTCTTTCTTCTTCCCTTTGCTGTATATTAGCTTTAGTTCTTGTTTTTATTTGTAGATGAATGTTCATTGGGTTAAAGCACTTTGCTTAGCTCCACAAGATAAAACCACCTTCTGACAGCATCTCCCCATTGCAGCCTCCTCAAATTCTAACAGCTATATGATTATTAAGTGAAGATGCTATTATGTGAAAAGACTATAGAAACCAATGATTATTCAAGAATTAAAATAATCATGATCCACGTTCAAAAAAAGCAAATAGGAAGAAAGAAAAAGCCCTACATTATGAGTAATAATATAGTATAAAGATGTCTAGGCCGATGGGTCCATGCTCCAGATGCTTTAGATCTGCATCTATGCTGAGATGACAAGGTGTGCATCCCCCTGCCCAGCACTGGTGTTACAGGTGGGCAACTGAATGACAGTTCCCAGTGCTGGGATTAGAAATGTTTATTCCTCCTCCCTAGTGCTGGATTTCAAGTGGGCTTCCCATACCTGCTTTTTATGTGGGTTCTGGGTATAGAAATTCAGGTCTAATTCAGAAACACTTTACTGACTGAGCCATTTTCCCAGCCCCATGGTGCTTATTTTTTTTTAACCATTCCATTTTCTGTCTTATGTAATGAAGATCTGCATTTACCTCGAGCTTTTCCTGATATATCTGCTGCTACTCTCCGGTAGTTTATGCAGACAAAACAGCAGCATCCATGCAGTCAATAGTTTCACCGTTAAGCAACTTCCTTTAGGAAGTAATCTCTATGAACTTATTATGTCCAAATTAGAGGCCATTGTGTCACTATCCCATTTTATCACCTGCACTCATCAACAAATACCTTCTGAGTTCCTCTGATGTCTGTGGGCCCAAATAAAAATGGAGAAGGACACACCAGGGTTTCATAAATCCTCCTGAGATAAAGGAAAAAAGTTTTTAAAAATTTGTTCATGGCTTCAGAGACTAATTTTATTTACTCTGCATTTTATCATCTATAAATATTAATTAAGTGATGATTATCTGCTTTGTTCCTAACCAGGAAAAATGAATTTCATGAGCTACTGATGAGATTGATTTTTCTAAAACTAGAACATTGGTCTGTCTTTTCAGTAGTTTTTATTTTCCTTCTTTTTGCTTGGTAGAGTTGTATCTTGCAAGGGGAATGTATAGATACCTGGGAAGATTTAAAGATGTGAACATTTTTTTTTATAATAACCCTACCACAATACATAAAGTAGAATGCGAAATGACTTCATGTCCCATAAGTGAACAAGTAAGGATCTATTTTGTAGACTTCTAAAACAAATCCTTCCGTTGCCTGAGATCCTTGGAGTAAACATGTCATCTAAAGTCAATAAACATATAAATAAGTAATAGGCTGAAGCAGCTATGCAGATGGAAAGTACAAAAGGTAGAAGACAGCTCTGTGTTACAGGCCTGTGAAGCAATCACATGCCATTGATTTGAAAGATTTGGTTTGATTGATTTTGAATGTGTGTGTACGTGTGTGTGTGTGTGTGTGTGTGTGTGTGTGTGTGTGTGTGTGTGTGTGTTTGTACTGACTTGCATGTGAGGGCAGGTGTCTGCAGAAGGCAGAAGATTCCCTTGAACTGGAGTGTTTGGCAACTGTGAGCTGCCTGATGTGAATGCTGGAAACTGAACTTGCTTGAGTCTTGGTCCTCTGGAAGAGGAGCTGGCACTCAATGCCACCCCTCCCAATTTCCTTGTTGGTTTGATGCATGCAAAGTGAATTGCAGTGATCAACAAATACCTAAAGGCCACAGAATCAGCATTCACAGATGACTGAATAAAGGGCAGTGACTCTAACTCCTCCTATAAGGTCTAAGGGCAATGTTCTTACCAACAGTGTCTGCTGGGGTGAGGATGAGATAGCATGCCACTGTGACTGAGGAAGCCTTTGGACAGTTCAGTGACAGGTAGAGCTTCTCGGCCCTGTTCATAGAAGGGAGCTGCCTTCTCTGCTGACCTCGGTACCTGACGAGTATTAACTTGGCATGTGTACTTAACTAAAAAGATTTTCCTCTTAATTAAAAGAAAAAAGTTCAGAGGTTGAGGAGACAACTTAGTGAGTGAAGCATTTCCCATGCAAGCATGAGGACTTGAGTTCAGTCCCCAGTTCCCATATAAAGACTACCCTGGATGACTGAACCAGTGCTGTGAAGGTGAAGACAGGTAGATCCTGGGCTTCTCTGACAAACCAACAAGCAAATGGCCAGTGAGAGATCCTGGAGAGGTCGCTCAGTGGTTCAGAGCACTAGCTGCTCTTCCACAGGACTGGGATTTGATTCTTAGTATCCTCATGAGAGTTCATGATCCTCTGCAATTTCAACTGTAGAGAATCCAATGCCTCCTTCTGAGCTCTGCAGGCCCCAGGTACACATAAAATAAAAATAAATCCTTTTTAATAAAATGAACAGTACCTATGGGACAACATCCAAGTTGTACTCTGGCCTCTTGTATATGTGTATGTGGATCCCTCATATACACAACTGTATCTTAAAACATGCGCGCGCACACACACACACACACACACACAAACACACACACACACAATTTTCTAACAATGAGAGTTGTTATACTAACAGAAAAAAAATTGACCTGTGAGAGACTTTGTAAGTTTTCAGTGATAGTGAGCCTTGAATCTGTTTCATAGGCAAATCTTTTCTTCAAATAGCATCTTACATTAAATCCTGTTTCCTAAAAAACTAATAAAAAGAGACTTGTTCTGGCCTCAGGGGAGTCCCCTCTGTGTGATTAAGGCTCTGAGTTTATGGATGGAGAGCATCCAGGAGCACAGTCTGGAAGCCAAGACCATTGGGCATTGTCTCCCAGTTAGATGGAGGCAGAGGAAAAAGCAGAAGGTAAAGAGCCTGCTCCAATGTCAATTAAAGAGATGATAAACAATCCTATACACATAAACTACATGCAAGTGTTTCTAAAACTCCTTGCTCAGGGATCTGAGGGGGACCTGAAATTCTGCACTTCTAATGAATTCTCAGGTAGTGTGAATGCTGCTTGTACAAGGAACAGAGCTGGAGAAAGAAGGAAGTTCCCAAAATAATACACGGCCAGAGTTGAGCAAACCTCCAAGAAGAATTGCTGAATTACCAAGTTATCAATTTTAAAAGTAACCATCTCATGGTTGAGGCTATCACTCAGTAGGTAGAATGTTTGCTTAGCATGTGAACAGCCCTGGGTTCAATCCATTCAATCCATAGCACTTTGTAAACTGGGCATAGTGGTTGTACCTATAATCCCAGAACCAGGTTAAGGAGAACTAACTCCTCAAACTTTAGCCAGCCCATGACCTTGCAAGTGATCTATTTGTGGCAACCAAGCAAATGGTTTTCAGGTTAAAAATAGCTTAATGTATTTTCATTTTAATATAGTATTTATATTCACATAATGACCTTAGAAATTATATGCAAATGAGTGATAAAAATATGAGTGGAATGTCTCATGGGCTTTCTTAAAGCGCCTATTATTATACTATGAATATAGACTCTAATTTCTTCTCAGAAGTACTATTGCTTCTACCTTGGGAGGAGGAAGAGGAAGAGGAGAAGGGAGGGAGGATGAGGAAGAGAAGGAATAAGAGAGAGGAGGGAAAGGAGGATGAGGAAAAAGAGAAGGAAGAAGAACAAGAAAAGGGAAGGAAGAAGAAAGGGAAGGAGGTGGCATAGAAAGAAGAGGAGAAAGAGGATGAAGAGATAAGGAAGAAAAGGAAGGAAGAGAGGAGAAGGAGTAGCAGAAGGAAGAAGACAGGGAGGAAGAGGAGCAGGGCGTGGTGAGGATGGTGGGGAGGAGAAGGAAGAGGCAGATTATACTGCTTAAACTCTAATAGTTCAGTTAGGAACTTTAGTTTTAAATCTGCAAGGGAAACTTCATGACACTGACTATGTAATGAAGATCTCACTGAGTCAACGGCAAGGCTTCAGAAGGCCTTAGGGCCAGAGAAAACACATATTTGGGGAATCTGACAGAAAACTGATTACCCTGTCCATTATCCACAAAGTTTGGGTGAATGCCACAGAGGAGGGAAAGCTGTTTTTCTTCCCTCGGTTCTACCTGTGGCAGATCGGTCCTGATGGTTTAAGTTACTCCCTCAGCTGATGCCACCTAAAGTCTGAGTATCTTTGAGCGCCAAATCTCTATGAAACAGAACTTTAAAGGTACTCAACAATTTTGCTCCATTCTACTTGATGTTTGTAAATGAGACACTTTTCTGAGCTTAATCTGAAAAAAAAAAAAAAAAAAAAAAAAAAAAAAAAACAACTTAAACTGTTTAGAAACTACACTGGTGCTGCATTCTTATAATTTGGTAAAGTACAATAAAAACATTTGAATAATGAAAGAAAGGTATTTTTTTCTGTTCAATATTACATTAACTGAAACCAAGTTACTAATACAATCTTGTTTCCATAGAAACTGAAATACTCCTGCAGTCTAATAGAAGACATTTTATTCTAGTATACATATTCCCTCCTTCTCCTTGAAGTGTGCAGCAAGTTACTGTCCAAAGAGTAAAACATAAGTACAGAAAGCCCAGTGATCAGCCTCGCTCATCTGCCCTGGAGTTAAGAAAGCCTTGGAAGTACGTACAGTAGAAAAGGGAGGATTCATCAGCACGTAGAGAGAAAAGAGTCACATGGAAGGGTCGATCGACTCTGCAGTGGAAAAACAAGAGCCTTGATCTAGCTGATTCTCTGATCTAAGGTGTGGCAGCTAAATTCGTGCCTCCCAACTCTATCACAATTATTCACAAGTCAGATTACAGATGGTGTGTGTCTTTCTCCTGCATCCACCGTCATTAGTTAATGAGTGCGTAGTCATTCTACAGCCATGGGCCCCTAGGATGGGAGACGGTGTAACATAAAAACCCCACTTTGAGTTTCCTTATGGCATTCTGTCCCTAGCAACAGGCATTAAATTTCCAACTCCTTGTTCTTTGCTTTTTTTATTTGTTTGTTTTTGTTCCCAGTAAGTTTTCATTTCTCCCAAATGTAGCTGATTTCCCCTGGCATGAGATGGATGACTGTGTCTACTACACCACAAAGAGCAAAGGAGCATTGAGTACCCATTCTTTCCTCAGCCAATCAATAATTACAGAGTCAGAGACCTAATCTTCACTACAGAAGGGGTGCATAGATCCCTTTAGTTCAATAGGAAAAAAGAGAGAGAAGGGCGTTACCATGTGGGACACCACCCTATACCCAAATAAAATCCCAAGTCCCTTACACCATTGGTCTTCCAGCTCTGGGGCCCCTTCTCTATCCAAGAAGTCCAAACTTCTTGCCAATGAAATTCATACTGAGCCTCTTTGTGCCTTTACATCATTAATAGATGGAGAAAAAAGGAACCTACCTCCTAGCCAGTATCAATTCTAGTGACATTTTTTCTAGAATACTTGTCCTTAAAGTTTGGGAAACAGACCAGTAATACCAAATGCACCTGGGAAGATGGCCAAAATGTCAATCTGTGGTCTGTGGTGGTCACTTCCAATCTACAGAAGCAGAGTCATAGAGGAGTAGGACATACTAGTCCATGTTCCAACAAATAATTTTGACGTCATAATTGTTTGAAGAAGAGTGTGTATGGTGATATAGACATTACTGTGGAGTTAAGTGATCCTTGCATTCAGGAAAGAATGGCTTGAATCCATGTATCAGCACAGAACCAGCGTGAAGAAGGAGACCAACTAGAAACAGAGGAGAACAGCAGCAGAAAGAGTGGTAGAGGCTAGGCAGGACTGTGGATTAAGGCTAAAACTGAAAAAGAAAAGGAAGGATCTAGGGGATGTTCAAATTGGTAAAGTGCTCATCACACAATCAAGAACCCACATTGGATGCCCACAGCCTGAGGAAGATGCTGGGCATGCACTTGTAATCCTAGTGATGGGCAAGCAGTGATGTGCAGATTCTGGGGCTCTCTGGTTACCCAGCCCAGCTGAAATACTCAGGCCAATGAAAGACCCTGTCTCACAAAACAAGATGGATAAGCTCCTAAGGCATGACACTGAGGTCAGCCTCTAGCCTCCACATGCAGTCACACACATGCACCCACATGAACATGAACATATGGACATGCACACCTATTACACACACACATGTAAAGCAACAGCAGCAATCAAGAATTTCATGTATCAATCTGAACTCTCATTAGTCAATAAAATTAACCTGGTTCTAAAGGACAACCAAAGGTATAATTTTTAAAAGAATCACATTATTTATTACACG
Organism: Onychomys torridus; assembly: GCF_903995425.1. Classification (NCBI taxonomy): domain Eukaryota; kingdom Metazoa; phylum Chordata; class Mammalia; order Rodentia; family Cricetidae; genus Onychomys; species Onychomys torridus. The sequence goes on from NC_050453.1 coordinate 71,060,223, forward strand.
GGGTGTGTGTACATGTGGGGGTCAAAGGACAACCTGTGGGAGTTAGTTCTTTCTATATATGATGAGGAGCCCAGGGGATCCAACTTGTGTTTTCCTTCTTTGCAACAAATGCCTTTATCTACCAAGCCACCTTGCTGGGCTCAAACAATCTTTTAGACACAGACCATTTTTTCTTTAGATTTTTCAGTTTATATTGCTTATGGGTGATTTGCCAAAGCAGATTCCTTTATTTGTAGCCCAAATGAGCAACTATTTACACAAAAATGGCTTTAGCATGCCTTCAGCTGAAATTTCTACTTGCAAGTCATGTCTTCCATAGGTAGCGTAATTTTCTAAAGTACCCCAGTTTTCTCTTCTGGGTTTACTGCAACACCAGGTGCCTGATGCAGGAGACCCATAAAGAAATGCTGGAGTAAGCACAAAGGCCAGGCTTCAGAACCTTGATGGCATTTCCATTGAAATTCTCTCCTTTTATGATAATGTAGGCTCTGAAAACACACTTATGGTCATCACAAAAGATTATGGATGCAGAATGTTGGGAAATAAAGCTGACCCTGGATAAGATTAGAAATCATAGTAGGATGCAATCTCTGATTTCAAGCAAACATCTTATCTTTCCTCCACACTTCTCCATGCCCTCTGTGTCTTTGTGTTGTTCATGTGTATGCAAGCACATGTAGAAGACAGAAGATAATCTTAGTGTTGTTCCTCAGGAGCTGCCCATCTTATTTTTTCAGACACTGTCTTTCACTGGCCTGGAACTTGTCAAGTACACTAGACTGGCTGGTCCGAGAACCCCAGAGATCTACTTGTTTCTGTCCACAGCACCGAGATTCTAAACACACACCACCATGCTGCACTCACAACTTTGAAGATTCATGGAGGCCACAAGCAGGCATCAGCTACACTGGTGCGGGGGTTATAGTTGGTTGTGAGCCACTAGGTACTGGGAACTAAATGTGGGTCCTCTGGAACAGCAGCAAGTACTCTTAACATCTGAGCTATCACTCCATGTCCCCTTATCCTCAAGGTCTTTTAGAGCTCTGAAGTTATCTATCTTCACTGTGTATGTTAATTCACCTGTAGATACAAGATGTTCTTAATATAAAAATATACTTTATGTAACTCAAAGGACAAAAATCATGCCTCTCTTTCCCAAAATACAGATGCAAGAAGAGCCTATAGCTAGTCGTCTAATTAAATTCTTTTTATAGCAATCCCAAAGCTTTTCTTTGGTCTTTTTTTTATTCTCCTTTCATTTCTGAAAGCTTGGATATTAAAATATATTTGGTGTAGCAAAATATGCTTAAAGGAACATATACAAAAGGACAAGGTAAACTGGGAGCTTACATGTGACAGAAAAGAAAAGAGACAATTTCCACATGAGGGTGGAAAATACCTATTTCTCTATGAAAGAACAGGCTCGGAAACTGTAGAAGCCCCCCTTTCTCTTCCACCCTCTCCTGGCTCTTTTCCTTCACTTCACCTTCTACTTCTTTTCCCTTCTCTTCTTGTTAACATTCTCTTCTCCCCCCCCCCCCTTAATGAGCATCGCAGGCATGAAACATAGCCCCTTGTTGAGTGGACTCATGCTGATATCCCCCATACCACACATATCTGTTTCTAGCATGTTTTCCACAACAGTATTAGATTCTGGTCAAGAATGCAAACTATGCTGCGTGAAGAACTGCTTCCATGCGGTCCCTATTCCCTGTCAAGGACAGCACCTGTCCAGGACTGTTGCCATCTCCTGGAGACTTTGCTCATCTGCAAATAACTTCTAGCCCAATTCTAAAAGACTCGTGCTTTGCCAATGGTGAGTTCTCACTCCTGGAGTCATGAGTTAAACAGAAAACTGGGGCTAACTGGAATAGAACATAATGTAGCTGCTGGATAGATCCTTTGCTTGTTGAATGAAAAAAAAAAAAACCCTCATTTTCCTTCTTTTTATCTGCTACACAGCATTCATTGATACTCTACATTACATCAGAATATACAGAATATGCCCTACAACCATCGCCCCTGGGTTTGAAATGAAGAAATAGAGGCCACATCATGTGCATATTGTCAAACTGTCTGAAGCAACCGAGGGTCTCCAAAGCATGAAATCACAAGGGGATGCTGCTATGAAACCACAGTGGTAAGAACAAGTGGATACACACAAAGTCAGCAATGCATATGTTATGTGAGGTGAACAGCATGGTCTTGGAGCACTGTGAAGTCAAAGTATGAAAGCAGAGGAAAATTGGTTGGACCATGAAGGACAGAAAAGACCTTGCCAACAAGAAACCTGACACTGGATCAGGAATCAACTGAGAAACACACCTCTTCCAGGTCTTAAGAGAATTACTAGGAATTACTACTGTGATTAACCCAGAACATAAGATCCTACCCCAGAGTGGGTGTACCAAGACATAAGAGGCTGGAGGAAAAAGCCACTACTTCCTCCTACCTCTCTTCACTACTTGCTGGTGAATATACCAATTATATTGCTGCTTCTGGTGCCACCATCATTCCTTGATATCAGAACCTAGGTGTGCTGACCTTCTAACATGGACTGAAAATAAATGGCTCCCTATGAATCCTCCAGGGCTTACGCATCAGATTTGGATTGCTGAGACTCCCAGCCTCATAGATGTTTTCTACCTCTCAAGTATGAATATAGCCTGTTGGACAGCCAGGACAATATAATAAATCCCCTTTGTAATATATATTCATTCTATCATTTCTGTTCTTCTAGAGAACCCTGATTAATACAGCTACCCTGGGTGGATTCTAATCAAAGGCAGGAGTGCCCTCATGATGCTACTTGATTAGGTATATGCTTTCATCTCAAATAAAAATCCCCCCATCATACCTATATCTGAAAGTAGAGTCTGCTTTCTAGTGATAATGAGTCTCATCCTCAGAGAGAGGTTCTTCTTGGAGCATTCATTTGATCACTACTTTTAAGTCAGGGGCTGGACTACAATATTCTCTAGCAAGGAAGAAAATACATGGTAAACATATTAAATGCAAACAACACAGTCAGAGAAGCAATTTGAGGCTGATAGAGGCTGTGTGCATCCAAGAAGCATCCTGGGCTGGAATGAAGATACCGTGCCCGGACTGCTATGCTTGATTCAGGGTCATTCTATGGATCAAGCTAAATAATTTGGATCACTGTGAGGTATAGGAGCTAGTATATATTAAGAGCTGATGGAAAGGAAAGCTGGGGACATAGATCATTTGGTAAGCACAAAGCAAACAGGAAGACATGGTTTGATTCATGGGTTTCATGTGGAATATCTGGCTGTGGTGACACATTTTTGTAATCTCAGCATTAGGTGGCTGAAACCAATAGGTCCCTGGGGGCTTTTTGGCCAGCCAGCCTAGTCTACATGGCAAGTTCCAGACCAGTGAGAAATTTTAGTTTAAAAAAATCAAGATGTGCAGAACCAGAGAAACAACATCAGAAGTTGTACTATGGCTTCCACATTTATACACGCACGCATATGTAAGTATACACAAACATGTACCCACACAAATTATTGCACACACACACACACACACACACACACACACACACACACACACACACGATTGATGGAGGTTAATTCTGCTGGTCTCCACTTACTGCTGTTCATTATAGCATTTATACTGATAACTGACTCAATTAGTTCTGGGCAGACTCTGGGAGCTGATTCAACATCCTGGACTTCCCTGGCATCATCCATTTACATCTGCATACCCTTACTTTTTATTTTCTATTCTATTTCCAGTAGATTGTGTTCCAAAATAGGCAGTTGTTTCTTTCCAACTGTTTTTAAATTGCTCGTTTTGGCACAAGAATCTATGGGCAAATGGCAAAAGCCTATGCTGACAATTCTGCTTGTCCTCAGCACGGCATTTAAGGTTCCAATCAGGAAAGGTCTTCTTATGTTCTGTAAGTATTCCTTCATCAAAGCTGAAGTTCTTGCTAATGTTTTCTTGGAGTAACATTGATTTTTGTGAAATCTCTTTGCACAGAGGAATGTGGAAGGCTAAAAATAGAGAGCAATCAACTATGCTTTGTTGTACAAAGAAGCATGTAGTAGAATCATATCCACATATGTTGTTTCAGCTCTCTGTCTATATCTGTTTATTTTCATCTTATAGTTATGTCTTTATTTGGTTTTGATATGAGATAGGGATATTACAGGGCTGGAGATATGGCTCAGTGGTTAGAAGTACTCACTGATCTTTAGAGGACATAGGTTCCATTCCCACCACTCAAGTTGGTATCTAGCAGTCACTATAATTTCAAATCCAGGGGATCCAATGCCCTCTTCTGGATTTAGCAGGCATCAGGCATGCACATGGTACACATACATAGATATAGGCACACACACAAGTATATAAAATAAAGATTAATAAATGCTAAAAAAAAAAAAAAAGCACTGAGGATACTTGTCTCCAGTCTCACCTCTGCCTTCTAAACAAGGGTTCATCCATTAAACCTGAAGATATTCTGGCACACCAAGACCCCTGAGTCAGCATGCCATCATCTAATGTATGTGTAGTGCTTTACACCAAGCATTTAAGATACTGGCATTTAAGAAGGTACTTTGAAATTTAGGCTGATAATTACAAAAACATCTCTTGAGTAGTTCGGGCTAAGTTTGGTTGTGAGTGAGCAGTGACTCTCACATACATCATGAAATGTAAACCTCACAATCCAGGCAAAGATCATCCTAAAGCTGCACGACTGAAATACCAGTGTGTGAAGCAATAAAAACAAGATGTGAGGATGTAGGACCTCCAACTTCCGTGAGTCTACCAGAAGTCAGCAGCCTCAGGATGGTGCTTCTATTTGCCATTTGCCTTGAGTATGAGTGCTCCCTGATTCTGGAGGAAGAGACAAGCATTTGAATATGAGGACAAGGGGGGAAAGTCCCAACAGTGAATGGTGACGACTGTCTCCATGACTAAGGATGCATGGCTGGACTCCGGTGAGCAAGCAAATACAACAAATGCTGCTGAGGCTGTGGGAAAATAGCCACTCTTTTGCCTACTGGCAGAAGTGTAAACCCATATCTCCATGATGGAAATCAGTAAGGAGGCTCTTCAAAATTGGAACCACTCTTCATACCATCAACAGAAAAGTGGATAATGAAAATGTGGTATATATACACAATGGAAGTTTGTTCATCTGTATAAACAAATGAAATTTGCAGGGAAATGGGTGGCTTAGACAAAACTATGAGATGATCTAGATTCAGAAAGACAAAAATTACATGTTCCTGCTCAGGAACAGATTCCAGTTTTAAGTGTATGTCTGTATGTGAAAAAGAGAGTATAAGAATGGTATAGATTTGCCATTAGCTAAAGAGCATAAGAGGGGAACATGAGAAGCTGAGCAAGTTGAGGGGGGCAAAAGTTATAGGAGACCTGAAGCAGAAAGCAGGCTACCGGGGCCAAGGATGCGGGAGAAGAAAGAAACAACCAAAATAAAGTTTGCTTGCAAACTGCCATAACAAAACACCATTCTTGGTATGATCAGAAAAGGTAAAAATAAAAGTTGATGTTAAATTAAATATAAGGCCCAAAACATGAAAATCTTAGTTTGATCTTCAGAACCCACATTAAAAAAAAATACCCCATGTATTGGTGCTCACTTGAAACCCCAGTACCAAGAAGGTAGAGGCAGAAGGATGCCTGGGGAAGAGGCCTCAACTGGTTATCTAGTTCTAAGTGGGCAGCCCCGATATCATATTATCATATGCATGCTGAGAATATTGTATTTATATATTTGGGAATATATATCTATATATAAATACACACGCATCTCTCTCTATATATATATATGTGTGTGTGTGTATATATATACATATACATATATATACATATATAAACAATTAAAGAAAAAGCAGAAAAGCAGTCAGGAATTTGGGAGAGAGTAGGGAGAATATATGGGGGGATTCAAGAAAGGAAAGAAAAAAGGGAGGATAATGTAATTATATTTGAATTTTGAAAAACCTTATAAAATGCATGATTAAAGTGTGTACTGTACCAGTTTCACAGATGCTTCTGAGCCCCAGTAGACCAAAGGAAGGGTAGAACACTGTGTTCTCTCCTGCCTGACCCCTAAGTGATTTCTACTCCCCTCCCCCACCCCACTCTCTTTTTCTTTCCCTGTTGTTTCCTTTCATCATGCTAAGTCCTTCCCATCCCCACTCATCTACAAAAGGGAACTGCGAACACGGGATTCAGGCATGTTTAATATTAGGTCACAAAGGAACACACTATTTTTGGTTTTTCATACTTCAGATCAGAGATTAATATCTATAATATATGAAGGACTGAAAAAATTATATACAATAGAAACCATCCTCCCAAGTGTCAAAAGACTTGAACAGAGAGTTGCAAAGAATAAATACGAATCTCCAATAAAGATGTTGAAAAGAATTGAACTCACTTAGCCACAAGAGGAATGCGAATTAAAACTACTTTGATGTTCCATCTCACCTCGGTCAGAAGACTATCACCAAGAAAACAAAGGATAGCAAATGCTGGTCAGGGTGCAGGGAGAAGAGAGCCCTCTCCTCTCCAGTGCTGGGAAGAGTGCTAACTAGAAGAATCAGTGTGGAAATCACTGTAGAGCCTTCTCAGAAAATTAAGAGTGGAATTTAGACTTTTTAAAAGTCCTAGGTCTCTTTTCTAAAGAACAAATAACAAGCATGAAAGAGAGGAATGCTTAAATCCATCTAAGTCATGCACAAGGAATACAGCCCTAAGTTGTTCACATGTGCTCCTGGGAAACCACCAGGAGTCAGCAGTTTTAGCATCCACAAGTGGACTGTCTCAGCTGTCCCAAAATATTGCATCACAGTGCCTCTTATGATAGCAGATCATCTAGATCCATGAGGGAAGTGGAATTTGTGGATGAAAATTCCCTTAGGCAGAAATATGAGGGCCTGTTGGGTTAGTGTTGCTTTGTAGACTTCCTGGGACTTTTTGTTTGTTTGTAAGATTTTGTGATTTTATTTTTTGAGTATTATTGATAACACTGTTGCTTGGCATACCCTAAGTGTACATCCTTCTAGAGAATTCTATGATGTTTTGGTGAGTGTAACACAAGAAATATTTAATGAAAATGGTTATTTGTCCTTCTCACCTATCACTTTTTGTGGTGAGTATTTGAACTTCATTTCCTTATATTATTATATATTTCACTTTGAAATGTATAATACATTATTATTGATCATATCTGTCCCACTGTGTCATAGATCTAAAAACATTTTCCTCTTATCTTTCTGAAACTTTGTACTCTTTGATCAACAGCTCCTGATGCTTCCCCTCCACCGTCTGCCCAACCTCTCAGAGCCATTGTTATTGTTCTACTGTGTATTTCCCAAGGTCAATCAATGTATGTGTGTGTGTGTGTGTGTGTGTGTGTGTGTGTGTGTGTGTGAGAGAGAGAGAGAGAGAGAGAGAGAGAGAGATTTGTATGTGTTTGGTGTGATACCACAAGTGCAAGTATACTGTGCCAATGCTGTATATGGAGGTCAAGAACAACCTTAGGCATAGGTAGTCTCCATCCATTTTGCTCCTGTTGTTCACTCTTATATATACCAGGCTACATGGCCTGATAGCTTCTGGAGCCACTGTCTCTGCTTTCCGTCTTACTGTATGAGCACTGGGGTTACATATGAGAGGTAAGCACATGGCTCTACATGAGTTGTGGATAACTCATATCAGGATAGTTGTATAGAAATCATTGCACCCTTAGCCCTAGCACCTCAAGTTCAGCTTCGTTAACTGTTCCTTATACATAAAGTCTTGAGGTATTTGTCTTTCTGTATCTGGCTTATTGTACTCAGTATAGGGTCCTTGACATTCCTCCATGTCATTGCAAGCAGCAAATTCTCTCCTGTGTAGGTGTACAGGTCTCCACCTTTTCTTTATCCTTCATCCAAACATAGATAACAAGTTCTTTATGTTCCTCTGCTATTGTGACTAATGTTTTAGGCATGATAGGACTGAACTGTCACTTTGACACACGGATTGTATTTCCTTCACATGTATAGCCACTGGTGGGATAGCTGGTTGCAAGTCACATGGTAATTCTATTTGTACTTTTACTAATTATTTAATGTGTTTAGTGCATGTATGCTGTGTGTTTATGAATATATGTAGAAGTACACATCTTTGTGTGTATGTGTGTGGAGTGCAGAGGACATCTTTAAGTGCCATTCTTCAGGAATTCATCACTTTTTTTTGAGGCAGGGTCTCTCACTGTCCTGGTGCTCTGCATATACTCTAGGCTGTTTGACCAGAGAGCCCCAGGAATCCCTCTGCCTTGACCTTCTCAGTACTGCAGTTACAAGTGTGCATCACCACATGGGGCTTTTTAATGTGGATTCTGGAGATCAAACTCAGGTCCTCATGCTTTTGCTACAAGCACTTTCCCAACAGAACCATCTCACTAGCTCATTAGTACTGTTTAGTTTTGTGAAGTATCACTGTGCCATTTTCCATAGGGGTTGTACTAATAAACCTAATTAACATTTCTACTCCTGGTGTGTAATAGCTTTCTTTTCCCTGTTCCTTCTTCAGTGCTTTCTAACTTTCATCTCCTTTATAAAAATAATTCAAACATGGAATAATGTATAATTGTTTCTCTTTGTTCTCCAATGCCTATTGAACTATTGAATATCTTTTCATCTATTCATTTTTTATTTTGCAAACTATTCATATCCCTCACTCAATTTTCAGTTGTATTACTCAATTTCTTGTTTGTTTGTTTGTTTTGTGTGTGTGTGTGTGTGTGTGTGTGTGTGTGTGTGTGTGTGTGTGTGTTTTACACAGTTGGGTATTAAGACTTTTGTGATAGTCTCAATTTTCAATTTTGAGTTCAGTGAAATTCTCTGCTGTTTTGGTATTTGACCCAAACCTCCTCTCCTAATCAAGTCACCTTGCCTCCATACCAAGCACTTATAATCAATTAAATTGTCATCTGTTTTTCTGACTTCACATATTGCAGAGAAACTTATACAGCCCCATTTGCATGGAGTGATAACCTGAGTCCACTAAGCTATGATTGAGAGAAGGACAGTGTGGCCTGGGGAACAGCATCCCTGAGATGAAGATGAGCCAGACAATGGAAAGGATGTGTCTGATGATCATCCCTAGAGGCATCGAGGATCAAAACCAAAATTCAGTCTTTCCACTGTGGCTGAGCCTCCCTCTCATATGACATAAAACCCCATGAGGATGAGAAATAGATTACACAGATCCCTGATATGAGATGCTTACAGTAGAAGCCAACAAGCTGGAGCAACACCAGTGTCCATCCGCTGTTGAATGATAAACATGCTGTGACATAGTCATGCTATAGACCCTTAATCCAGCAATATAAGGGACTAAAATATACATACAAGAATCTCGAGGACATTTACATTAAACAGAAGAAAGCAAATACAAAAGGCTTCACATTGTATAGTCCCCCTCACATCAAAATTCTTGAAACAGCAAAACTACAGTAATAAAAATAAATAGAACAGTGTTGGGGTACTGCTGTGGGGATAGCAAATGTACTTTTAAAAAGCACTTTGGAGTAATAGAATTATTTTAAATCTGTATTGTGCTGTTGCTTACCTGATTGTATACAATTAGCAGATCTATTAAATTTGTGAAACCCATCAAAATGGGTGAATTTCACTTTATTGAAATTTTATCTCCAAAAAGCTGTTTTTAAAAAAGAAGGGAGTGTGTAGTCAAGATGGCTCAGTGGATCAAGTTGCTAGCTACTTAGACTGAAAGCTGGAGGTAGATTCTGGGAAACCACCCAGTAGCGGGGAAGAATTGATCTCCACAAGTCATCTTTTGACCTGCACAAGTGCATTAAAGCATGCAGAAGTTCTGTAACACACACACACACACACACACACACACACACACACACACACACACACAATTTTAAATTGGGGCTAGAGAGGTGGTTCAGCAGTCAATAGAGCATATTATCCTTCCAAAGGACTCAGTCCCAGGACCCATGTCAGGTGGCCTTACCTGTGACTCCAGCTGCAGAGAATTTGACACCCTCTTCTTCTAGCCTTTATGGGTATAGCACTCAGGTGAAAAAGTGCACACTGTGTATAATTTTTAAAAAATGTAATAAAAAACACAAATCTTTAAAAGATAAAGAAGGGATAGAGGAAGAAAAAGAAAAAGCAAGAAGGTAAGGAAGGGACAGGAAGAGATTGTCTTTAATTATTAATATTGTCTTTTGACCTCCACATGGGCAGCTTAGCATGAGTGAGCTCCCACACTCCATATGCACACACTTCTACACACACAAATAAATAAATGTAATTTTAAGAATTTGGGTCTGGCTGTTCAGGTGAGTTACTGTTTATAAATTATTTTGTTTATCTATAAGATAAAAGATTTGGGGGATCAATTACCATGTGGCAAAAAGTATACTAAGGCATTCATCCATTCATATCCATTACTTAATTTAATTCTCACCATCTCCTTGCAGATCAGGTGCTATCATCCCTGTTTCAGACTTTAAGAAGTAGTTCAGAGGAACACAAGGCCTTACCAAGACTCCGGAGCCAGTCAGTGGCAGAGCTCTAGTTCCCAGTCAAGTCTTTCTGTTGCTCAAGCTTCTATTCTAAAAATATTCCCTTTGGGAAAGAATCCAATATGGAAATCAGACATTCCTTCAAGTCATGATGATCAGTATATTGGTCAAAAGAAAGGAAAATCAGCTAAATATAGTAAAATATGAAGGTTTTAAGCTGTGATGGCTAATCTTTTGTCAGTTTGACTGGCCACTGGGGGCCTTAGGGAGGCATCTTTGTGTGCTTTGTTAACTCAGGGGTGGGGGTGGGGCTGCAAGTCCTACTATATAATGGGCTGAGGTCTCAGATTGAATAATAATGCTATAGGCACAAATCTCAATCTAGAAGGCTACTGTTGGAGTTTCCAGGTCTTCTGCTTCTTTATAATGAATTGTACAGAGACACATGAATACTTACAGGAAAAGAAATAATTTATTAAGGGAGAGGTAGAGAAGAGCTTGGAGGTGTACCAGCCTCACTCTAGCTGGAAGAGGGCAAAAAGATAGAGGTGAAGGCTAGTGACCTTTGACAGTCATTATCACAGTATCCATCTCCCAAAGTTGAATAACTGCGTCTTTTCCTAGCATTCAGACAAACTCTGATTCTAGGTCCAAATATCCCCACAACCACAAACTGGGGAAGTCTGCCTCTTTGTGTGCTTTGCTATGTGTGTGTGTGTGTGTGTGTGTGTGTGTGTGTGTGTGTGTGTGTGTGTGTGTGTGTCCATGCTTCTTTCAATAAAAATTTAACTGTTTTCTGCAACCCTTGATGATCTCAACACGATGACATCATCATACCCCACTGGACAGGAGCCGTCCATTTTTCCCTTGAGGCAGAGCTGGAGATGAAAATGAATTTCTTCTTTCACTGAAGTACAATACAGAGGATGAGGAGTTTGAAGTCCAGACAGAACAATGCAGATTTCTCACAAGAGCAACAGAAAAATTGGTTGTGTTCTTCAGCAAGAAATCTCTCTTTCTCTCTCTCTCTCTCTCTCTCTCTCTCTCTCAAAAAAAAAAAAAAAAAAAAAAAACCCAAGGCAGTATATAAACAGAATTGGTCTCGTGGCAACAGGCGAGATGAGGTGGAAATAGTAAGGCAGCAAAGGAAATGAGAAAAAAATAGCAACTTCTGGTTTTGTCTTGGTTTCATTCTGTTTCTGTGATAAGCCACTCTGATCGAAAGAAACTTGGGAAAGAAAGGGTTTATTTCACCTCACAGGTTACATGCAGTCCATCACTGAAAGAAACCATGGAAGAGCACCGTTTGCTTTCTCCCTCCTTGCCTTTGCCTAGCCCACTTTGGATATAGCCCAGGACCACGTGCCTGAGGAATGGGCTATCCACAGTGAGGCAGTCAGTCCTATAGCATTTGATAATGGTGCCAATCCCCTATAGACATGCCCTTGGGCAGTCCCCTAACTTGGAGTCCCTCAGATGACTCTGTGCTGCATCAAGCTGATAGATGAAGCTAAGTAGGACAGATTCTAATAGCATAGACATGAAATGAAAACCTGGGAAAACTACATACCCACAACATGAACAACAAAACCACATATCAGCCAAAGTTGTAGAAAAACAATATCCACTTATTGTCATAGTGGAGAGGGAATATGTGTGATTTCATAGCAAATGACAAAATATAATAGGAGATGGGCTTTAATATACTTGGTTAAAGCATATCTTTCCAACACCAAGGTCAATTCTTAACTGCTGCCAGCTCCCTCTTGGGCATTTGAAAGCATGCTTGTAGCATTCTGCAGTCCCCTGAAGCTATATAAAAACAGGAATGGATGAACAATCATAAAAAATGTTGTTCTAGTATCTTATATTTCATGAAACAATATTATTCCCAGCATAAAAGGAAAAGAATAGCAGGCTATTCTAGTGGAACTCAGCAAGCTTTACAGTCACCTTCAGCATATTGAAATGGTCCCAACCAGAATTTATCTTTCTAGCTGAGGATTCATGTGCCTTCACTGCAACACCAAAGGTCCTACCTTTGCAGTCCCATGATCATTGTGAAGTGGTAAATACAGAGATACATGGCTGCTCAGTGTGTTGATACAAATGACAGTTGGGTGCTTAGTCCTAAATGGAATATTTATCTGCCTCCCTAAAATTCAGAGATGCTGGAGGAAGAAGGGAAGAGCAAGGAGGTCAGGAGAAAGTCTGGGAACTGCTGTCATTTGAGAGTGACTTTGGCAGCACAGACAGGAGATTACAAAGCAGCTGCAACTGCCTGTACCAGCTCTGCACAAGCCTGGAGTTATGGACAGTCAATAATGGCTCATGGGAAAACTCATGGCTCACATTTCTGCTGCCAAACTATTGGATACTGATGAATTGGTGAGATCGTCATTATCTTCAGGTGTATGTGCAATGGTGGTCACACCAACATTTGATGGATAGCATATGAAAGTGCCAGCTGTGGTGGCACACGCTTGTAATCCCAGTGCTGGAGATGCAGAGACTAGAGGAATCCTAGATTGCTGGCCAGGCCATTTTACTAATTGGGGAGCTCTAGGTTTAGTGAGAAACTGTGCCTCAAAATTAAACTGTGCCTCAAAATGATACTTGACATCAACCTCTGGCCTACTCACATAGGCTGGAAGGCATTTTAAAAGTATGTGTATCTTGTCAAATGCCTTTTCTGCGTCTAGTGAGATGATCATATGTTTTTTTTTCTTTGAGTTTGTTTATATGGTATATTACATTGATGGACTTTGGTATGTTGAACCACCCTTGCACCCCTGGGATGAAGCCTACTTGATCATGGTGGATAATTGTTTTGATGTGTTCTTGGAGTCTGTTCGCCAGTATTTTATTGAGTATTTTTGCATCAATGTTCATGAGGGAGATCGGTCTGTAGTTCTCTTTCTGTGTTGCATCTTTGTTTGGTTTAGGAATCAGGGTAATTGTAGCCTCATAGAAGGAGTTTGGTAATATTCCTTCTGCTTCTGTTGTGTGGAACAATTTAAAGAGTATTGGTATTAAGTCTTCTTTTAAGATCTGGTGGAATTCTGCAGTGAAACCATCTGGTCCTGGGCTTTTTTGGTTGGGAGACTTTTAATGACTGATTTTATTTCCTTAGGGGTTATTGGACTATTTAAATGGTTTATCTGGTCTTGATTTAACTTAGGTTAAATGGTGGAGAGAAAGCCTGATCTGACCTAGTCTGGTGATCAGATGGCCAAACATCCTAATGGTCATGCTGGAACTCTCATCCAATAACTGATGGAAGTGGATGCAGAGATCCTTGGCCAGGCCCCAGGTAGAGCTCCAGGAGTCCAATTGTTGAGAAAGAGGAGGGACTGTAAGAGTGTGAATTGTTGAGACCAAGATTGGAAAAGCACAGGGACAAATAGCCAAACTAATGGAAACACATGAATTATGAGCCAAAAGCTGTGGGGCCCCCAACTGGATCAGGCCCTCTGGATAAGTGAGACAATTGAATAGCTTGAACTGTTTGGGAGGCAGTAGGACCCGGACCTATCATTAGTGCATGAGCTGGCTGTTTGGAACCTTGGGCTTACACAGGGACACTTAGCTCAGCCTGGAAGGAGGGGACTGGACCTGCCTGTACTAAATCCACCAAGTTGAATTGAATCCCCAGGGGAGTCTTAGCCCTGGAGAAGGTGGGAATGGACGGGAGGGGCGGGGGGGAAGGTGGGCACGGGAGTGGGAGGGGAGAGGACAGGGGAACCCATGGCTGATGTGAAAAATTAAAACACAGAAATAATAAATTAAAAAAGGAGAAAAAAGTGTATGTATCATGATTAGATATTAAAGGTCAATTACAGTCATGTTTTCATAGTCATTATATGATAAACCCCTCCCTGTGTTGAAAAGAATAGCTTTCATAGTTAGAATGTGTGGCCCCAAAGCAAAGGTTGGGTGTGTTACTCCATATACCCCTTCTTTTGAGATGGTAGGCAAACTAGTATTATTGAAGTCACTTTGAGTCCGCAAAACACTACTGGCATTAGTTCTGAGTTACTTCAAAAGTGTGCAAAGGCACACAGCCAGAATCCAAGGTCATTCAAGTTCAGCTCATCTTTGAGGCTCCATACATCCCCAGTGTTCTGCCTTGCCTCTTTGTGATTCACAGGCTCATTACACATATTCTCATAGCCACAGTTTAGTGTTGTCTTCTAGTTAAAAGCCCACCTTAGGGAGAGGACCCTGGCACCTGCTCTTCCAGAGTGTTCCAAAAGCCTCCCAGCATTCTGCTTCCTCTCATTTAGGCAGAATACACATTTTAGTCAGGTCTCAATTTGGAAAGAATTCACACATTTAACATTTTCAAAAATTCACACTAGCTCATGAGTCACTGGATGAAGCTTTTAATCTCAGGGATCTTGGAATTCTAATGCAGACACTACCACCCCACAGCACTCTGCTTCGTAGACTGTGTGGAGAAGGTATTTTGGTTGTAGTGTGTCCCTGAGTTGTTCTAAAACACCTCCACACAAGCAAAAGAAGAACCTTCAGTTGATGTGGGATTTAATATTGATTGTCAACTTGACAGGATATGGAATTGCCTAGGAGAAAAACAAAGCATGTCTGAAGGAGTTCCTACACTGGGTGAAGAGAGACTGGAAAACCCACCGTGACTGTAGGTAGCACTGTTCTATGGGCTTGGGTTCTGCTGCCATCCCTTTCCCATCAAAATGGACTAGACTCTCAAACTGTGCACCAGAACAAACCCTTCTACTTTACTTAAATTGCCTTCCTCAGCATTTTGGTAAGGCCCTGAGAAAAGTAGCACATATAATTCGTATTCTGATTTGGGAAGAAAATGACTCAAAATATTGCTTATTTAACCCACTTGTCTTGTTAGAATGTTGTCAACTTGCTCCTTACTCACCGATGGTTTCTTTGTGATTTCCACATAACTTAAATCTGAATACATTTTTTAATGTAACAAAAGAAAAGTATTTCTACACAGTTAACTTGTACCTTTATACAATGTTGCTTGTACCTCTCTTTATGCAAAAACTACACTCATGAACTGTCTATATTAAGACTTTATGAGTATCAACCCAGTTGAATGATTAAAAATGCTTGTAAGGACTCTCCTAAATATAGAATATGCATGTGTGTGGGCATCCATACATACAGGCACACACTGGCATGAATTCACCCAAAAGTTTCCTAGGAAATTGTTCTCACCACCCCCAAAAATCAGTCATACCATTACTTTAATGTGATTTAGCCAGATGGAAAGACACCTTTATCAATTTTTCCCCACTATGCTTTAAGAGTGAATATGTACTTCTGAGTAATATTTTATCATACGGCACTTGAGATACAGTTCCATGAGCATGAGAGTTACAAAATGAAATTGAACTACTCTAGCACCAAAGCCATAAGCAAGATGACAGATATTGATTGTGCCCCAAGATGTAATGTAGGCACCTAATGGGGCATAGAAATGTTCCATGAATCATTAGAATATTATTTTAAATTTCCCCCTTACCTGAGGGATTGCTAAAGGGGTATTTCACCTTCAAGTCACTCCCTCACCTCCTTAGACAAGGAGAGAACTTCATAAGGTCATTGGAACATGGTGGACTTTTAGGAGCTTTAAGGAAATTAATAATATCTTCTCTATGTCAGGAAGCTGTATATACATGTACACACAGAGCACATATATGTGCTTGTGCATGCACGCACACACATACACACACACACACACACACACACACACACACACACTAAGATCATCAAATATTCTTCATAAAGGTTGGGAAAATTTGCTTGAACAGAATGGATTCTGTTTTATTCTTATTTGTGTGTGAGGGGAGAGTATGGATGCCTGTAGAGACCGTAAGACGTGTTAAGACCCTCTGGAGTTACAGGCAGTCATAAGACACCTAACTGCCTGACATGAATGCTAGGAATTGAATTTGGGTTCTCTGAAATATAACAGTTCTTCACTACAAACCATCTCTCTGACCCCAAAGTGGATACTTACAATCACAGTAAATGACAAACACCTACAATCGATTTAATATTTCCATTGCTGTTTGTAGTCTCATGACTGTCTTTTTAAAAAAAATGTTATTTTTAAATTTTATTTTTAACTATGTGCATATGTATATGTGTGTGGCTATGTGTATTTGTGAGCACAGGTCTGGGGGAGGCCAGAATATGGTACTGGCTCCCCAGGAGCTGGAGTTACAGGTGATTGCAAGACACCTGTTTGGTATTGGGGACCAAACTGTGGTCTTCTTCAAGAGCAGTATGCACTCTTCACTGCTGTACCATCTCTCTAGCCCATAAATAAATACGATTGTAATGTTCACCTTAAGCACATGGCAACTAAGCAAATGAAGACAAGGAAGTTCCCAGAGAAGCTCACATGGTCAGTTAATGGTGAAGCCAGGGTAAACACATGGATTGGTCTCTCTCTGGGGACCACCCACCTTGACTACACAAGTGTTTCTAGTCTTCAGTTATCCAATCAACCATAGTCCAAAATATTAAACAGAAAATTCTAGAAATAAAAATACTCATGACTTATATATAACATTCATTATAGAAAACTATGAGAATTATTCTATTTGATCATTAATTATTGTTATTAATCTCTAATTAAGCATAATTAGAGATTATAATTATATTTATATAATATATACTTTATAAATTAAACATTATTTATGTATTTCTAAATAAAAATATTGTATATAAATAAAATACCCTTTGGAATTATTTGTGGCTTGAGACATCCACTGGCATTGGCATCTTGAGCCATAAGCATCACAGGTAAATGGGGATTGCTGTACTATCTAATCTTGCCTAAAATAAAACCATGAGGGCTAGAGTTGTTCACTAATTGGCTAAATGACTACCTTTAAATGTACAGTCTCCGCCTTAAAACATGTGGTTTTGACCACCCTCCTTGTCATAGCTATGAAGCTCATGAAATTTCTAGAACTCTTTCTAGGGACCTCTAGTCTAAGGAAGCATCATTGTTTTCTGTTGCCTTAGCTGCTGACCATCCTCCCCACCCCGGGCCAGGCCACCCCTGCCCCATGCTCTGCCTCCCAGCTGCCATGAGGTAACCAGTGTGTTCCCCTCCAGGTACTTCACCATGAGGCATTGTCTAAAAGCAAACTCAAAGGCAATGAAGTCAGGCAAGCAAGCGATAATGGACTAAGGCCTATGAAACTGTGAGCCTCGACTCATCTTTTCTTCCTTAAGATGTCTGCCATTTCCTCATCACAGCGGTGAAAAGCCAGTACAACACTTGAACATAAGAAACTTAGCAGCTAAGAGAGCTCATGGAACCAATTCCTTAGAGATACCAAGAGATGAACACATATATTATTGGCTTCCCAGATAGCATATCTACACACCTAAGATGTTTGTTTGGTATTTATCTTCTATCTGTCAACTTAAAAAATGTTCTTTAGGCATTAGCTCATAACCTCATATTTTAATAGCCTATCTCTGTTGACATCCAATGTTAATATATGAAGCCAAGTGGACTCTTGGGGTATGTTCACAGAAGGGAAATACCTTCCCTTGCAACTTCTTATAAAAGAATATTATCAATCTTAGTTATCAAATTGTGATATGTGTAAGTTCATTATTTATTTTGTCCTAACTTGAAATGTCTGAGGAATTACTTTTTCATTGGAGCTGGGGAGGGCAGTGGTTCTCAAGAAGATGAGCAGTGAGTAGGAAGAGCAATGAGATAATGAAGAAAGATTATGTTTCCAAATGCTTTCCCAGGGCTAGAGCAGTATTTACAGAGTCCAATATCTGTACTGCTATGCTTTAAAAGAACCCTTTAATCAACTATGGTGGTAAAAGTAGATAAGCCGACTTGAATGTAACTATATTCTCACAGGCACTCTGTAAAGAATTCTAAATTAATGAAACTCAAAGAAAAAAGATGACTCAACACTTGCTGCAATACCAGCTCTGTACAGGTTCAGGTGACATGGTTTTGCATGGGGAATGTGTTCTAAGCCATAAAAATTAACAGCAAAGCCATGTGAGTAATAACTTACGGTGACTTTCATGCACATATTTCAGTTGTTTCTTTAATTCCTAGTAAATACAACTGGAAAATGTTTACTTGATTGTCTCTCAGATTATCTGATTTGCTTTGTTGTTTTGCTTGTGTGGAATGTGCACATATGTATATGTGTTTGCATGTGTGCAGGAGCGTGTGTGTGTGTGTGTGTGTGTGTGTGTGTGTGTGTGTGTGTATGTGTGTGTGTGTGTGTGTGTGTGTATGTGTAGAGTGATGAAGTTGATGCTGAGTATCTTACTTGATCATTCTCCACTTTCTTTACTGAGATAGAGCCTCTTGCCCACTACAGAATGCTCTGATTCTGCCTAGATTAAGCAGACACTTTGCCCTTCAGATTCACTATCTCTGATTCCCAAGTGCTGGGATGGGCCGCGGCCACATCACTTGTCTAGCTTTTCCTCAGGTGCAAGAGATCTAACCTCTGCCTCATATTTGGGCAGTGAGCACTTTACCCACTGAGCTGTCTCGTCATGTCAAGGCACGGATTTTTCAAGACTTCTAAGATATTTTAAAATCTATGATAGGAAACTTCAACACCATAAAGAGCATTTCACTACAAAATGAACTCTCTCTAGTGGTTGCAGTCACAGCTGCTTGGTGACTGATATGTGATTAAGGGGCATGCATTTACAGATAGGCTTTCCTTCTATGATCCAAGCCTGCCCCCATTCTATCACTAGCAAATCCTTTGGAGTAGCTCAAAAAAAGATTTTTTTTTCATTTTTTTTTATTTGCAGAAAGAATTGAAACAAAAAATTAAGGGTATTTTTCTCTTCTCTCCTAAACATGAATCATTCAAGTTAAACCAACTTAGCTATGGATATTAGCAAAGTAAAAGGAAAGTCCTAATAAAATTCATTATCATTTGCCTTACTCTTCAGGAATACCTTAGCAATGTGGCCTCAAAAACTGTGTATTCTACCATAATATGGGTGGAAGACTCTTCTTACTCAAAATCTATTCTGATAGGTAAAACTTTCAACTTGATAGGATCTTGAATCATAAAAGAAAGGAATGTCTGTGAATGTCTATGAGTGAGTTTCTAGATTAGATTAAATGACCTGCCCTAAATAATTCCATGCACTTGGGTCTGGGACTGAACCAAAGGAAAAAACAAGCTGAATACCAACATCCATCTCTCACTGCCGATGCCATGTGACCAGGTACCTCACATCTCTATTGCCACAGAGTCCCATCATGATGCAATGTATCTTTTCAAACTTTGAACCAAGATTAATAGACATAAAAAGGAAGGGTTTACTTTGTCCCACAGTTCAAGGGTCCATTCTGGTGGGAAAAGCATGGAGGCAGGAATGTGAGGCAACCAATCACATTGAATTCACAGACAGGATGCTGAGAGTGATCAACTCTGGTGCTCAGCTCCCTTTTGCCTTTTAGTTCAATCCTGGATAAAGCCCATGGAATTGTACTGCCCAAACTCAGGGTGGATCTTCCCAGATATGAAACCTTTCTGAAAATACCCTTATAGACAGTCATGATATCTTTCCACAATGAATCTAAATCCAATCAAGTAGACAGTAGGATAACAGTGAAGAGTGTAAAGGAAGGAGTAGTGGGTGCACATGACTGAGATACACACACACACACACACACACACACACATATATATATATATATATATATATGAAGTTATTAAAGGATTAAAAAAATGGTTAACCATGACAATAATTTAGCTTTAACTACCCATTTAACAGTCCTCACTGGAGGTAGTTTTCAATTCCTAAAAATGTTTCAAAATGGAAATTGAGCTTTGAGAATTAAAGACAGTATCTTTTGACAAAACAAAGTACTTGTGATATGATCATTCTTATTAAAGAGTCACTGAATGAACAATATATTAATTAGATATATAAAAGTAACATTTGGGTAAACCAATGCATTTGGAACAAATACATTCAAAGTCATCTAACAGGAGATAGTAAGTATAGAGGGTAACACGTGAACTACAGAAGCAGGAAGACAGGGCCACTGGAGAGAAGACTTAGCTGCTCAGAGCTCCTTCTAGATGATGAGAATTCCATTGTCAACACTCATATTTCATTGGTTCACAGTTGCTTGAAACTCCAGGTCTGGGCGATCTAATGCCTTCTTCTGCCCTTTCATGCACATGCACACACGTGATAAAAACACACAGGGACAAACATACACATAAGCAAATTTAAACATACAAAACAGAACAGGGGGTTAACTAGAAGTAGAAAGGCATCAGCTCCAGGGGCAAAAGGGCACAAGGGAAGGTACTGGGGAAGGGAATGAATTAGAACAACGTGTAGTAACGTGTGTGAAAAACATGATGAAACTAATTCCTTAGGACTCTAGACTAAGAAATAACCATTCAAAAATAGTAAATAGTAACCGGGCTAAGAAGATGGCTGATTGGATAAACTGCTTTCCATACAAGCAAGCTCAGCCACCTGAGTTCAATCCCCAGAACCCACAGACAGGTGGAAGGAGAGACCCAACTCCATAAAGCTGCCCTTTGACCTCCACCCACTTGCTGTGGCATGTACCCCACTAATAATGATTTTTTAACTTAAAATAAATAAAAGAAACATAAGCAAAACTAAAAAAGGCATTCAACTCTTGTCTCTTACCCAGGACAGAAGTGAGGTATATAAACAATTTGATCCAAGAATTTGCCAAGGAATGTCAATCCTTCCTATTTCTTGATTGAAGATTGAAATCCATTCATTAACCTATTTTTGAGCTTTGCTCTAAATGCAAGATGCAATAAGGAATAAATACATTAAGACAAATGTGCTTATCAGCTCTGAAAACCCTTTTTCTCCCAAGCATCCTATCTATATATATATATAAAATTTGAGGTAAGTAAATTTCTTTGGTCACATATTCTCTGAAGAATAACAAAATTTTATAACGAATTGTATTGATTGCTTTTCTATTGATTTCACCAAGACCTAGGAAATTTATAGAAGAAATTGCTTATTTGGGCTTATAGTTCCTGAGGGCTAGGGTCCATGAAGCAGACATGAGGTAGCAGGCAGTTGTCATGGTGATTGAAGCAGCAGCTGAGAGATCACTTCTTGAACCACAAACAGGAGATAGAGAGAATAAAGTCAACATGGTGTGAGGCACAGAAACCCCACAGTAGCATCCTTTCTCCTGCAGAGTTATACCTCCTAAATCTCCCAAAGAGTACCACCAAGTAGGGGACAAGTGTACAAATGCCTGAGACTCAGGGGAGGCATCAAATCACAACCAAAAATGCCTTAATTTGTGAACAACCACCACATAAGTTACCAATGATAATGAACCCCTTCTCCTAGTCAGCAAGAAAAATAGCACATTTAGAACAGAGATCTGTGTAACCGACTTGGAGTAGGGAGGGGAGTTGCATTAAGAATTACTTATTTTTGCTTTATGTGCATGAACATTTTGCCTGTATGCATTTATAGTGCCTGCAGAGGTCAGAAAATGGCATTGAATACTCTGAAACTGGAGTTACTAACAGTTGTGAGCTGCCATGGAGATGCTGGGAACCAAATCTGTTGTCAATAGCAGTACATGATCTTAACCACTTAGCTGTCACTCCTGTACCTCAAGTCTGTTTGTAAAGTCACAAATAAAGAGCTAAAATTCTCTTTCTATGGAGATCTAATGTAATAAACTTGTATTCTAATGCAAAGATACCTGTTGAATGTTTCTTACACTGAAAATTTGAAATGAGTTAAACATTCATGCTGATACTCAGACCAGAAAAAGATAAAGCTACTGGGGGTGTTTTAGCAAAGCATTTTGAAAGAAAAAAATCTTTTTAGAGGCTGGCATCTGGCTCAATGGGCTAAGAATGCTTGCTATGCAAGTACATAGATCTGAGTTCAAATCCCCTTTACCCACATTAAAGAGCTGGTTGTATACACAAGCATTCATGCTTGTGATCTCAGAACTGTGGGGAACAGAGACAGGAGAATCACTGGGGTTTAGTGACTGCCAGTCTAGCTCCAGATACAGAGAGAGATCTCATTTCAAGAGAAAGAGGCAGAGTAATAGAGCAAGACATCCAATGTTCTCTTGACTACACATACCATACACAAAAATACCATACACACATATATCACACCCATGCACCACATACAAAGAGAACTTTAAGTAAAAAAAATATTACTTCTCTTCTTGTATTACTTCTTATGTCTTGTACTTTCCATTTTTTAATATAACTTAGGCTAATTAAAATTTTGAACAAATTTTCTGGTCTGTGAGCATAAAGGATAATTTTAAGAGAAAGGAAAATTCATGTCTGGCACACAGGGTTTAATTGTTTTCTTCAGTAAAGCAAATGTCTTTGAAGCCATTCAAACATCTTTGGTATAAATCAGTGTAAGGGGAAAGGACAAAGTTCTGAGATGGGATCTTGCAAGGATACAGCAGGTGCTCAATCAATTTTTCATGTTAATCATGAGTGATTTGATGTCTGTCTTGTATCAGGATTATACTTTATTTGTGAACACTGCTAGGTCAGCAGCCTTTTATAACCTAATTGAAATGTTGCAACTAAATATTTCCACTAAATTCTCACCTACAAAGCCCAGATCAATTCAATTCCATCATTTTCTTAGAAAAGTGTGTTGATCAGCCACACATCTGTCACAGATGAACCAAGTCTCAAGATTACACCAAACAACAAGGCAAAGAATCAAGCATAGATTTGAAAATTTCACATTCATGACTTTCTAACAGCTGGTAGAATTTGTAGAGGGATTTTTCTTTGGGCTACCAGCTTAACAACAACAAGGAGTGCTGTGGGATGTTCTGTATATTGCTGTGGATATTGCTCTGTGTAAATAAAGTTCTGATTGGCCAGTGGGAAGTATAGGCAGGACAAGAGAGAAGAGAATTCTGGGAAGTAGAGGCTGGGGAGAGACCGCCAGCTGCTGCCATGAGAAGCAACATGTAAAGACACTGGTAAGCCACAAGCCATGTGGCAAAGTATAGATTAATAGAAACGGGTTATTATAAGAGCTAGCTAGCAAGAAGCCTGCCACAGCCATACAGTTTGTAAACAATGTAAGTTTCTGTGTGCTTTCTTGGTTGGGTCTGAGCGACTGTGGGACTGGCGGGTAAGAGAGATTTGTCCTGACTGGGCCAGGCAGGAAAACTCTAACTACAGTATATCAAATGTGTTGCTCTGATTGGTTTAAATAAAGTGCTAATTGGCCAGTAGCCAGGCAGGAAGGATAGGGTAGGCAGGACAAGGAGGAGGAGAATTGTGGGAAGTGGAAGGCTGGGTAAAGACACTGCCAGCTGCCGCCATGACAAGCTAAATGTAAGGTGCATGTAAGGCACGAGCCACGTGGCAAGTTATAGGTTAATAGAAATGGGTTAATTTAATATAGAAGAAGTAGATAACAAGAAGTCTGCCACGGCCATAGAGTTTATAAGCAATATAAGCATCTGTGTGTTTATTTTACAAGTGAGTTGTGAGACTAACAGGGCTTAGTGGGGGCTGGAGAGAAGGTTTCCAGCTACAAAGGAGACTTATTATTAATTATGAAAACATGGCCCATAGCTTAGGCTTGTTTCTAACAAGTTCTTGTAACTTAAATTAACTGATTTATTAATTTACTTCCAGGCTCATGGCTTTATTATATTTTCTCTGTAGTGTCCATCCTGTTTGCTCCATGTCATTTGGCATCTCTACCTTCTTCTTCTTCTCCTTCTTCTTCTTCTTCTTCTTCTTCTTCTTCTTCTTCTTCTTCTTCTTCTTCTTCTTCTTCCCAGCTTCTCTCATCCCCCAAATTCCTGCCTAGCTATTTATTGGCCATTTAGCTTTTTATTAAACCAATCAGAGTGACCCATCTTCAGACTGTACAAGAAGATTATTCCACAACATATCCTCCCTCTTTGTCTAAATAAAAAGGAAAGGATTTAACGCTAAACAGTAAAAATTACATACAATAAAAACAACTATCAGGTAAGAATTACATTTGTAATGTCCAGTCCATTTTTTAAATTTATAGTTTAATTTAATTTTACTTATCAGCCACAGATTCCCCTGTCCTCCCTCCTCCTGCCCTTCCCCCAGCCCACCCCCCCATTCCTATCTCCTTCAGGGCAAGGACTCTCCTGAGGATTCAGCTCAGCCTGGTAGATTCAGTGGAGGCAACTCCAGTTCCCCCTCCCTTCACCCAGGCTGAACAAAATGTCCCTGCATAGGCCCTAGGTTCCAAACAGCTGGTTCATGCACTAAGGACAGGTCCCGGTCCCACTGCCTGGGGGCCTCCCAAATAGTTCAAGCTAATCAACTGTCTCACTTAACCAGAGGGCCTGATCCAGTTCCATGGGGGCTCCTTAGCTATTAGTTTGTACTTCATGTGTTTCCACTAGTTTGGCAATTTGTCCCTGTGCTTTTTCCAATCCTGGTCTCAAGAATTCTTGCTCACACAATCCCTCCACTTTCTCTCCAATTGGACTCCCAGAGCTCCACTTGGAGTCTGGCAGGGGATCTCTGCATCTGCTTTCATCAGTCATTGGATGAGAGTTCTACCATGACAGTTAGGGGGGTTGGCCATCCAATCACCAGAGTAGGTCAGTTTGGGCTTTCTCTCAACCATTGCCAGTAGTCTATTGTGGAGGTATCATTATGGATTTCTGGGGACCTCTCTAGTACTTTGCTTCTCCCTATTCCCATGGGGTCTTCATTTATCATGGTCTCTTTTTTCTTGTTTTCCCTCTCTGTTCTTGATCCAGCTTGGATCTCCCGTGACCCTAACCTCTTTTTCCCTCGACCCTTGCCCTTCATTAACCCCCATCACATCCAGTTTGCTCAGGTAGATCTCATCCACTTCTCTGTCATTGGGCAATCCCTTTGGGTCCTCTTTTCTAGGTAGCCTCCCTGGAGTTGTGAGTAGCAGTGTAGTCATCCTTTGCTTTACATCTAGTATCCTCCTATGAGTGCGTACATACATGTTTGTCTTTTTGAGTCTGGGTTACCTCACTCAAGATGATTTTTTCCTAGATCCATCCATTTTCCTGCAAACCTCATGATGTCGTTTTTTTCTCTGCTGAGTAGTACACCATTGTGTATATGTACCACATTTTCTTTATCCATTCTTCAGTTGAAGGGCATCTAGGTTGTTTCCAGGTTCTGGCTATTACAAATAATGTTGCTATGAACATTGCTGAGCATGTGCCCTTGTGGTATAATTGAGCATTCCTTGGGAATATGCCCAAGAGTGGTATAGCTGGGTCTTGGGGGAGATTGATTCCCAATTTTCTAAGAAAGCACCATATTGATTTCCAAAGTAGCTGTACAAGCTTGCATTCCCACAAACAGTGGAGGAGAGTTCCCCTTGCTCCACATCTTCTCCAGAATAAGATGTCTTCTGTGTTTTTGATCTTAGCCATTCTGACAGGTGTAAGGTGGTATCTCAGAGTCATTTTGATTTGCATTTCCCTGATGATTAGGGATGTTGAACAATTCCTTAAATGTCTTTCAGCCATTTGAGCTTCCTCTGTTGAGAATTCTCTGTTTAGTTCAAAAGCCCATTTCTTAATTGGACTGTTGGGCATTTTGATGTCTAATTTCTTGAGTTCTTTATATATTCTGGATATCAGCCCTCTGTCCAGTATGGGTTGGTGAAGATCTTTTCCCATTCTGTAGGCTCTCACTTTGATCCCTGATCTTAAGCACTACTATAGAGCTACAGTAATAAAAGCAGTTTGGTAATGGCATAAAAACAGACCAAAGGAATCCAATTGAAGACCCTGACATTAATCCCCACACCTATGAACATATAATTTTTGACAAAGAAGCCAAAAATGTACAATGGAAAAAAGAAAGCATCTTCAACAAGTGGTGCTGGCATAACTGGATGTCAGTGTGTAGAGGGCTGCAAATAGATCCATATCTGTCACTGTGCACAAAACTTAAGTCCAAGTGGGTCAACAACCTCAACATAAATCCAGTTACTCTGAACCTGATAGAAGAGAAAGTAGGAAGTGGTCTTGAACACATTGGCACAGGAGATCACTTCCTAAATATAACACCAGTAACCCAGACACTGAAAGAAACAATCAATCAATAGGACCTCTTGAAACTGAGAACCTTTTGTAGAGCAAAGGACACAGTCAACAATACAAAGTGCCAGCCTAAAGAATTTCCAGTCCATTTTGCATTTGGCAAATTGAGAGATAATACCCCATTATCTATCCTTAGTCCAAAGTTTTCTACCTGAACCATTGTTTGTTATGATTTGTATTACCATCCTAAAAATATTCTTTTAGACCTTAATATATCTTTTTAGATCAACAACTTAAGCTTTTATGTTTCTCAACTATAAAACTTCACATCTCTTATATATGTTTCTTTTCTGAATTTGGTAACAAGGAAAGCTATAAAACTATAACTAGCTAGTCTTCAATCCCTATCAGAGACCTAAGAAGGATAAAATATTATTTGTGTAAACAAGAACTGCTGATGGTCGGGGAAAAAACTAAAAAAGGTTAGATTCAAAGATCTCTTTCTGAAGAGAAAAAAAGGGGGGGATATAATATAAAAATTATGGGATAGATCTATATGTTGTTGAGTCTTCTTTTAAACAACTATTAATCTCAAGTATTTTACATTGGTATGGATTTTTGTATATTGATACAACTTTAAGGTTATATTTGTTATACTGTATATATGTTTCTATAAACTCTTGTTTAAGGTATTTTTGTATATTGATATGAATTTAAGGTTTTGTGTTAGAACATATTGCATATACATTTCTATTCTTGATTAAAATATTGTACCTATGCATCCCATTTAACAATGTAATGTACATTTCTAGTCCTTAAAAGTTATTATTATGAATTATTTAGAATAATAAAGAAATACAGGTTAATAGTCACCTATAGCAATCAAACTTGTAGTCATGTTAGGTTTTGTTTTCAAGGTCAAACAGAGATATATTTTAGGTAGACTGGTGGTCTTCAAACACTCCATAGATCTACAGAATAGGGTATTTAAGATGTTTTGATAACATAAGGCTTTCAGGGCAATGAGTCATGTCTATTCTTGGCAGTCCCAATGTACTTCAGAAAAGATGATGGGCATCAAAGGACCTCCATATGTAGTTTGCATTCTTTGTGGCAAAAGTTAGCCATTTGGCAAGAAACTGTTCTTGCCTTGACTTCTGACAGTATGCTGTCCAAACTGGACAAGCAGAACACAAAGGAAAAAGACTGCCAAATTGCCAAGACAAGGCAGAACAGTTCTTCAAAATTCCTACTTCACAGAAAAGTCTGTCAGATATTCTAGACTTGTAGACTGAAAATGGATGCCCCAACATTACAGAGGAACATTGAGTGATTGTCCAGATATTTCTTTTTTATTTAAGAATTTTTTATTCATTTTTCATACCAACCACAGATCCCAGCCTCCTCCCTATTCCCTCTTCTGAATGGGTAAGTATTGGTGAAATTATTAAGGCCAATGCTGGGATGGCTATCCACTATAGGTAAGGTCTCCCATGGGAAGTCAACAAAGCCTGGTACATTCAGTTGAAGCAGGACCAAGCCCTTCTCCCATCATGCATCAAGGCTGAGCAAGGCATCCCACCATATGAAATGTGCTCTAAAAAGCCAGCTCATGCACCAGGGATAGATCCCAATCCCACTACCAGGGACCACTCAAACAGACCAAGCTACACAACTGTCTCCCATATGCAGAGGGCCTAGTCTGGTCCCATGCAGCCTTCATAGCTGTTGGTCTAAAGTTCATGAGTTCCCATGAACTTGGTTCAGTTGTCTCTGTAGATTTTCCTATCATGATCTTTACCAGCCTCCTTGCTCATAGAATCCCTCTTCCCTCTCTTCAGCTGGATTCTTGGAGATCAGACTAGTATTTGGCTATAGATCTCTGCATCTGCTTCCATCAGTTACTGGATAAAGGCTCTGTGATGACAATTAGGGTATTCACCAATCTGATTACTGGGGTAGCCTAATTCGGGCACCTACTCTACTACTGCTGGTAGTTTAACTTGGGATCATCCTAGTGGGTTGCTGGGAATTTCTCTAGCACCAGGTTTCTCCCTAACCCCCAAATGTCCCCCTCTATTAAGCTGTCTCTTTCATTGCTTTCCCACTCAATCCCTCCACTGGCTTGACCATCCTGTTCCCTCATGTTCTCATCCTCCATCCCCTCCCCTTTATTGTTCCCTCCTTTTCCCCAGTTTACTCCATAGAGCTCATCTATATCCCCTTCCCAGGGCAATCCATGTGCCCCTCTTAGAGTCCTCCTTATTAGCTAGCTAGCTAGCTTCTCTAGAGAGGTGGGTTTTAGTCTCATCCTTTGCTTTATATTTAGTATCCACTTATGAGTGAGTACATACAATGTTTGTCTTTCCGAGTCTGAGTTACCTTACTCAGGATGATATTTTCTAGTTCCACCCATTTTCCTGCAAATTTCATGATGGCATTGTTTTTTTTTTTTTTTTTTTTTTTTTTTTTTTTTTTTTTTTTTTTTTTTTTTTTTTTTTTAATAGCTGGGTAGTACTCCATTGTGTATATATACCACATTTTTTTTTTTATCCGTTCTTCAGTTGAGGAGCATCTATATTATTTCCAGGTTCTGACTGTTATAAATAATGCTACCATGAACATAGTTAAGCAAGTGTCCTTGTGGTATGATTGAGTATGCCTTGTGTATATGCCCAATAGTGGTATCATTGAGTCTTGAGGTGGATTCCCAATTTTCTGAGCAGTTACCATCATAATTTCCAAAGTGCAGCCAGCTATTTCTATCATTTCTATAGTTTTGGGAGTTGTTTGCTCTACACTTCCTGTTTACTCACATAACATTATGTCCTTCTTGGGTCTCTGATGGAGTTGAAGATGAGATACCTATATTTAGTTTTCTTTGTTACCAAATTCAGAAAAGAAAGTCACAAAGGAGGTATAAAATACATGGGGTTAAAAACATAAAAGTTTAACTTTTATCTAGAAGAATGTTTTTAGGTCTAAAAAGATAGTTTTGAGATGGTAATTCAAGTTATGATAGAAAATGGTTTAGGTATAAAACTTTGGACTGAGATAGCATAGATAATATAGTGCTTTCTCCAAGTTTGCCAAATACAAATGGACTGGATATTGTAAATGTATTTCTTGTCTGATAATCATTTTTATTGTATATAGTTTTACTGTGTTAGAGTTAAAACTTTTCTTTTTTATTTAGACAAAAAAGGAGGAAATGTTGTGGAATAATCTTTTAGTACAGTATGTAGATGTGTCACTATGATTGGTTTAATAAACAGCTGAATGGCCAATAGCTAGGCAGGATTTCCAGGCACAGAGGATGCTGGGAGGAATGGTGGAAATGCCAGGTGACATAGAGGAAGCAGCATGAACAATATAAAGTCGAGGTAAATGAATCATGTAAAAAAAAACATAGATTCAAACATACAGATTAATTTATGTTATAAGAATGGTCAAGAATAAGTCTAAGCTAAGGCCGAGCTTTTCATAATTTTTTTTATTTAAAAATTGTTTTACTCACTTTACATACAAACCACAGATCCCCCTCTCATCCCTCCTCCTCCCACTCCTCCCTCAGGTTCCCCCTGATCAAGCCAACATCCTCTCCTCCAAAAGGGAATACATATATGCACATGCATGAAATTGGGTACATGCATATGTGTGTGCATGAATGTGTTTATAGGTGTGTGCATATATACATGTACATCCATAAATCTGTGTACATGTGTATGTGTGTGCATGCATGTGCATGTGTGTGGGTGTGTATACATCATTACATCTGTATTTATCTTTAATGTGTGAGCATGTATATGTGTATATGTGCACACATGAATGTGGAGACCAGAGATTAATCTCAGATGTTGTTTCTCTTGTGTTGTCCACCAGGCTTTATGGGGCATGGTCTCTCATTGGCCTGGATCTCTTCAATTAGGTGATGCTAGCTAGCCAGTGGATCCTTAGGTCTCTAGCTCCTCAGCTCTGTAATTACAAGTACCTGCAACCATGCACAGATTCTTTTGTAGGTTCTTGGGATCAAATACTGGTCTTCATGCTTTCATGGCAATCCCTCTCCCCTTGTCTACTATGCTATAGCCAAAGTTCAAACAAGTGAAGCCCTTGATGGATCCTTTGCCTTCTTTCTTCTTCCTTCTTCCCTCCAGCTTCCTTTCCCCCATGAAACTGCCAGTTGGAGTGAGAAAAGCCTGCATGCCATTATGAAGGCACTAAAGTGTAGGGCAGAGCCTGCCAACAGCAGGAAGCTCATTTTGCAAGGGGCGTGTGAAGAGGAAGAGCAAACCTGGAGAGTATAGAGGCTATAAAACAGTACCAGTTAACAAATGTCCTGAGGGGACCTTCAAGACCAGAAGCAGAGAAAATGAGAAATCAGCCCTTCCAAAATACTAATGGTCTCTAGTATACTGCTGTGGCTTCACAATAGAAATCACACAGTTCATTTCTAGTGCAGAGCCCAGGCTGACTTTAAAAATTACTGCTGGGCCAATTGTAGGTGGAGTTTTCCTGTCTTGACCACTGGCTCCAAAATAACTGCAAAGAGGCTTAATATTAATTGTAAATGCTCAGGCTTATTACTAACTAGCTGTTACAACTTAACCCATTTCTATGAATCTATGTGCTGTTCTGAGGCTCATGGCTTTTACCTCTACCCCATTTTGTGTGTCCAACTTATTCTGGTTTTGGCTGGCGACTCCTCTGACTCTGCCTTCCCTCTATCCAGCATTCTCTCTGTGTCAGGCTGTCTTGCCCAATCTCTTCCTGCCCAGCTATTGGCCAATCAGCTTTTTATTAACAACAAGAGCAATACACATTTACAGTACATGAAGATTTTTTCATAGCAGCCAATATACACTTGCATATGATGATATCATTCATGGAACATTCATTATATGCTGAGATTTCTAACAGGTTTCATATATGCTTTCATTATAAACCCTGAGGGCAGTGAATTCTCTATTTGAAAGAGGTAAATCTTTGAGGAATTAACAAAACCCTCTGAAGGACACAGTTGGTGAGGGTTAATGCTCTATTCAGAACATGTGTGTTTTTGTTATTGACAGGAAAAGTAAGGCAGCTCACTGGAAACCCCTGTAGGGCTGAAGAGATGGCTTGTCCATTAAGAGCACTTGCTGCTCTTGCTGAGGACCTGTCATTGGTTCCTTGTATACATGTCAGGTAGCTCACAACCATCTGTAATTCCTGCTCCATGGGATCCAACACTTCTAGGTTTCATAGGCACCTACACCCATTTAAGCATGTTCATACAGACACTAACATGTACACATTTAAAAAAAAAACTGTTTCTTAATGAAACAAAAAACAAGGATAAAGAAAATAATCCCTACCTATGTATAATCTGAAGCACTCTCAACATCAGGAGCCAATTTAACTAACCTCATATGGAATGGACCTTGCTCTCAAATTCTTAGCTCTTAAGTTCTTAATAGGAGGAAAGACAATTCTATTGGCAGGCCATTGTCAAGGAAAGAACTACAGTGCAGTGTCCTAAGCACTGTGACAAGTAACAGGTTTGTAAGTAGGAGTGTGCAGCTGTCTCCAGTCCTGGGAGATGATATTAGTCATGAGAATACTTCAGAGAACAATATTGAAAACAATATTGAATTTTACCCTTTTTCCATTTTCAACACATGAGTATGATGCTGGGATTCTGGCTACAGCTAATGCAGCCTCCTCTGTTCCTCTGCATGTGGTCTGGAAGCTTCTGTCATTCATGTAATGGGCCAAAGCTGGCAGAAAGGGCAAGTTGGCCCAAAGGGTCTGTGTCTAAGGCAGCCTCAGGAAGACTGTCACTGTGTCTAATACTGGTTGCTTCCTTCCCATAGAGTCAAACCATGGGATAGACATCCAGACACTAGAGATGTTGGAGAGAAAGATGTAGCAGGCAGAGATTATAAATACATCAAGAATCTGGGCATAGATGGCATTTCATGAAGTCTTCTGAGGGGATTTGGATTCTGGTCAAACATTGAAAGCAGCTTCTGATCACGCTTTATTTTGAAAACAGATTCAAATCGGATGGAAATATTCACATGTAACCCAAAGGATGTCTGTGAGAATAGATGTTCCAAATGTTCTCTCTGGCAATGGTCTTCAAAGAAGCAAGAAAAATCTGGGACTGTTTTAAAGCATTGGATGATTTAAAATTAGTTAGCATGATCAAGAAGAGTGCCTTCCTTACTTCTATCAGCCTCACCAGCTCCGAAATCAGCTCTGACACAGAGGATGAGACTATGGCTCAGAATAGGAGGATGTTAGTTTAGCCACAGCTAGGCAATCAATGGGGAAAGATCTGCCTATTACAGAGCATTGCAAAGGCTAAGGCTAAGGATGCTACAGGCCTGGTGCTTTCTAAACCATGTTTAAAGAGCAGGGACTTCATAGGACCTAAGAGCTCAACTCTGTCTCCTGGATCATACAAATTCAGAAATCACTATGCTCCTTAGTCATTCCCATCTGCTCTGGGAGATACAAAATAGCTACTAAAAGTATGTTAAGCACTATGGAAATTCTATAATTTGGGACCTTACCTAAAACTTTATTTTCTTGTAATTTAGAAAAAAAGGAAATTTTAATGTTTTCTTGTGGTGTTATTTTATTTGTGCTCTAACAAATAAAAATTATCTATGGATCAGAGGACAGAGGTCAGACAGTTGTAGCACACACCCTTAATTCTATCACTTGGAGGCAGAGATTCATCTGGATCTCTGTAGTTCAAAACCACACTGGAAACTGAGCCAGGCAGTGGTGGCAGAAACCTTTAATCCCAGGATGTGAGATCTCATGTCTTTGCTTGGGAAGGACACACGCCTTTAATCCCAGGACATGAGATCTCATGTCTTTGGTTGGGAAGGACACACGCCTTTAATTTCAGGAAGTGG
Source organism: Onychomys torridus (assembly GCF_903995425.1). Classification (NCBI taxonomy): domain Eukaryota; kingdom Metazoa; phylum Chordata; class Mammalia; order Rodentia; family Cricetidae; genus Onychomys; species Onychomys torridus. The sequence goes on from NC_050453.1 coordinate 71,093,773, forward strand.
TGGCAGGAAGCAGAAAGGTATATAAGGCATGAGGATCAGGAACTAGAAGCTTTTAAGCAGTTCAACTGAGATACTTTCTGACTCAGAGGCTTTCAGTCTGAGGAAATAAAATCAGCTGAGGAGTTGGCAAGGTAAGTTGGCTGTGGCTTGTTCTTTTTCTCTGGTCTTTCAGCTTTCACCCCAATATCTGGATCTGGGATTTTTATTACTAAGACCTTTCAAGGTCTTCCCCCCCCCCCCTCTCTCTCTCTCTCTCTGTGTGTGTGTGTGTGTGTGTGTGTGTGTGTGTGTGTGTGTGTGTGTGTGTCTGAGAGAGAGACAGAGAGAAAGAATGTTATAACAATGTGTGGAAGTCACCAGACACCCTCAGGTGTTGGTCCTCACCTTCCATCTTGTGTTAAGTTTTCAATGCTTACACATCCATTTATTTGGCCTGTGAGTTTCTGAGGACTCTCCCATCTATGCTTCCCATCTCCCACAGGAATGTTGGGGTTACAGAAGGATGCTATGACATATAGCTTTAACCAGGTTTGGGGGGATTTGAACTCATGTCCTCGTGTTTACTAGGCAAGTGGTCTACCCACTGAGACATCTCTCCAGCCCGGTTTTCAATAAGCCCCATTCTTATGGATATTTCTAAATACTATGATAAATAATTATAATTCAGGGGCAAAGATATCCTCTGTAGACACCATACGTAGAACAAAAATACCCTTCTGGAAACCCTGATGCAGTCAGTCTTAGGATATTACATCATTGTCCCCAGGCTTCTAGAATGGCTCAGCATAGTAAACAACCTATCTGTTAATGTTGAGATTCAGTTCATTCAGTGTCCAAGCTAGTGGCTGAATGTGTCTAATTAGTCATCTAGACATGCCAATGTTCTCTTGAATATTTCTGGAGAATGTAAGCAACATCTTCAACTTGAAGACTACAGGTGGTTTATGGGGCTATCACAGAATGGGTAGTGAATACATACTATCTTAAACTATTCTTCCATGCAAGATGACATTTACCCAGATATTTCCCCTGAAAGTCATCGTCATCAGCAGTCCTACGATATCCATGTTTTTATTTGCTAGGAGTCCAGGCAATCCTGGGTTATCAGAACTGGCTCATCAGTAAGGCAAGTGAGATTTACACAGACGGACTTAGAATTCACAGAATGATAATAAGGGGGAAAAAGACAAGAGGGAAGGGAAGAGAAATCACAGGTGACTGACAAAGACAAGGGGAATGGAGGAGTCCAGACACTAAGGGACCACAACAGCTGCCTGTTAAATGAGAAATATGAGAGACCATTGTTTTGAACTGAGCAGGTCAGAAGTCAGAAGGAACCAGGATGGGACTGGCTCTTGATGAATGCTACAGTCTTACTAGGGCTGTAAAGAAGTGTAAACAAACCTTGATTTTCTTGACCTCCTCTGGAGACAGGAAGTTCAAGCCCATATGAGTTGGTAAAACAAACAATAAAATGAAAGTTTTTTAAATCCTTTAAAATCTTGATTCTGCTTTACCTTTAACAAAAACGAACCTAACATCAACCAGCCTACTTTGGAAGTTCTGTTTTCCCATGCCATCCGTGTTTCATAGCAAACCCACTTTTAAAGTCCTACTTCCTCATTCTCACAGGGTCCTGTTAGTGAGTGTACTCTACAGAATGAAAGTGGTCCAGGTTCACAAAGCCAGAGTAAAAGCCAATTCAGTGCAGAAGTGAATATGCTTTGCTTTTGCATCTGACATCCAGAACAAGGCAAGTGTGCTCAAGAGTCAAGTTACCATTCCAATTAGACATTAGGCCAACTTACTCCTCCCAGTGTGTGTGTGTATATGTATTATATACATGTCATTCAAATTTACTGTCCTACTCTACAGAGCCCTTTGTGGCTTCTACCTCTTTACCTCTCTACTTTCTCTCCTCAGTTTGTGCTATTCAAACTGGAGCTGGGCAGTAGGACTTTTGTTTCATCACACTCTCATTGAAGTCCCTGTTAATCTGGGAAATTTTTTCTCATTTGTCATCACTGTAATAAACATTTTGTTTTGCTTAACCTTTGAAATCCTTTCTTCATCTAAAACCTTCAGTGAAGCCCAGAGAATGAATGGGAAAATCCATGTGTCCTCTGTGCAGAAGCAAGGAAGTTACCCCACAACTTCCTCCACTGAAGACCATTAATTGGTATCTGGATTACTGTGTAGTCTCTGCATTGTGTAGTGGACTCATTCATAAATCTTGTGTATGCCAGTGTCTTTTAAACACTGAGGAATATTATTGAATCACAAGAGTTTAAGATTATGCTAAATGCATATTCCTGGTGAGTTTGGGGTTGAGACTACACATGTTTCCCTCAGACTCCTGAGTGTCCGTTTGGCTGCTAGCTTTGGTTCACGCCTTGAGTCATGAGCTACATTGTCCTCCATATAGGCTAAACATTGCCCAGATTAAAGGACATGTAAGACTTTACCTGTTGCAGTTAAAGAATTAAAATGTGATGATCACCTGTAGGGATTGCTTCATAGTCTACAAAGCTATGGCTTAATTAAATCACTCCTTTACTCAAAGCTCCAAGTCAGAAGACTTCAAAGCTCTATAAAACTCAGTCTAACATCACATGCAAATGCTTTTGAAACCATGACATTAAAAGAAAAGTGATGTAAATCTATTTGCAATTTAAATTAGGTTGAATTTTTTCTTTTGAGACAGGGGCTAGCCTTGAACTCACCATGTAGCTAAGGATAATCTGGAGCTCCTCATCCTCCTGCCTCTACCACTTGTGTGATAAGATTACAGGTGTGTGCCACCACTCCCAGTTTATGTATAGATAGACGCCAATGCAGAGCATGCATGCTAGGCAAGTACTTTACCAAGTGGCCTGCAAACCAGCTCTTAGAAGGGGAGAGCCTCCTCATCCCCAAATTAGACATAGTCCATGAACTGGGCTTGGATAATGAGTAAGCTCTCAGATTCTCTAGGACATTGCAAAACCTTACCAACATAAAGTTGGAATAATTTCCTCAAGTTCTGCTTAGACCCTGTACATTTGCTTGAGTGAAAAGAACAGTAAAGAATGTCCAATCTGATAAAACAGCACTAGAGACACAGACCAGAGGCCTGGCAGTGATCACAAATGAGGGGAAATGTCCCCAGATTAACAGGGATTTCACTGAGAGTGTCACAAAACAAAGGTCCTACTGCCCAGCTCCAGACAATTCTGCAGAATAATGCTGAGGCCTGTGGGTGACTGTATTCCTTAGTTTTTCTTGTTTTCTACAAAATATCTGACACAGGACACATACTGGAAGGAGGATTTGTTTCCGCTAATGTTTAGGGTGTAGTCCATCATGCCAGTAAAGGCCTGTTAGCTGGAGCCAGAGGCAGCGGGTCACACTGCACCTGCAGCCAGGGAGCTGAGAGAGGAATCCTGTGCTCAACTCCTTCTCCTTTACAGGCATTTCATAACCCCACCCCACAGAACAGTATTTCCCACATGTAGGATGAATCTTCTTACTTGTGTTTAAACCTCATCTAGAACCCCCCTAACAGGATTACTTGTAGGCTTGATTCCAGGGTGAGTCTACATCCTATTAAGCTGGTCCTATTAGCTACCACAATGACACAGGAATAACTATTCAGATAGTCTAAGGAAAGTAAAGAGTCTGGCTTTTGTTTTGTTTTTGTTTTAATGTAAATTTGGGACTGTGGAGATTACTCAGTTATTAAGAGCACTTGTTGCTCTTGCAGAGGACCCATGTTCGGGTCCCATCACCCTTACTGGTACTTCACAACAACCCATACCTCCAGCTCCAAAGGCTCCAACACCCTTTTCTGGTTGCTGTGGGCATGAGGATACACATAGTGCACATCCAGACCAACATGTCCATATACAAATAAGAAAAGATCCTAAAAGTTAAAGTGTGAATTGTGCATAAAAGACAGCATGCACCGAATGATGGAGCAGAAAAGTTTTCTAGTTTGTCAGCTCCAGAAAGAGGGCTGGATTCCACTGGCAGCCATGATGACTTCTGATGAAATCCAGGAACCCTCAGGAGAAGTACTCCCTTTTTGTGGCCAAAAGAAATCACACAACACCTGCAGAAACCCTGGTCTGGTTTTCATTTTCTCCTGTAATTTCTCTCTGAGAAGGCCACTGTGCTCTATTACAGGCTATAATTATTCCAAGTGGAGCTGTTCCATGAGACACTGCCTATTGTCCACAAAATACCTTAGAGATTTGTGTGAGTATTGGTTAGCCTCTTTTCTCTTAGGTTAAAACAAGAGTGCAATTATCTTTTTATTCATGGATGCTTCCAGGTGCCTGTTGGAAAGTGGCAGCTGAATGTGGAGGTCATTGAGCAGTTTCAAATATCTGTCTACTTGAGAAAGGAGGAAAACCTTACTGAATAGGTGTTCACCTAGGTCTCTCTTTTTTTCACCAAAGAAAATTCACCTCCATTTACCTTTTATCCCTCACCAAATTCAAAATTCTGATGAGTGTGGAAGAAAAGTTAGAAACAATACTGGGCCTGTCAGAGTCTCGCCATCTTCCAGTTAAGGGTGTTTGAGTTTAGATCGACTCTGAAGCCAGTGGAATGTTCAATCAATTCTGTAAAATACCTCTCAGCTCCTCATCCTGCTCTTGGGTCATGATTACTAAACAGCTATCTGAGAAAAACCGAGGGAGGAAAGCTGGCTCTGATGCATTGTTTAATTGGCTGGTGAGCACAATAATTTGTTTCATTAACTTGTTTCCCTTCTAAGTTGTCAGTGTGTATTAGAGGAATCAATCTTGTGTGCCCATAGCTGTCCCAATGTGATGGGGTCTTATCTACCCGAGGTAGGGAGTTTGACAACTGAATTCACTAGGAATCCACATAACTAAGCTGGAGTTTTCTTTTGTCAGGATGCCAAAATCAAAGTCAAGAGGACACTTAGCATTGATCATAGACATTTCAAAGAACTGGACAACATACACTATGAGAAAAAAATAAAGGTCTTAATATGTTACACATAAGATGAGAAAGGGCACTAAGCAAGATCTCCCATAATATAAATATTCATTTACCATCCTCCCTTAAGGTCAGAGTTATATCTCTAGTCTATTCTCATTTTACATAGGACAGTAGATGAATGTGAGCCCAGAAAGATATTGCCAGCATTATCCAGGTCAGCAAAACTACCCAGCATCCTTCAGTCCTGAAAAGCAATAAATGATTCCTTCTTTACCTACCCATTTTCTTAAATACTTCCTCAGCATTTGGATCTCATGATGTTAATTTGTACTTAAGACAGAGATTATAAAACTTAGTAATCACCATCATCCACTCTTATGGCATTTTCACAGGAGTGGTGATTTGCATGAGAAATGACCATAAGCTCATATAGTTGAACACATAGTCACTGGCAGTGGTGCTGTTTGAAGAATTTATGGAGCCCTTAGGTGGAGTCTTGCTGGAGGAAGTACATCTCTGGGGATGAACTTTGAGGATTTCTCTCTCTTGCTCTGTTTCCTGTATGCAAAGGAAATGTGATCATGCAGCTTCATGCTGCCGCCGCCGCCATGCTTTCCCTGTCCTGATGGACTCTATCCCTCTGGTACCATGAGACAAAATAAACTCTTCTTTAAACTGTTTCTAGCTGTGTTATTTTATCATGGCAGCAGGGAAGTAACTAATACAGTGGGTAAAAATTGATGGAGTCAATGAACCAAACATATATAGTGAATGCTTTTGTTTTGTTTGTTGATTTTGTTTTTGTTTGTCAGTTTAGCAGCTTTTCTCAACATGCCATCCCTCTCCCCACTGCCTCTGCTATCTCTGAAAATAGAAATGTGTTCCCTGTTGAAATTTGTTATCATTTTATAAAATTTCTTGGTAAAATGGGAGGTTAGAAGCTGCCCTCAGAGTGGCACACGGGAAGAGAAGAATTGGGATAACAGACCTGATTCTGCCCTAAAGGCAGAAGAAACAAGAAATCTAACAACGTGCACAAGATTCTCCACAGAGTAGAGAGGACAGGCCACCAGCTGGTACCAGAACACCCTGCTCCCTTTAAGAAATGGTGTTAGCAGAGCTGCCAGTTAGGGGAGATCATGATTCATTAGACATGAACTCTGTAGGAATGGCAAGTGGGAGAGATACTGAAACAAAGCTGAGGAGATACAGTGGAGGGCTGAGTATACTGTGGATCTACACTCAGTCTTAGCAACACTGGCTGAATGTAGAAATTACAGCCAAAATTCTGGACAGGAGTCTAATGCTAAGATTCTCCAACAGTTCCAAGAGTTACTGGGCTGAGAGAGCAGCACTGCCGTCACTGCCTGGGTAAGCAGCAATATGGGAATATGAGAAGCTTGCTGAGCTAGGTGCCTTCCACCTGTAAGAACAAATATTCCCCTATAGGAACCAGAGCACACTGAGGGCAAAGGGAACAGCTGAAGTCAATCCTGTAGGTGACCCCCTAAGAAAAATGATAAACAAAAGCTTCGGAGGCCTTCCATATTCCCCCAAAGCCTAAGCCACAGAAGTTTCCCCCATTAAACACAATATCTAGAGCATACAAAGAAGGGGCCATATACATGTAGGGGAGATTCAGACTGGGAACTGTGTCAGAAAGTATCATCTCATATAGACAACTTTCTCAGCAAAGGAGTCACATGGGGCTTAGGGAGACAGTTCAGTGGATAAAGAGTTTGTCTTGCAAGTATAAGAGCCTGAATTCAGATTCTTAAACTCAAGTGAAAGCCTGGCAGATATAACAGACTATCATCCTAACATTTGAGACAGAGACAGATGGTTCCTCAGTTGACCCTGGCTAGCTAGACTAACCAATCAGCAAGATCCAGTTCATTTCAGAGACCTTGCCCAATATCAGCTTCAGGCTTAAAACACACACACACACACACACACACACACACACACACACACACACACACACACCTTTACCTCATCTAGCTTCTACCTTACTTAGACACACTTTTATAACCATTCTTCACCTGTAGTTATCCCACAAACTTTCCTTCTGTTTTATACCTTACTCTTTCTTTTTCTCTTTTCCTAATCTCTCCCCCTTGTGCTTTGTATTTATTAATACCTTTAGCTCTAAAAACCTATAAACTATGCTTTCCTAATCAATACACTGATGCCACTGTCTCCAATCCTTTCTAAGGATACAAGCGAAGTACATAAATGTCCTTTAGTGCAACTTAGTGCCAAAACTGCCTTCAAATAATTATATCTACAGATTACAGTCAGCTTCTCTCCCTAAATAGTGGAGAACACAGCCTAAGTGAAGATAACTCACCAGGAAGACATCCATAAAATAAGGCAAGGAAATCAATTCAGGACCTAGTGAAGACATTTAGCAAAGTGGATGAAAGAGACAGCAATTTGGGTGTTAAAAACCATGGTGGGGGGTGGAATTCACTGAGGAAATTTCAATGCTAAAAAGAATCTAGCAGAAATGCAAGGAATGAAAGAGTCAGTCAAACAATCAAGCAAAATGCACAGGGAAAGCACCATCAAAGACAAACCTGGGCAGAACAATGAGTTTGGGGGATAGAGGGAAAGAGCAATAAAGTAATACACTCATACCTAAGAACAAATTGATAAGTGTGACCAACACTTCAAAGAGCTCTAAGATACGAACAAAAGACAAAAGCCTAAGGACCCACGGGGGACAAGGGCATAAGAAAATAAAAAAAAAAAAGTACAATGTATTCAATGAAATTGTAGTAGAAATTGTAGTAGAAAAACTAAAGAAAGAAATGAACATAAAACACAAGAGGCATTTATAATTTCAAATAGATGCCTGGAGAAGAAACTCTCCACAACATAGCAGTATCAAGATGTCAAAAATTACAAAGAAAAGAAACAATGTTTAAGATTTTTAAGGGAAAATTCCAACTCACCTACAAAGGCAGAAACATCAAAATAACATTCTCTCTCTCTCTCTCTCTCTCTCTCTCTCTCTCTCTCTCTCTCTCTCTCTCTCTCTCTCTCTCTCCTCAGTAATACTTAAAGACAAGAAGGAACAGAATAATGTTTTAAAACCTCCCCCCAAAGTGTCAATGACTGTTCACCATGACTGCTGTACACAGTATCTTAGAACTGAAAGAGAAATAAGAACATTTCAGGATAATTATTCTAATGTAATTTCTGTTGGTTGCTGTGAGAAAATACCCTGAAAAAGGCAACTTGGAGAGAAAGGGATGACTTTAACTCCCAGTGCCTAGCTATCATCTGTCATTGTAGGGAAATCAAGGCAGTGGGAACTTGGAAACAGTCATATTGCATCCTCAGTCAAGAACAGAGAGAAACCAATCAATGCAAGTATGCTCACCACTTGTTTGCTTGTGCTCTACTCTATCTCTACATAGTACAGAACCCATACCTAGAGAGTGATGCTACTCATTCAGGACTGGGTCTTTTGACATCGATTAATAATTGTCTATAGGCAAGCCCACAGGCCAGCTAAATGTAGACAATCCCTCAGTGAGAGTCTTTTCACAGATGATTCTAGGTTGTGTGAGGTTGACACTTTAAAGTTATCACTCTAAGCACAGACTAAAGCAATTCATCACATCTGAGCCAGCATTACAGGGATATTATATACAGGCATAGCACAGCCTTGGTCTCAGCCATGAGAATGCAGGGGAAAAAAAAACTTCATGAGAGAAACAGATGAACAAAGGAGAGCCAGAAAGGAACACAATGTACCAGCAAAAACCTTAATAGAAATGGAGGAAGAAAAGAACCGTTGATAATCCAACCAAGCAGAGCATACCTTCATCTTCTTTTGCCATTTTCTCTCAGCCTTTGGGTGCTGAATAGCCAGCCTCATTGGTATCTAATGTAGAGTTCCTTTGGCATTTGAGAACCATTCATATTTCTAGCAGAGAGGTAGGTCAAAAGATACTTCCACCAGCTACTGTTCATTACACATGCATTTTTTCACTCTTACTTTGTACTTGAAGAAAGGCTATCAAGAGAGTGTTCTTTATCACAATTCCTAGCTAATTAGTGATAACTGAGCCTGGTAGCATCTGATTGTGAAATTATTTCTTTAGAGCTCTGTACTTAAGAATGCTAAATGATGAAATTTATTAAATATATATTAGAAAATGACAGCCATGATTAGAAAATTACATGAGAACCTTGATAATATCCTGGCAAAACACAAGAGAAACCATGGGTTGTGTGGTTAAAGGTCCCAGGTCTCATAAGCAAAGAATAAACAGTTCCCTGTCTACCCAAGTGACTGGAGTTCTTAAGCCTTCATGTGCTGTGAAAAACCCCTCACCTTTCTAAGTCCTCTGATGGTTTCTGAAACAGTAGTCTGCAAGAAGCCTGCCAAAAACCCTCCACAGAGGCTCTTAGGAGCAGGGAGACTTCTGTGAACAAAATCGATTCTCTGCAACTGCACTGCATAGCCACTATCCCATATCCTCACAAGAACAGAGTTCTTATTGATCCACCCACCTCTATCACCCTCATCCTCTACTTTTCTATTTTGTTATTTTACAGTCTTCAGCAGAGAAACAGTTTTTAAAAGAGAAAAACTAAAGTTTCTGGAGGATGCCTTGTAGTCATTCAGAGGCTGGTAACATACCAAAATGTGATAATTTGAACACATCAAGTGACAACAAGTCTCAAATTGGAGTTCCTGTAGAGTATTGTAAAACCACATGCCCAGGCATAGGTATGCAGGTCTTCAGTTCCCTTTCCTAGAGACTAGAATGCAGGCTCTTCTTCACTTACCCTCTATCCCCAATGATTGTGATATAGAAAGTCTTAGAAGGAACAGGCAGAGAAAAATGGGTATACAGGGAGAAACAAACCAGGCTGAGAAAAAGGAAGCTGTAATATTGAAGAATGTTTGCTGCTGATCCAGAAGTAAGTCCATACATATGTCCATAGGTAGATAGATAGATAGATAGATAGATAGATAGATGATAAGATGATAGATAGATAGGTAGATAGATATATAGATAGAGAATAGAAAGATAGATACAGAGATGGATAAATAACTCTTGCTACTTTTAGACATAAACGTCAATACTAATGAGAATCCTACAGTGATGTCCTCTATCAAAAATGTGAAATCTATAGTACACAAATGGGCCACTAGTAAACACCATGCACTGGCCTCATTCATTCAATAACTTTTTTTTTTTTTTTTTTTTTTTTTTTTTTTTTTTTTCTGGAGCTGAGGACCGAACCCAGGGCTTTGTGCTTGCTAGGCAAACACTTTACCACTGAGCTAAATCCCCAACCCCTCAATAACTATTTTTAAAGCTATTTACTTTTTAAATATTTATTTAATTTATATGTGTGTGTGTGTGTGTGTGTGTGTGTGTGTGTGTGTGTGTTTGCCTACATGTAACATGCACATCATGTGTGTGTCCAATGCCCACACAGGCCAGAAGTCATTGTATCCCTTGAAACTAAAAGGATTATTATGAGCTTCCATGTGATGGCAGGGAACTGAACTCAGCTTCTCTACAATAGCGTCAGGTACTCTTACCACTGAGCCATGTCTCCAGCCCTCAATAACTATTCAATAAATAAGTATGTTCAAAAGAAGGCTGGATGTGGAGGCTGTAAAGATGAAATACAAATATGACAGTGTAATAGAGAAATCAGAAAAATAGAACACTGCACTTGTAAATGGAGCTACATGGATTCTCACTTTCCTAAACCTTGACTCTAGTACAGACCAACAAAGGCAAAGCTCAAGAATCCAGGTCTTTGGCATGCATCTTGTGTGTCACTGGGAAAGCTCTTTCTGAATGTTCAATAGATCTTTTGTCACCTATATGAAACTCAGATCATGCATACTGACCAGATGTCTTCAAGCCAAAACAGCCTGGCTACTCAGAAGCCCCTGGATCATGGAAGACAAGGCTTCCATGCTACCCAGAACTCAATTTCAAGGGTCAAATGTAGAGGACTCACTTCAGGGTTTGAAGCCCTTCTGGAGACTAGCATCTACCATGACTCACAAAGGAAAGGTCCACAGCTACAGCTTTCAATCTCAAAACCCTTAGAAGTGGAGATGTGGCTGCTCAGTGGGAGAGTTTTCTTGCATCAAAGTCAAAGTCACATCTCAGAACTAAGCCACTACTGACTTTCAGTCTTTCACATTAGTGTGACTTAAAAGGACAGAGCACAGTGTGGGGTTTCATTCTCTTTTGAGATTGGAATTTTGGAATTTGGGATATCTTCTTTAAGTGTTTCTACCATTCATTAGAACCCTTCTTCCCTCAGTTACCTTAGACAATGGGGAACATGCACACGAGAACTTGCTCTCTCACTTGTAACAAGAGGCACTATGCAGCATGTGATCATTGATTGTCAGTATAAGAACACCATGACCAGCAGCTGCAAGGACTAGAGGGCTTGTCCAGGAGCTTATCACACATTTTAAAAAAGTGCAGTGTCCTTTTATGTGCCTTGTTCTATTTATTTTCAGTGTTATGTTTTTGTTATTATTTTTATTTATGTGTAAGTATGTCTGTTTGGGGCTATATGTATATATGTGCTGAAACCCATAGAAGCTAGAAAAGGAAGTCAGATCTCCAGGAGCTGGAGTTACAGTAGTTGTGAGCTGCCTAACATGGACACTGGGAGCTAAACTCAAGTCCTATGTAAAAGAACTATGTTCTCATACTCATGGTGCCCAATGTCAAACCCCAGTTGCTGTTCTCTTAGTATAGATTTCTGTTTGAAAAAAAACAATTATTAAAGAACCAGATGACATTTAAAATAACATATAATAGGCTTTAGTTTAGCTAAATGAATATACATATGTGTGTGTATTCATGTGAATGTTTACAACATATATACATACATTTACTGACTAAATGTTCATATACATTTGGATGCTGCATTTTTTACTCAATGGTGAATGATAATGTCTTTATACATTTCAAGAAATTATAATTGCTATATTGCACTGTAGATCAGTGAGATGGCTCAAGGGGTAAAGATACTTGTCACCAAGTCTGATTACCTGAGTTTGATTCCTGGATCACACATGGTAGAAGGATAGAATATACTCTTGCAAGTTGTTCTCTGACCTCTACACATGTACCAGGGTGAACTACTGTGCGTACAAACACATGTGTGAACACACTCAAATGAAAATGTTCCCAAATTGTTTGAGATTTATGTCTCTATAACCTTCAGCCAAAGTGCAGTTGGCTTCATCAAAAGAGTCTTTTCATGTAGTTGTGGTGGTTAGCTAATGAAAATGTCAACAGCCTGTGTTATTTTGAAGAACTATGGGACCTCCCTGACCAATAACTAGAAGAAGTATCCCATGACTTGTGTTGTGACTTTTCATTTAATAAGCCATGCCTTCCTGGAACAGCATCATCTACTAAGCAAGGTAATTTTGTTAGAACTCTTCTTTTTAATGCTATATTTTGCAATTAGCTAACTACTCATTTTCCACAAGGCTTTTCCATGCATCGATAGTTTATGTTAACTCAGCCTGTACTCTCTTCCTCTAAGTCATCCCCCTCTTCATCCCAGCTTAATCCTTTAACTCTCAGTGATTCCCTCTTCCTTCATTTCACTTATATTGGACTAACTCTCCAGCTATGTTTTTCAGTGAACTGTGAGAAAGTAGGCTTCCATGGTGTTTTTCTTACACCTCTTTTGGGTACCCCTTGTGTCTGTCTACCCCCAGGTTATCATATGTATATTGTTTATTACCTTGTCCTTGAGTGATCTCTTGTTCCCTATTACAAACAAGAGGAAGATGACTGGAACTAAATATGTCTGGGAAATCTGTCCATACCAAAGGCAGAAGACTACTAGAAGAAGGAGAGGGCTGCAGGTGGACACCCAAACCAGTCCACCCGGCAGACAATCCACACAGTCCAACGAATGACGCAGACCAATTTGTGCTGCTTCCAACAACACCTGTGCCTCCATCACTCCCAACCTTTGTGGGCAGAAGACAGTACTGAGTCACTCTGTGAGTTGTAGTGTCTTATGGAGGGATGCAGTTGCTATGGTGATGGAGGAGCACCAGCTAAGAGAGAAATGCATCAAAAGCATTGTGTGATTGAGATAGACCTAAACTGTATATGACTTTTGTCCCAACTTACTTTTGTAAGTTAGCCTGGCTTTCTGTTAGCCTCTGGACACAGCACTAGAATGTATCACAAAACTAATCAAATCTTTAAAATATTTCTTTTTTCCCTTTAGATATTAGGGATATCTAGAAACTGGGTAAGATTTAAAAGAGAAAAAAAGCCTGACAGGCACTGTATTTAAGACTCTCTAAGACCGTGTGACAACACTGGCCTAGGCAGGAGTTAGCATCCAGTGTAAGGAGGTTCTGGAATAATAACTGTTTCCTCCTCCTTCCTCAAGCAGCCCACCTGCAAATGGCTACTTGAGAAAGCTCAGCATCTCTAGTGTAAGTGAGTAATTGGCCACTGTGCCTTTGAGCCCCATCTTAGGGCTCTTACTTCAGACAGAAACCACAAATCAGGCCTCTGGCCCTTTGTAAAGTAAACCTTCTGCCATGCAGAGCTGTCTCAAGGGCATCTGAAAATCTCATTTAAAGAATGTATTTATTTACTAATTCTCTCTGTGTCTCTGTATCTGTATCTCTCTCACTCTGTGTGTGTGTGTGCTCACTTGTGTAGGCTCATGTAGAGGCCAGAGTTTTACAACAGGGGTCTTCATCTATAGCTCTCCCCTTACATTTTGAAACAAGAGTGTCTGATAGAACTGGAAGCTCTCTATTTTGACTAGACTGACTCGTCAGTCAGTTCTCAGGATCTGCCTATCTCTGGTTCCCCAACACTGACAGGTGAGCTTCTGTGTGGGTCTGGGGGATTTAACTCAGGGAAAGCACATTACCTACTGAGCCATCTCCACAGCTGCTATTTGTACTGAGCCTGGGAGATAAAATAATGGAGAAGTTGTAGAAACATGAGATGGGTTTGTCAATCTTGTCTCCAGTTGCTCTTGATTCCCTAAGGATTTTCTTGCAAACAATGTTGAAAGCTACTCTGATTCTAGTCCTTGGCCCCTCTTTAAAATGCTTCCAGTAAGCCAATGATCTCTGAACAGAACCAGAAAATGATGCAAATTTCTTAAAGTTAAGTTCCATTCTGTGGTGGTTTTAATTGTTAACAATGTAGACTCACCTGGGAGAGAAGGAGGCCTCTGAGAATATCCATTTATGATTACCTTAATTACCTTAATTGATGTCGGAAGACCTGCCCACTATGAGTGACACCATTTTCTGGGTTGGGGATCCTGGACTTCGTAAGAGTGAGAAAGTGAGCTGAGTACTAGTGCACACACATGAATCTATTACTCCCTGCTCTTGACTGTATGTAATAAAGAATAATTTACCACATCAAAAAAAACCATAAAACACAAAACAAAAAACAACAACAACAACAACAAAAAAACCCAAGCTACTTCCATGTCTACTTCGACCAGAAGGTCAGAAGTTAAGTGGAGTTACTTCTATGGTAGGCAGCATGGCTCTACTATTCTTCATTAAATGATAATATTGAAGAAGGGTTATTTATCAATTTCCAGGGTGTGTAATGAACTATCAAAAGCATTTATGGGGTTGTGAAATGATGATGTGGGTTTTAAAGCCCTATTTTTATGTGTGTGCATGTATGTGTACAGGCATCCACAGTGATCATAAAAAAGGTGTTGGATCCCCTGGAACTGGAGTTATAGATGGTTAAGAGCTTTGAAATGCTGAATGCGGGTGCTAGGAACTGAAATGGGTCCTGTGAAAGAGTAACTAGCACTTTTAAGTGCTGATCAATCTTTCTAGCCCCTGATGATATGGATTTTAAACCTAAGAATGAATCCCAAGTATCTTATCTTTCCACTTCTCTCTAATTTCCCAGTTCATTTGACTAATACACAACTATGTGTTCAGAAGCTACCTCAGGAGCTGGGGAGATGGTTCAATGGGTAATTACTTGTTTGCTGTGTGTAAGACAGAGGACTTGAGTTTTAATCCCCAGCATCCACATAAAATGAAATGTGCTAGTATGCTCTGTAATCTCACCATTTCCATAATTTAATAGCAGGAGACAGGATAATCCCATGGAGTTCACAAACCATCTAGCTTGGAATACATAATGTCAAACTAGAGATTCTATCTCAAACAAAGTGGAAGGTGGAAACTGACATTCCAAGACATTTTTATGAAGTTTACAACTTCACCATGGTGTGTGTGCATCTGTACTCATATCTACAAACAGGGATACACATACACATAGAAACACATCATAAAGACACACACATACACATATGCATAGACTGAAACACAAAAGCCAGCCCAATCCTAGAATATGGTAAATAATAGCAAACAAACTGGACTGTTACACAGGGAAAACTAGACCTTCACCTACACAGTATTCACAGTACAGTTAGTAGGATGCTACTTGCACATGTAAAAGAACTGGCAAATAAAGAAGTATGTATTAAGTAACAATAGTTTTAATTGTCTATAAATAAGATTCTTTGGCTCATGTCCTTGGGAGGAAGAAAATAGAAGGAGAACATATGCCTCTATTTAAAGGAGGTCAGGATTTAATTTTAAAAATGAAAGAAAATCAGTTTGTGACAAAATTTGATAAATTATGAAAATGCTGGCACACTCACTGAATAGCTCAACCACATGGACACTATTTCATCACCAACAACCCACAGCAAGGAGCTGAGGAGATGACTTGGTCAATGAAGTATTTGCCTTTCAAGCATGAGCCCTTGATTGGGTCCCCAGATGCGGAAGTCTTGGTATGATAGCATGCAGTTATAATCTCAGCTGGGAGGTGGAAACTGTAAATCCCTAGGGCTCACTGATTATCCAGTCTAGGCAAAACATTGATGAGACCTTGGTCTCAATGAGTGCCCTATCTCAAAAAATAATAATGATAAAATAAACAAGATGGACAATTTCTGAGGTACCACATATTCTGAGGAGATCATATTCTGGCCTCTATGAGCAGGTTCACCTAAGCACACATGAACAAACACACACAAAGAACCATGGAGAAAGTGGGATGTAGTATTATCAATATAGCCCTTATTACCGACATCACTTAAAGAAATTCCCCAAGTGCCACCTAGCCCTGAATGCTCAGTGGCAAACAAGACAAGATCCAGACTCAAAAATACCATGAAATGTAGTAAAAAGTTAGCATCCTAATATGCAGCAGTAGCAATTTCATATGATAGAAATAGATGAGATTGTCAAGAGCTATTTTAATTGTCTGACAAGTCTACATTGGTCATTTAAAGTGCATGAAATGTTAAAGAAGGGCTGAGGATGAACTTAGTGTTAATCCTCACCCAGCATGGAAAAACAGAGATAGACTGAGGGAACATAGCATAGATTAATGGAATTGTCTTGGGCCATCATTCTTCAGCAGTCCTGTTCTGGTCACACATGGTTTCTTTATCCAGGTGCATCAAGAATAAGACACAAGGGGCTAATGAGATGCACAGGGGAGAAGGGTACTGCTGTGAACCTGACAACATGGCATTGATACCTGGGACCCACATGGTAGAAGAAGGGGAAAGATCCCGTTCAAGTTTGTCCTTCACACAGATGTCCTGGCATATGCCCTGCAAGGATGCATGCCCCCTCACACACAAATGTAATAAAAATGTGTTTACAAATATCTAATGTTCTATTTTTAAATATATACAATCTCAACTTTAGTATCCCAAGCTCTAATGGGAAAGGTGAGAAGAGTTGACAGATTTGTGGTAACAATCAATGTCAAGCTAGTAAAAAGCAGCTCAAGAAGCAACTCTGTAGATTGAGGGGATACTTCATTAACTGACTATTTTTTAAACTTCATTTATCTTTTGCAGTCTCCATAGAAGTATATATTATATACTGAGTATATTCAACTCACAATTCCTTAGAATAGGATAATTAGCTATCTCCAACAAACTATGACCATCTAAGACAAGATTTTCTAAGTTCTATCATATAATGCAGTTTTATCCTATGATCACAGAATAATTATCTTGCCTCACTCTAATTACCAAAAATTAACAACACAGTGTTTACATTTATATCTAATATACACATTCATATTAGAACATATTATAAAAACATACACACACATACACACACACACACACACACACACACACACACACATACACACATGTGCATATACAGACAAATATCAGAAAGGATGGGAGTGGTATACAAGTAGAGGTACAGCTTCATATATATATATATATATATATATATATATATATATATATATATATATATGTGTGTGTGTGTGTGTGTGTGTGTGTGTATGTATAAGAAAAAAAATTGAAGACCCTAAAAATTTTATTTCCTAACACACCCTACATATTTTAACTAGTCAATTTCTTAAAGCAACTATCAAACTACATTTACCACTGGTAATATTTCCACAGGTGATTTCAAACTATAACTTTAAGTAAGAAATTAATAAACATAATCTATTTCATTATTTTTTTTAAAACAAGATATCTTCATATTGTCCAGACTTGTCTCCAGCTCTTGTGCTCCAGTGATCCTTCTGTCTCAGACTTCTCAGTAGCTTGGAGTACAGGTGCTACTCTGAGCTGCAAGTGTAGGTGCTGCTCTGAGCTCCAAGTGTAGGTGCTACTCTGAGCTCCAAGTATAGGTGCTACTCTGGACATCACGAGCACCTGCACACACATGTTATACTCACACAGAGACACATAAACATAACAAACATTAAAACAAATCTTTAAAAAAAAATCCCTGCTACAGAGATGCAGAAACAGCATTCTTTGAGTACAGTGATAGCATAGAATTAGATGTTTTCTGATCATTACTTGTGTGAAGTAGTTGAGGAATTAGCCAGTTTACCCAGAAAGACTTCTTCTCCTTCATGGGATGCTCAAAAGTAGAACTCCATCAAATTCTTGAAATAACTACCAAAGGAGACCTAGTGCCCAAGAACTTTATTTAGTTGTGGCCATTTTAGGTTTCTATAGCTTGTCATTTTGCATGAGCATCTCACTTTCCCAATATTCTCCCCTCTATTTCCAGGAAGTAGTTCCTTGGGAGAGTTTCTGCTCTGTTAAGCTGTCCTTCATTGTTGTTAAACATGCCGCAGAAGTGTCAGAGTTGTTTGCCTCTCCTTACCTTCAATCAACCATTTGGTCTTCCAGAATGCATATAACATAAGTAAGACCTGCCTTCCATCCTCCTGACAGAAAGCTAATGAGATGAATGATGAAGGCTAGGCACTAAATTGGCTGTACATTTTCCTTTGAGGACTAAGACTCCTTAGTTTAATATTATAAAACTCAGTGCCTGGGAGATAGTTCAGTTGGTAAAGTATACAAATGAGGACCTGAGTGAGATTCCTCATAGCCCAGATGAAGAATTCTAGGCATGGTGGCATGGGATTATAATCCCAGAGCTAGAGAAGCTGAGACTCAATTGCCAGTCAGCCTAACCTACTTGGTCAGAACCAAACCAGTGAAAGACTGTCTCAGAAAAAAAAGGTGAATATCTCTTAAGGAACAATACTCAAGGCTATCATCTGAACATGAACATGTGCATACACATGAACACATACATACATGAACACATGCTCTTAAAACACACCAAATAATATTTTAAAAATAAATACATTCCCATGTATTTGAACACTTTCTGGCCCCTTGGAGCAACCCGGTCCTGAGCCTACACTTGCCAGAGCGTAAGATCAAGATGCCTCAAGATAGTAGAATCAAACAGCTGAAGCTCCTGGAATTTCCCAAAGAAAAGTTGCCACCATCATGTTCACCTCTCTCAAGAGAACTGTGACCTGTGTTTCTTTCCTTTTTTTTTTTTTTTTTTTCTAGAAACACAGACATGGTCTTTGCTTTAGTTTAGCTTGTGTTTCTTCTCAACTTCGGCATCGTTGGAGACTCTACCTCTACAGTGCTGCACTCTTTCTTCCTTTCTATCCCTCTCCATCTAAGTCAGATACCAGGCTCTACATTGATTGAGAGGGGAGGGGGTTAAGGAATTTAGCCGTCATGGAGTTAAACCACTATGTCTAGGATATGATTCTAAGTTCTCAAATGAGCTCAACTTGCCCAGCAGCCCTGTGGAAGCCCTACAGAGCTCCTTCCAATGTTCTTTGCTTTTCCTGGCACATCGTCCTTTCTCTCAGATCAAGATGCACCTCAAAGTTCTTGTTCAATTTCACTTTTCCCCTGTTATTTAATTACTGGAACTATAAGGGCTCCATTCCCAACACATTTTCTCGCCTGTATACATGATTTCAGATACATTTAGGCCAAACAGTGTTTTGTAAAGGAACCTCATGGGAAATATATCAACCATTAGTAACTGTTTTGGTGAAAAAACAAGAAATCTTAACTCCAAACAACTGGTTTACAAAGGAGCATGTGGACAGTCACCCATCAGTGGGGGGAGGTGACTTTTCCTAACACAGTCATACAGTGTAATGGTACTAGGAAACACCTTTACAGGACAGGACAAAAATCAACCTGATCAGCACTCTCATTAGGTGATGCTACTGGGGTATACCCTAGGCTGGTCTGGGCCTTCTGCTAATCTGACTTCCTACTCTCCCAATATGCTGACTTACAAAACATAGAGTCAAGTCCATCTGACCCTTAGACATGGGCATTGGAAAAGAAGCTTAACCTCTTCCAGTGCAACCTAGGGGACTATGGCAGCACACGCTTCCAGACAAAACATTATACTTAAATGAAGGGCCAACAAATGAACCTGTGAATAACCATTCAAAGCATTTGCATCAGAAAGACTGAAATGAATTGGTTCAAAAGCAGAAAAGGGGCTGGAGAGATAGCTCAGTTAGTAAAGTGCTGGTAGCTGTACAAGGATCAGAATCTGTGAGTTCCACCTCCAGATGGAAAGATACAGAATAAGCATAGAGATGTGTATGCTCACAGCTTAGTATGTGCACGTCTGTTCTCTGTCTCTGCTAAGAAGGCCTAGGAACACTGATAGCCACAGAGTGATTTGAGTTTCAAAATGTATGTTCCAACAAGAGCCAATTATCCTTGGGGATATGGTGCTGGTAGTCACCCATGCTCCAGAAGATGTCCCCATACCCACATCCATAGGGCAGCATGAATTGTACTCAATGGTTTGCTTGAAGAAAAATGAAGGAGGAAGTCTGATGGGAGATACTCTGGGTTTTGGGCAGGGGGACTTGGGGGGAAGGAGTGGATGGGTAGAGTTAAGATGTATTAAATGCATGTGTGGTATTTTCAGAGACTAAAAATAATAAATAAATCTTAGAAAAAAACAAGGATTTGGGAGAAGATAGGTGATTCTTTGGCCAAGCTGGGAATATATCAGATAAGTCTAGAGAATCTAATAGTGTCAGAATCCAAAAAAAATCCTTATATATATAAAATATACAGTCATACAATTTTGAAAGTAATTTTGTATATATTTATATATACATATATTTGTATACATATATGTATGTATGTTTATATATACACATGCATATACACACACAACTCTTTATGATCTTTTTACATTATATGACCTTATTAGGCATACAACTGAGAATGGAGATATAAAGGGGAAGATAGATAGATAGATAGATAGATAGTTAGATAGATAGACAGAAAGATAGAAATAAAGATAGATACAGACAGGTATTTTGGAGAGATAGAAGGAAGGAGGGGGAAGAAAAGAGAAAAATAAAGAGAAGAAAATAGAATGGAGGGAAAAGAATGGCAGGTGTGTTGCCAAGATCATGGGAGCTAACTGGAAATCATTCCCAATGGCCTAAATCAGAACCATTTGAGCAATATAACAAATAAAATAGTATTGGATTATGATGCAGTTCAAAACAAATATTTGTGATTTTCACAGTGGTTAATAACTGAATGAATGTTCAAGTCAATGGAAGAGCAGAGAAGCGCTAAATTAAACAACCCCCCTTCCCCCAGAGATGGAGGATACCTCCTCATCACATCAAAGTCTAGGTTGTATATAAAAACCTGCTGTCAGTGAAGAAAGAGAGGGAAGTGGGGAGAAAGGAGACAACTGAGCTGTAATCTGAGCCAGGTGGTCAAGAGCAAGGTCATTGGTGACGTCACTCTAATACCAAATGTACAGATCACTTCCAAGGTTTTCCTCTTCAACACCAGTAACCATAGTCTAAGAGAAAAGCACCAAGTTAACACAGCTTAGCAGTCATTCTAGAGGCTGGTGACATGTCTCAGCTGGTAAAGCACTTGCTGCGATGCCTGGTGATTAAGTCCAATGCTCAGGAGGCACATGGTGCAAGAACTAACTCTTGCAAGTTATCTTCTGACCTCCACATGTGTGTTACACTATGTGCACACACATACACATGTGTTCACCTGCATGAGTGATTGTGTGTGCGCACACACACACACACACACACACACACACAAATACATAAAAGAAACAAAACATTTTTTAAAGTGTACAACAGGTGTTCTCCAAAATAATTGAGCTGTAACTTTCAAAAGTTGCCAAGATCTTCAGATGTAAGGAGAGCCTGGAAAATCCCCTCTGCTTAAAGAAGCCCAAGCCACCATAATTTGTAATCAAGGAGAGATCCTGGAATGAAAAATGGATATTAGAAATAGATAATGAAATCCAATAAAGTATGTGATTAATAGATGTAGCAATGATAGTTCCTTAGTTGTGACAGATATACCACAGGAGTATAAAATATCCACAGGGAGCTGCGCAGTGGTGGCACATGCCTTTAATCCCAGCATTCGGGAGGCAGAGGCAGGTGGATCTCTGTGAGTTTGAGGCCAGCTTGGTCTACATAGCGAGATCCAGAAAAGGCACTAAAACTACACGGAGAAACCCTGTCTCGAAAAACCAAAAACAATATATATATCCACAGGGAAACAGTGGCATCCCTCATAATTCCTCCCTTCTACAAAGATGCTCAGAAGGGGCATTGCTTAATGTGTCCTAGCTACTCAACAGTCACTGTGTGCCCTGGAGGGGCTCAGCTTCAGCAGTCCTCTTAAGAGAAGGAACAGAGATGTTCACTGAGAATTTGAGGTAGTGCCAACCTAGGGACCAAGAGGTAGGGAGACAGACTTCCCAACCTCACCAGTGTTGACTTGCTGAAAACTGGAAGATACTCAAATGCTGAATGAGGACTCATTCAGATGTAGCTTCAAATTGATGCCTTTAAAGAGATTGAATAAACTCTTTATGTTACAATCTGGCATGAGCTTTTAATATTAACCACTACATATTTTATAGACTGTATTTGTTGCCAAGCACTATAACAAACATTAAGATGCTTTTTGCCTTAACGGGCACTATGGAGGCTTCTGAACAGTGATATAAAAAGCAGCATAAACCACATTATAATCATGGAAATCATCTGCGTTAAACTAGCATTTGCTATGAAAGTGGCAGTTATTTTTCATCTACAAACAATTATATCTCAATTACTTACTCTCTGTTAGGGAACATTTCATCAAAAAACCCTCATTTAATTGACATAAAGATGCATTTTCTTTGGAGAAAGATATAATCTCTAATTTGGACTAATTAAAGGACTAGACATTCCCTATTAGTGAAAGGCTGGTGTCTATTGGAAACGTGCATCTTTATTAGTTTCATATACATGAAGTCATACAAAGTAAGCTGCTTACAGTAGGAAAAGAAGGTTATAAAAATCACTACCTAGAGAGCACATAATAGTGTTTTGGCATCTGGGGTTGCAGCCCAGTTGGTAACATGCTTAACCAGCATATAGAAAGCCATGGATTTGATCCTTAACACTGTGTAAATCAAAGCAATACATGTCTATACTCTCAGTACTTAGAAGGTGGAGGCAGGAAGAGTTAAAGTCCATCCTCAACTACATAACAAATTGCAGTCTAGCCTGGGCTACACGAGACCCTGTTTCAGAAAGAAAGGAATACAAATTACTTCACATTTTTCAAAAATATAGAGATGAAGAAGGTTGTTCATAACTAGTTTGCATGTTGCCTTAACCAGTTTGTATTTCGGCCTTGCTCAGTGATGCTTTTCTTCCTCAGCATGCCACTGTGTGAGGCACATCTGAACCACTGCATATGGAGACTTTGCTGAAGATCTCAGATGAGTTCTTCTACAGGGAGAGTGACTTAAACCCCCAATGCCAGATAATTTAATTTATATTAAATTATATATGTAAAATGTCAGTTCTATCCTGAAATGAAAGAGTTGGCTCTTTTTTGTTTTTGCTTTGGTTTTATTTATTTATTATTTACTTTGGGGGCCAAATATTGCTTTGGAAGCAATTCCTCAGAGAATTTGATAGATTAAAGCAAAATCTCAGAATCAGCAGCCAGGCAGAAGGTATAGAGGCCTTCTACATGGTCTGTCCATCTGCACAGATATCCTTTTTTTTTAATTAAGAGATTTTCTATTCATTCTACTTGTCCTCTTTTTAAACTTTTTTAATTAATTTTTTTTTTAATTTTACATACCAACCCCTCCTTCCTCTTCTCCTGTTCCCCCTGCTTCCCCCTCATCCCACTCCCATTCACTCCTCATAGTGGGTAAGGCCTCCCTTGGGTAATCAACACAGGCTGGCATACCAAGTTGGGGCAGGACTAAGCCCCTCCCTCCTGCATCAACGCTGAGTAAGGCATCCCACCAAAGGAAATGGGCTCTAAGAAATCAGTTCATGTACCTAGGATAAGTCCTGGTCCCATTGCCAGGGGCCTACAAACAGATCAAGTCACATAGCAGTTAAGGGGCTACTGGCAATTGTTGGCTGCTAAGATAGGGAGAGTCATATTTCGGGTTGAAAGTGCTACTGGCAGATTGTTCATGCCCCCACACTCCATGCATATATGGACAGCACTGATTGGACACATTGAGACATGTGCTTGTCTATATGAGGAAAGAGAAAGGTATCTATCTTATTGCATTCAATGCTCTATGTACATATATAGTGTATGAACACACAAACTCATGCACACTTATAGAGATGAAATTGAGAGGGAGATATTTTGGAGAGTCTTGGTGATTGGGATTAGAAATGAGTAATGGACATGATCATAATTCATTGTATACATGTATAAAATTAACAAAGAATAATAATATTTTAAAAAATATTTGCTATTTCAGAGGGCCATGATGAGCCATCCCAGTCCTTAACTGGCTCTGGCATAGCTGGCCCTGACCCTCGCTGGACACTGCAGCAAGAAAGCTGGCCTCCACACTCAGGAGAGATGGCCCCACCCCTCAACACGGGCAAGGGAGAATTGACCCTGATGGCAAGGGGTGAAGAGCTGCCTTTGCCCCTCATCTGAGGTGACGTGGCTCCAGTGGCCTGGACTGACCAGCTCAACTACGATCCAGGTCCACAACTGGGTCTGGAATTGGCCCACCCTGACATCTGCCTCATCTGGAACCTGCTGGAGCTTGTGAAGGGACTCTTCTTGCGCACTGATACCAGAAGGATCTCCATGACACAGGGCAGCCTCAGGGTATCAGAGAGGAGTTCCAGTGAGGATCCAGGGATGATGGTGCACCAGGAACCAGAGGTCCTGAACCAGACTGATGACACACGTGATGAACATTTGCAAGAAACGCTGATTGGACAAAAGGGTAGGTACACTATGCAACACATCTTGGCTCCCAATGTCACCAGGATGAATGAAGAAGTGTTAAAGAGACAGAAACAATGGAAGAGCTAAGAGATTTGTTTTGTTGTTTGTTTTTCCTTTTGTTTTTGTTTGCTTGCTTTGGTTTGTTTTGGTTTGATTTTTTTTTTAATTTTCTTTTGATGGGGGGGTGCTTCAGGGATGAAGGAAGGACTTAGAAATAATCAAAATCAGGGCGCATGATGTGAAATTCCCAAAAATTCAGTAAAGAAATTACATTAAATTTTATAAAAAGATTGATTTAGACTATTTATGGAAGAAAAAAGATACTTACTTTTACAGCATTGAATTTTTTCTTTGTATCTAAAAGATTGTTTAATAAGAAGAAATTTCAAAACAAGCATTTGCTCATATCATCATCATTGTTATTCAGTAAATGAGAATCATTCTAATTGTACTTGTTTACAATAGAATGTAGTTAGAAAAATAAGTGTTCCATTTGTTTCTGTATCTAGCCCTACAGCCACTGTGTGCGCACTTGTGTACATTTATTCACCTGTAAATTCACATGTGTGTGCAGATGTGGGTCGGGGGCACAAAATGAATTCAGGAATCTTCCTCCAGGGCTCTCCAATTTATTCTGTGAAGCAACGTAAGTCAACCAAACCAAGAGCTTGTCCACACATCCAGCTTGCTCTAAGGGTTTAAGTCTGTAATTAAAGGCAAGTCATCACACAGACCTAGATGTCCAGGAGATCTCAACTCAGATCCACTTGCTTATTGGGAATGTATGTACTTTATCCACTGAGCAATTCTTCTCCAGGCTTCCCTCTTTTATTTGAGACAGGTTTTCATGTAGTTCAGGCTGGCCTTGAACTTGATGTACAGCTGAGGATGACCCTGAACTTCTGATATGCCATCCTTCACTTCCCAAGTACTGTGATTACAGTCATGCCCAGCCACTCCTGGTTTATGTGGTACTAGAAACTGAAGCCAGGGTGGAACTATGTACCCCATCCATGTTGTTGATTCTCATTGGCCAAGGAAAACTGAAGACATTTCACAGAGAGTTGATAGGAGGGTCTTGGGAGATGAGTGTGGCTTTAACGTTTTCATCTTCTGTATTATATGTTGTTTGACTATGAACTGTCACTCAACCCATGAACAAGAGCAGCCAGGAAGCTTCCTGGGACTTAAAGACAAGTCACAGCAATAATAGGATGGGATTTTCTTTATAGTTACCCAAGAAATAGGAAGACCCAAATTTTTTTAAAAAGCACTGTGAAGTCTCATGCAAAATGGCATAAGATATCTGATAAGAAAACAATGAGTTGAATTAATATTTTAGGGTAAAAACATCAAATAAGAATGTCAGCATTAGAGAGACAGGTTAGCAGCTAACAGCACTTGCTGCTCTTGCAGAAGATCCATCTTTTGGTGCTTAGCACCCATGTTGGGTGACTTGTAACCACCTGTTCTTCTAGATCTAGGGAATTTGATTCTCTCTTCTGTCCTCCATTGATGACACACACACACACACACACACACACACACACACACACACACACACACAGTTAAAAATAAAAATAATTTTAAAAAGAAAAATTCATGAAACTATGACAAATGGGGGATTATTGGTGCTATTTCATTTTCTCCTTTGAACTAAAATATAGATCACTAAGATACTCTTTTTAAAATTTATTTATTTATTTTTTATTTTTACTTTATTTTATTTTATTTTTATTATTAATTTTGTGTTTTAATTTTACACATCAACCATGGGTTCCCCTGTTCTCCCCCCTCCTGCCCCCACCCCTACCTTCCCCCCATCCCCTCCCCTCAATTCCCATCTCCTCCAGGGCCAAGACTCCCCTGGGGATTTATTTAAACCTGGTGGATTCAGTACAGGCAGGTCCAGTCCCCTCCTTCCAGGCTGAGCAAAGTGTCCCTGTGTAAGCCCAAGGTTCCAAACAGCCAGCTCATGCACTAAGGACAGGTCCTGGTCCCACAGCCTGGATGCCTCTTTTAAAAACTATTTTATTAATTATTTGAAGGAGTAAGTGTGCTATGGGCCTGTATATAAACACCACAGGATGATTTAGGAGACCTGGTTCTCTCCTTTAACCACAAGACACTAGGGTTGAACTCATGTCACCATGAACTGAGCATGAACTCAGGCCTGGCAACTGCCTTTCCCAGTTGAGCCTTTTTGCCAGCCTTTTCTGCGAGATGCTTCAACTATAAAAATGTTCATGTCTGCCGAGATCTTAATTTGACTGTCTTGTCAAATTAACAAGGAATACATCCTGGAGATATGGGAAGGTACAAGTCATACATGAATTCTCCAACTCTATAGAATCTTCGGACATCAGTGTCAGGAAGTAATTCCTCTGTTCATCTTTATAGACCATGGCATGATTATGACCTCTGACCCACCCATGCAGCATATACCATGTACTTTGGGCTGATATGATTTATGTGGGTAGTAGAAATTAGTTTAAATCCTCAGAGAAGAACCTGCCTTGAAACACTGGTGTTACTGAAATGAAATGGTATGTGGGCAATGACAGCGCCAGTTAGCTGAAAGAAAAGGGCACAGCAGGAGTAAGAACATGTGGAGTAGGTGGGGTGACTATAGCTGTGACTTCTGTGTCTCTTCAAAATGGACATTGTGATTTCCTTGCTATGGTTCACAGAGTGGAGATATGGGGTTGAAGAGGTGATGGTTTTATGAGGCACTTCTCTTAGAGAATACTGTCATTACCTCAGGAGCGGGTTCCAGAGACAAAGGGGGAGCTTAGGTTAGTGGGGTAGTCCGGACAGTAAAGTGGTTGCCTGCAAGCATGAATACCTGGATTAGAATCTCTAAACCAATGGGGAAAAGCCAGGCACTGTGTTGGTGGCTGTGTACACTTACAATCTCAACAATCAGGAGCCAGAGACAGAGGGCTCCTTGGAGCTCCATAGCCTGTGAGTGTTACATATTTGGTTAGTTCCAAGCCAGTGAGAGACCCTATTTCAAAAACCTAGTTAGTAGAGACTATGGAATGGCACATGAGGTTGTCCTCTGAACTTCACACATGTGCACATGCACCTGCACACAATAAACTTATGCACACATGTACACACAAAGGATAAGCCTGCTAATTTTCTTTCTTTAACTTCTTTTTCCCCCCATGTTACAAAGCTACACCAAAATCCTGTTCAATCACCACAGAGCTCCTACACTTCTCAGCCTCCAGCATTGTAAGCCAAATACGTGTCTTATTCATCAATTAATTGACTCCTTTTCAGATAAGGCATCTTGTAGTGCATGCTGCCATCAAACTCACTGTGTAACTGAGGATGGGCTTGACAATCTGTTCTTTAGTCTCAACGATTAAAACAGGAGCAATTTGTCTCTTCTATCTTTTAAATCAAGATCAAAAATAATGAAATGGTCAGATGCTTATCTCAATAAATACATTAATTATACAGTTTTCATAAGATCATTTTCATTCCTAAGGTATCAAAACAACTTTCTATGATTTATATACTTTATTTGCAAAGTTCTCTGTAATGTATCTGGCTGATTATTTTTTAGAATTCTTTTCCCTTCTGGAGTTAATAGTCAAGCAAGATGGCAGACATTCCATTACAAACCAGGTACTGATGGGGTGGGAGAGATGGCTCAGTGATTAAGAGCAATATTGTTCTTCCAGAGGATCTGAATTTAGTTCTCAAACCCATGTCAGGCAGCTCAAACTCCTAACACTAACACAAGGGAGTTGACTGCCTTCTTCTGGCATCATGGCACACAGATGGCATACAAACAAACACACACACACACACACACACACACACACACACACACACACACACACGCAAGCACACTCACCTTTACAGAAAGTGACACACACAGGCAAACTATTTAAAATCCTTAAGAAGCCAAATGTTGAATTTCTATTATGGAGAAAGGCAAACCATTTTGTGAAATGTCTAACATATAGATTATGTTCATTTATTTTAATTGTTTACACTTATTTATCTTGGTGTGTGTGTGTGTGTGTGTGTGTGTGTGTGTGTGTGTGTGGTCATCTGTGCCATAAATGCATGTGGAGTTGTTCCACGAATCAAACTCGGGGTGTCAGGCTTCAGAGCAAGCTCCTTTAGACCTGGTGAGCCATCTTGATAGTCCTATATAGACTTACTACAGTCGGGTTCTGGTTCTTATCAATGTTATTTAGTACTTTAGAATGCATTTCATGCAACTTTTCCTTGCTGTACTCATATTTTTAGTAATACACCCATCTGAAATGGACAAGTTCTCCTCCATTGTGGCATTTACTTTTTCACTTTTTTAGTTATTTATTTTCATTTTACATACCAACCATTGTTCCCCTTCCCTCCACTTCTCTTACTCCTCACCACTTCCCCTCATCCCACCTCCCATCCACTCCTCCTAGTGTGTAAGGCTTCCCTTGGGTATTTCACACAGGCTGGCATACCAAGTTGGAGCTGGACCAAGTCTCTCCTCCCATGCATCAAGGCTGAGTAAGACCATAGGGAATAGGCTCTAAAAAGCCAGTTCATGTAACTGGGATAAGTCTTGGTCCCATTGTGAGTGGACCCACAAACAGATCAAGCCACACAACTGTCACCCTCATTCAGAGAACCTAGTGTTGTCCCATGCAGTCTACCCAGCTGACAGTCCAGAATCCATGTGCTCCCACTAGCTTGGGTCAGCTATCACTGTGGCTTTTCCCATTTTGATCTTGCCTCCCCCCCCTCCTTGCTCCTATAATCTCTCCTTCTTCTCTTCAACTGAACTCCAGGAGTTTGGCCAAGTGCTTGGCTGTGGGTTTCTGCATCTTGTTCCATCAGTCACTGGATGTAGGTTCTATGATGACAGTTAGGGTAGTCACCAGTCTGAGTACAGAGGAAAGCTAGTTCAAGCACCTTCTCCATCATTGCTAGGAGTCTTAGCTGGGGACATCCTTGTGGGTTCTTGGGGATTTCCCTAGCACTAAATTTCTCCCTAACTCCATAATGGCTCACTCTGTCAAGATATCTCTTTCATTGCTCTCTCTCTCTCTCTCTCTCTCTCTCTCTCTCTCTCTCTCTGTGTGTGTGTGTGTGTGTGTGTCCCTCCCCCAACTTGGCAATTTCGAACTCTCATGTTCCCAACCCCATCTGCTCCCCTCCACTACTACTCCCAGTTTACCCAGAAGATATAACCCTTTCCCCTTCCTAGGGCAATCCAGTGGCATTTACTTTTATCATGAGTTTGTTCACTCATTGCGTGCAGAATGATCCATATACTAAAAACCAATAGCAGTGGGACTAAATATTAATTATTTTCTGTGTGTTTATTATTTATTTTATTGTGTGAATGCTCATGCACAAGCATCAATACATATCCACAACCATGCATGTTATGTGCACTTCTGGACATCAAATGGCCATCTGCCCAAGTCAGTTGGCTTTTTCTAACATGTGGGTCATGGTGGATGCAATTCAAGTCATCAGACTTGGAAAGTACCCTTACCCACTGAACCATTTTGCAGGCAATAATTTTCAAATGCTTAACACATCTTATACCATTTACTTCCCATAACTCCAACATAAGTGGGGTTCTTACCTTAACTTACACAAGAATGCAGGAGGCTCAGAAAGGTTTTGAAAAGCTGCCGAAGACAACATTCTAAAAATGGCAGGCTGGAACACTAAACTGGGGCCATTTGATTCCAAAGCACACATGGTTAGCAAGTATGCAATATCGATTCTCTAAATAGATGGAATGCCTTTGGCTGGCAAAATACACATATGTCAAAATTTTCAAGTTCATCTGCTTTTAAGAAAGTGATAACTGGGGAAGTCAGTCTCTGAGTTTAAAAGAATCATCCTCAAAATGCAGAATTTTAGATATCACGACAGACAAATAGGGCAGCTGTCAGGAGTCTATTTGTGTTTCTCTAGCTCAGAGGTGATTTCTCTCTTTTATTAAAATGAGTAGAGTTAGAAATACCTGAACTAACATAGCAGGTTGCCAAGAAAGATGCTACCAGAATAGAATTTAGATTCTGAAGAACTAGGTGCAATCTGGTGAGGCTTCCCTGGGAACACAGTCAACAGAGAAAGGCCTCTCTATTGAGAACTGCTGGTAGCAAAAGACCATGATAGTATACAGCAGGTGACAACTAGTGCTCAGAAGGTCAACCTATCAGAACCAAGGGTTCTGTTGGAGGAAACCATGATGCAAGGTGTTATGAAATTACTGCCTTTTGAGTGAATTGTCTGTTTCTTGTTGTAAACATCTTGTGCAATACAGCTATGATATCTCCCCATTTACTGTGCATTTCCATGTTATGTATACATGTAATCTTACGGTTGCATCTCAATATTGCAGGCACACATAATTGTAGATAGTCTAGAAGATGGTTTTTATTTAACTGTACATTTTTTATGCATAGAAACACTAAAATACTTTTCATACTAGGTCTATTGTTCCACGTGGACTATAGAAACTTAAAGGTCTTGTTCTCCATCCTTAGCCATTGACAAGGCAAAATTGGCCAGACAAAGTGTCATCATAGAACTTTCACAGAGTGGAATTGCAGGTACCTGGACTTGTTGGATCAAAACCCTTCCTAAGAATTATAATGAGCTACAAGTGATAGTGCAGGTGTCTGGCCTTGGTGTATGTTAGTCCTTTGAGAGATCAGTAGCACCTGTGTTGCCCTAAGCTTCTTCCATAGGCACCTCCCCACTCTGATCCAAAAAACAATTAACTCTTTGTATTTATTTCTACACCAGTTTTTAATGCAAGATTTTAGGCTCAGTAGACTAATTATGTATAGGTCTTGAGATTCAGGTGATTAACAGGAAAAGGCTGTTAACTGACTAACCATGTCTGGATATTATTAATCACATAAAACAGTACATATATTCTTTGCCATTTCCATAGATCTCTCGTTGGTTTAATTTCTTCCCTTGTAACCTTTGTAGCTATTCATTTAAGAGACAGCCAGGACTTATTACAACCTATAGCTATTGTCAGTCACCAATTAAGCTGACCAAGTCTTTGCCAAGTGTGACTCTTACCAGAATAGTTGTCCCTGAGAGTTTACGTTGTAGTTTTTACTAACAAGTTGTTAATGAACAGAGCTATATAGAATATATGCAGATAGAATTGATTTAGAACAATAAAATGAATGTACTAAAGAACTCAGTATGTTTAGATTCTTTCAACATCCCTAAGTTTAAATCCTCAGCTGGTTGTTAGATTCTTCCACAGACC
Source organism: Onychomys torridus (assembly GCF_903995425.1). Classification (NCBI taxonomy): domain Eukaryota; kingdom Metazoa; phylum Chordata; class Mammalia; order Rodentia; family Cricetidae; genus Onychomys; species Onychomys torridus. Next base: position 71,125,679 of record NC_050453.1, read on the forward strand.
CTCGGAGAAAGCAATAGGGGCTGGACCTCTGCTGATCTCAATACCTTTCAATACCAAGAGACAGTTAACAGGAATGACACTGTCCATGCCTGAAGATACTCAACAGAGGCAGGCCTATTCTTACCCAGGGACAGCTAACATGTGTGGTCTCTCCCTGCCTAGACTTGTTCCACCCTAGAGGAATAGATAAGAAATACCTAAATGAGGATGTAAATAGGCTTGGGGACAGCAACTATTTCTTTAGAGATGGTGGGATCACAGGGGTAGAGAAGACAACCAAGGAGGAGGGCAGAAAACATGAGCCATCAGCCAGAGCTTTTTACCAAACTCAGCTGGGATCAAAGATGAGCTTCCAGTCTTCCATTCTTAGTGATCATGCTTTCACTAACCTCCTCAGCCCCCAAATCAGAAACACCTGTTTTTACTTTTGATAATTCATCCTGGGAATTAGAGAAAACAGAAATGTGTGTTCCTGGCAAGGTCCTTTCATAGTAGTGATGATCAAATCACAGTAACTATGATGTTGGTGGAGGTGATGCTCTCTCTCTCATCTGATGTTTCTACAAAGTGCATCATCTGCTCAGTATCTTAATCTGTTCTTCACCAGGAATGCCATTACTTGCCCATCAGGTATCAGTTCAAAGTTTCAAACTCATCTATGGGTTAAAATAAGATGTCACATCTCCGAGGTCCTACACATCGTCTTCTTACCTTCCTCTGGAAATATTCTATATTCTGCAGTTAACAAATGAATGGTCTGTTTTATTTTGAATACCTCTCCTTCATCCATGGTGTGAGAAGTGCAGACAACGAGCCACATTTTCAAAACATTGACTCTGTGTTATGTCTTTGTATCCAAACTTCTGCAAGATGTATCAAAATTATTTGTTGTGTTTGGGTGGATAGATGATTCATAAAGTACTTGCCATGCAAGCATAAGGACCAGAATGCACATTTAAAAAGCTGGGCATGGTGGTGGACACCTCCAATTCCAGCACTGGAAGAAGAAGATAGTTGGATCCCTGGAGCTCACTCTCTACCCAGCTGACCTTCATTGGTAAGCTTCAGAATCAGTGAGAGACCCTGACTCAAAAAATAAGGTAAGAGGAATGAATGACTGTTTAAAAAATGAACACATGAGTGTAGGAGAGAAAAGGGGTGAGGGGATGGAAGAGGGATTAAGGGAAAAGAATGGGGGTAGATTTGCTCAAAATATACTATAGACATGGGTGAGATTCTCAAACAGCAAAAAACATTAATTACAAGTGGAGAGCAATTGACAAAGATGACATATTTTGACCTGTGACTTCCATCTGCATGTGTACACATGTACACACACACACACACACACACACACACACACACACACACACACACACATGTGATCATGGAACATTCGTAACATACTCACTACATACCAAAAAAATTACACTCAGAGAAGCATTATTGATTAAGAAAACATATCTGATTAACACATTGGGATACGAAAGTCAGAATTATCTTTTAATGAAGTAGAATCCTCTTCCATAAGAGTTCTGGTACTGAATATGACAAGCAAAGCTTAAAGGTTTCAGACAGATGTCACAGCTCCCATATCTCAAAGGCTTCACAAGTAACTTTGTCAACATAACATGAGAAAATCTCCACTGCATGCTGTGAGCTTTCATATGTTGGCACAGGTCCCCCAGAAAACTCCTTTAAATTGTAGCCAGAAAGACAATGGGAAATGCCATAAGACATCTCCTGCCCGAGTAATGAGAATATTAAAACTAGGGATCACAGCGGAGCAAAGATTTGGGCTTTCCTTCCTTCCTTCCTTCCTTCCTTCCTTCCTTCCTTCCTTCCTTCCTTCCTTCCTTCCTGTCTGACACAGAAAGGAGGCAAGTTTTGTTGGAGAATAGTCACTGGGGAGAGGATGACATATAACATGAGGAATGGTTGCCAGGCTAAAGCTAAAGATCTGGGTAAGTTTGAACTAAATGTGCTAGGCTGGAGATAGAGTTCAGTGGTTAAAAGTGCTTGCTCTCACAGAAGACTGGAGCTTGATTCTCAGTGCCCACACTGGCCATCTCGTAATGACTTGTAAGTCACTTGTGCATTTACTACACAGCATGAGGACCTCAGTTCAAATCCCCAGCACCCATGTAAAGAGCTGGGCAAAGCCAACGCTGGGGATCACAAACTAAGTGGGAAAAAATACTCCAAGGCTTATCAGCTGTATCAGCTGACTGCTGTCAACATGTCTCCAGGTTTATGGAGGGACCGTCTCTCAAGGGACAAGTCAGAGAATGGTAAAACAGGATACCCAATGATGTCCTCCTCAGACCTCCACAGGTTCATATCAGTACCTACACATACATACACATACACATGCATATACATATCACACACACACACACACACACACAAAACATTTAAGTTTACATTTCTTTTTAAAATTATTATCCTTGTGTGTAAGTACATATAAGATCTTCTAATATCATGTGTGTGTGTGTGTGTGTGTGTGTGTGTGTGTGTGTATTTTTTTGTTTAGGTGTGGATGCACATGCACCACAGTGTACTTGTGGAGGTCAGAGGACAATTTTGGGTGTTGATCACTATCTTCTACTTTATCTGGAGACAATATCTCTTGGTCACTACTCTATAGACCACTACTCTATACACCATGGTAGCTAGCTGGCCTATGAGATTCTGGGATGCTCTTGTCTTTGCCTCTCACCTTACTAAAGGAGCCCTGGGATTACAGATGTGTGCTATTGTGTTCAGCATTATATGGTTTCTGACAACCCAAACTCAGGTCCACATGCTTACACAAGCACGTACCTTCTGAGCCACCAATCTCCTCAGGCAAAACTTTGCAAATCTATACCTAAAATCCCTGTGTGTTCACCATGCTTAAAGCTAATGTGACTAGCAGAAGTCACTCACATCTGCAGCTGTTGCTGAATGACAAACCAGAAAAGGACTTCCCAGAAGATAATTATTTGCATACTTCCTAAAATATTAAAGAGGAAAATTTTAATAGACTCAAATGTTGATTAGCATTAGTTTTTTTCTTTGTTGTTGTTGTTTTTAAAGACTAATGTGTTAAAAAGAATACCATTTAACTAACATCCTAAAAGGCCAGCTATCAGGAAACAATGCTCAGGAAAATGGGTGGTACCCTTCTGAATCTAGCTGATGAACAAACCTTTGTTTCCATTAAAATTTACCAACAGTGAAACATGTCTGGCTAAAAACATCTCACACATGATTGATCTTGGAAGACGGACCAGGAATCTTCACTGTCATCTGAAAGACATAAATCTCAGGAACAGCTCCAGACTCACAGAGATGGGACTAGAATCCATAGAATCAGTATCTGGCCTTTGCACAATTTACCCTTAAATTTAGCTTTCCAAGTACAGTAGACTTCTGAAAGATAACATGAACACTGGCCTCTTACATGCATTACAAGCCTTATTTCTTATCCTTCTTATCTATTGTGCTCTGCAATCCAGCCAGTCTCAACTATTAGCTGCTTTCACGATAGCTGGCATTCCTTCTTCCTTCTCTTTTGCTCATTTTCTCTGTCTTTGGATTCCCTCCTCCCCACTATTTATGCATTTAACTCCTGTTTAGAATTTCTGGGCCTTGCGATGCCTTCCCAGACAAGTACTATTATTTATCGACTTAGCACTTGTCAGTCGATTCTGTAATGTACTCATTTGGATCCTCCACGGTGTTCAGGATCCACAGGCAGCACCCTATTCACACAGAATTCCCCTTCGTTAAATGGTTCGCTAAGCTGCTGAGACAGTGAAGACTACACCTAAGCCTCTGTCGCTCAGCATGATGGGCTCGCTGCCTACTGTAGGCAGAAGCTCTTGACGTGGTCATTTGTTCTATTATCCTATCTTCCAGAGGATATGCATACTTATAGGCATCCCTATGTATGTGGATATATATATACACACATACACATAAACACACACACGTAATCTTGCCAAGCTATCTTTCTTTGATCAGAAATGTCTACACCGAGTGCAGTTTCTCTGCCCTGATTCTATCATTATTTCAGAAAATTTATTTAAGTGGAGAGCTCATCTATTAAAGATAGTAAGTACCTCCATGCTATTTGCTTTCCATTAAAATAAAGTACAGTCCATTTTTCTTAGGGCAAAATTCTGGAAACCAGAGTTGTGGGAAGTGGTGTTTTTCAATCTAGCAGCAATGATTCATTTTAGAAATTAAGGTTTTCTAATGAGAAAGCCTGACCAACGTGCTAGAGCAACACTCCCCCAGCAATGCCCAATTCATTAAACTCAGCAGCAATTGTGCCTGTCATGCTTAACCCAGGCTTCAAAGCAGCCAGCAGAGACTGGTCTCCATCTGATGCAAGACTTTCCTCTTCACTAATAGAGAAAGATGTTCAAACTGCAAGGTCTATTGTTGACTTTCTAAATCTCCTCACACTTGAGTATAATAGCATGCCTGTTATCACAAGCTGGAAGACTTATAGTCATTTCTTCAGATGTTGTCTACATGTTTGGAAGCAAGATATTTAACTCTGCTTAGGCCAAGGAGGACTTAGCATGGCTAAGAAATCAAGCTTTAGACTCCATTACTTGGGAAAACAAAACAATTTACAATATTCTTTCCTTCTTTTGTTCAATAATATTAACTAAGCACTTACTAAGCACCTGACATTGGTTGAGATGGATGTTAAGATTAACAAACATGAAATATAGAGACTTGCAACATGGCTGGTAATAGCTAGTTGTTGGGAGGCTTACTTTGATACATATAATTACAACTGAAAAGATCCATTTTTCTTCAGGAGGTATAAAGGACTATGTATGAACAGACAATTATCTGAACTTTGAAGTGTTGGACTAAGGGAGTCTGAGAACTCTCCCTGAGAAAATTCTCAGGAGACTTAAAGTAATAAAGAGCAATTAGCTGCTGAGAGAGGGAGTGTCACTTTTCTTCAAGGATGTGGCCAATGGTAGGTGGCCCATGCCTTACTGGATGACATCAGATGCATGAACATCTAGGAATTCCAATAAGCTGATTAAGTAAATACATAGGATATGATGTTGGGAGGGAGATATGCTGGGGAATTCTGGGGGGCAGCTACATCGGAAGAGTGGTGGGTAGATCTGATTGAGATTCATTACATACATGTGTGTAAAATCTTCAAAGAATAAATTGAAAATATTATTAAAATTAAAAAACCAAAAGGGATCTGTTAAGAAAACCATATCAGGACAGCATTAATAAGGGAAAGGAAGCAGCAAGTATGGAAGGAAAGCCAAGGTTTAAAGACCATATCCATGTGATGCTGCAACTTTTCTTCAAGAAAGCCATCTGCAATTTAAGAACCAACCCATGTACTTAACAACTTGGTAATATGGCACGTAGATGAGCAGTTGCCTTTCTATTTGATTAATTGACTCTTTAGGCAGTATTTGAATCCACATCTCTCCTGTCTCCTACCTTTTTGGTACAAGTCCATGATGAAATTGTGCAGATGTTACTACAGAATTTGAGGATACTTTTCAGCTCCTTCAAGAATTCAAAATGAGTTTTACCATTATCATAGTTAATAATAATTGCAAATAAAATTCTCAGCATTTATGCCATAAAATTGATTCTCACTCTATACCTCTCTATGAAAACATGAAATGCCTTTAAAATTGCTATTAGAACAAATTATAACACAAAGCACTTACATAGCATCTTTGTTTGGGGAGATAATTTAAGTTTATTGCCTTTATGTTCCCTGGAAGAAAAACCTTAACAGGGTTAATTGTCTTTCCTAAGCCATATGATTCATTGTGGTAGAGAAGAGTAAAAATTCAACTTAAAGATGTCCATCCACAGGAAAAATATCCAACCCTTTAGCTTTGTACTGACTACCCCTGTTGTACAAAATGTAAATCTCAGGCCATACAGATGGCTCAGTAGTAAAGAATGTTTGTTTCTTCCAGAAGATCAGGATTCAATTCCCAGCACTCATGTTAGGTGGCTCACAGCTGCCTATAATTCTAGCACCAGGGGATCTGACATTCTCTTCTGGCCTCCATAGACAACTACAAACATACACCCACCACACACCGCACCCCCACACCCCCACAGAGAGAGAGAGAGACAGACAGACAGACAGAAAAAGACAGAGATAATTTTATAACAAAAAAGAAAATGTCACTTATTGTATGGCTTACCAACCAGCTGAAATTTAGCTCTGTTAATGAGAGCACAGTCTGTGTTTGCCCCTGGGAGCCCTGGCTTGTCAATGATTATGAACTTCATTTCTGTTGTGCACGACTGCCAACTATCACCTTCCCACCTGGCTTATATCTAAGGTCAAAGAGTTTTCATGAAGAGGAGGAAGGCCATGGCAATCAAATGCCCCATAAATAGTGCTTTGACAAAGTTTACATGCAGCCAGAAAGAAGGGAGACATTCTTATTCTTAGGAAAATAGATGGAACTGGAGATTGTTATGTTGAGCGAGACAAGCTAGACTCAGTAAGAGAAGTAACAGTTATTTTCTCTGACACATGGAGTATAGGTTATATTTATAACATTTGATGAGTTTTACATACATAGCATTAATTATATATAATATACTTATATAAATTATATATAATAATATATATGTATAAAACATTACATATATTTTCAGATGATATAGAAGTAAAATAGTAACCCAAAGTTTCGAAGTGTATTAATTACCATATAGCCCCCAAACAATATCAAAATCAATTTTGTTGAAAGCCAAACAAAACACCAATGAAGTCTTTGAGATATCCTATATTAATTTAAAACATGATGAGAGACTCTGAGCCTCAGTTCTTATTGAGTTATATGAGGCAAAATTAGCCTTCCCTAGAACTGACAGACATTAGCATTTCTTTCGTAACCAACTACTACACTACTACATGTTCAAAAACTGCTGTGTGGAAAGTCTGGAGTCAAAGCATCCCTGGGAAAGGTGAGAACTTGACTCTCAGAGAGCTCATGTTATTAATGGTGGGGCAGAACATTCCGCAGCTGCCATACTTCTGTGATAACCAAAGATGGAGAGGTCTTAGAGGCAAACCAAAGCCCAAGCATGTCTTGCTGTCAAGTCCTTTTGCTCAGTGGTTTTGAAACTTCATTGTGCCTCAGGAGCATCTGAAAGACTTGAAACTGGTTCATTAGATGTGGCTAGAGACTGAAGGATTGTTTTACAATTACCTTTATTTTGTGTGTATAAGTGTTTGTCTGCAAGTATGCATGTGCACCATTTGTATGCAGTGTCTGGGGAGGTAAGAGTTCACCTGGTCCTGTAGTTACCGATGTTAGTGAGCTGCCATGTGGATGCTGGGAATCAAAACCAGGTCCCCTGCAAGAGCAACTATTGCAGCTTAACCATTGAGCAATCTACCCCCTGGGTGGTTTGTTTCTATGAATCCCCAGGATGTGTTAATGCAGCTTGAGTGAGGATCTGCACTGTGGTGTTGGCTTATTAAAGCACCCATAGTGCCTTCTCAGTTTTTTGTTTTGTTTTGTTTTTGTTTTTATCACCAACAACCATGACTCCAGTGGAGACTGGAGAGATGACTCAGTGGCTGAGTGTATCAGCTGCTCTTCCAGAGTCTGCCTCTTCTAGCCTCTGCATGCACCAGCACCCACATGGGCAGGCACACAACAGCGCGCATGCACACACACACACACACACACACACACACACACACACACACACAAACACACACACATTAATCTAAAAAACGCAATGTCTCCTCTAACTGACCAAAACATGAATTTCTAGTTAATTATAAAGATATTAATCTTCCAAACAGACGATGAATTAGTACTTTTAAAACTTTTAAAAGTACTTTAACAATATCCTGATCAAGAATGCTTCTTCAAATATAAGGCTGACACTCAAACATTATAAATGTCAGAAGAGATCATTTTCATAAAGAAATGTCATGAGAAAAGGATATAAAAGGGGCCAATTATAAGTGTCCTTTTTATTAAAAGAAAAATAATACAGCATTTAATAAATGAAAATTGTAAATGACTATAAATTTGTCATTTGTGGGCTTTCTAAGCCATGACCCTCTTCATGCTTAAGACAGACTTTGCACACTAAGCTTATGATGACACTGTGTTAAGATAGTTAAACAACCTGGTAGATTCAGTCCAGGCAGGTCCAGTCCTCTCCTGCCAGGCTGAGCAAAGGGGCATAAGACCTAGGTTGAGCTGAATCCCCAGAGGAGTCTTGGCCCTGGAGGAGATGGGAATGGGGGGTGTGCTGGTGGGAAGGTGGTGGCGGAGGCAGGAGGGGGGAGGACAGGGGAACCCATGGCTGATATGTAAAATGAAATTATATTATAAAAAATTAAATTAAATTATAAAAGAAAAGAAAAAAGATAGTTAAACAAGGCAGACCACTTCTAGGAGAGGCAAGAAGTGACATGCACATACAGTAGTCACTGTCTCTGGTTTATTCTAGACTTCTATTTTGGCTTGCCCTGCAGAACACTGCTTAGGAAGGTGGCTCATCCTAAAGGAAACCCTGTAATTCTCCAGACAGAGCTTTAGAGCTCAGCCATGCCTTTAGTCACTATAGCTCCACCACTGGGAGCTCTACCTTCAGTGTGTGTCAGCATAAATGGTGAAATAAGACAGTAACATATAGAAACATTGTATTTATAACCTCTTTCCTTATTATTTCAAATGATTTTGAACTTAAGGGACACATACATGCTTTATATCATCATACCACAAACAAGTTTTCCTTACACACTCTTGGAGATCTGTGGACATCATTAGCATATATAATTATGGGCTATTATTAAACACTAAATTATAATACTAGCTCATGGTTCATGTCATAGTGATGTGTGCACATCCTTTAGTGAGACAATTACAAGCCAGTTTGACTACGATAGTCTACCTCAGTGTTACATTACACAGTACTAATTTCTTAGGGGCCAGAGAGGTTGTTCAGTGATGAAATCATTGCTCTACAAACCCAACAACAGGAGTTTGAGTCCTGGAGCCCACATCAAGGTGGAAGGAGAGACCTGGACCAACTCCTCAGAAATCAAGTTCATAGTGACCACCAAGTTCAGATCTGCATTTCACCTTTTCAGTTTCTAGAACTCAGGATTTGAATGGGAAGCCCTTTTCTGTTATTTTCATTCTTGTGAGCTACTCTTTTGCTTGCAAGACTTGTAATCATTTCAGAAAAAGCTCCAGTGACTTTTACAAGTCCTGCAGGGGGTGAATGGTTTATGAGGATGCCCCACTCAGCATTCTACCCAAAGTGATCTGGAAGCATGCTGGGCAGTGTGATTTGACTGCCTCTGCCTGGTTCTCTCTTACCAATCTCAACTGTAGGAACAAGCCAGTGTCATTATATCACCACATTTGTGTCAAAGACTGGGTAGCGAGGCTGGAGAGATAGTTCAGAAGTTCAGAGCACTTGACAGTTTTGCAGCAGACCTGTGTTTGGCTCCCAGAACCCATACATAGTGACTCACAACCTGTGGTAACTTCAGGGCCAGGTGGTCTGGTGCCTTTTTGTGACCTCTGTGAGAACTCACACACATGAGCACACAAACATACACAGGTACACATGTATGCACATAAACAAAAATGAAAAGTGTAGAGTAAATTGGTTGAACTGGACAATAGCCAAAGTAGGACAAGCAAATGTCAAGCAGTCAAGATGATGCTTTCCACCATTTCTCCTACTCCAGATCATCCACTAACATAACCACAAACAACTTTCATTGACAATAGAGGCTGAATTTGATCCTTGGCAGATCTCATAACTTCTTAAACTGAAGGAGTGGGAAACACACACACACACACACACATACACACACACACACACACACACACACACACACACACACACACACACACACACCTTTCTTTGTGGTTTTGGAATTTGGATTTTCACCTGTTTTTAGTTGATACATTCCGTGTACCCATTCTTTTTAACATTAGTTGTACCAGAGACAGGGCTAAGCATTATTTCCTGTACTGACAAATAGGAGGAATTCCCTACAGGTTTACTGCATGGTGGCTATGTGAGAAAAGCCCCTCAAGCTTCTAGAATATCTTTCTAAAGTAGAGCAATATACAACTTTTTCAGAAGCTGAGTATTTTCAGAGTCCTAAACTGGGTTAGAATTATCTTTAGGCCAATACACTCCACAAGAGGGTTTGACTTTAATTTGTCAGATAACTTTAATGAGGGGGAAATTAACCCCAAATAACCACAAATGGCACCAAGATTCCAAAAGTTCAAATTCTTGTGCACCATAGCTTTCCAAAAACCCTCCCAATCTTAGGGATTTTTTTTTTTTTACCTTAGGTTGTTATTGCATTTTGCTCCTAGGCTAATGCATTACCTAAATATAGACAGCCATTTTTAGTATAAATTCCAAAAGCCATAAATGTTTCATAATTGAGGACATAATTCGAAGTAAGAGAGCTTTTTCCACTCATCCCTTTTTATGGTTGCAAATTGGAAAATACTCAAGTAATTACTCCCTTAATAGTTCAATGCTGGCAACTCTATTTTATGGACCTCACAAGCATCTTTGCCTACCCCCAGAGCAGTATAGTGGGTTACAGAAAAGAACTTAACTTGTACAATTAACCAAATCACCCAGAGCTTTGATTCAAGATTCTTTCATTAAGCCATTAATAAAACGCATTGCTAAGTAGTGGGTCGTCCAGTCTTTATGATGCTTTCGCATTCCAATTCAATGGCTGCAGTTCACATGTGCAAGATCAGCAAGCTGAAGAAAAGCCTTGAATCTAGAAACATTTTCTTTTCTGCTCCACACTTTGTCCGAGAGCACTCAATGCCAGAGAACTAATAAGGGAAGTGATTTTTGAGTCCCAGAAAGTAGAATGCATTTGTGTCTACCCAATAAAGAGAAAAGCAAATGAAGTGCTTGATTCCTATGACCTCAAAGGCTTAAGCAGAAAGCCGCTGGTCATTTTATGGTTTCTAAACAAAGGTAGATAGACAGTTTGTAATTCTACCCCCACTTCAGACTCCAACACTTATTTCCTACTAGAGTTTATATATCACAATGCAGAATGTCATATGTTTTATTTCTTGGCATTGCTCAGTAGTGGTATGCTTATGTAATTGACGAATGTAGGGATCTTATAAGCAGAGAACAATTTAAATCCTAAGGCTCAATGTTTCATTTCTAAACTTGGACACAGTACAGAAAAACCAATGCTGAAAAAAGATTCTGCTTTGACCATCATAGAGTGTGTAAATTATCTGGATTTGGACTCTATGTGACTTCAGTTAACCCCTTCTGTTGACATGACTTCAGTTAACCTTCTGTTTATATATATGATGGGAGTCTAATTATACATCATCCTAGAGACCTCAGTGCCTTTAAAACATAACCGCAAATAAATAGAGTGAAATGTGCCATTTATGGTCCATTTATTACTAAAAGTCACTGAGAAAGGGCAGGCAAATTCATGAGAAAGAGATATTGCTGGAAATTATATTCATTTTGTAATTACAGTCAATGCAGCATTATCAAGGGCTGATATAGAAAACAAAAAAGAGCTGTAAATCATACAAATTCAAGCTTCTTAGGTTCCAGCACCTTAGTGAAAGGTGTGCAGACTTTGTGAATGACACATGGCAGCAACTAAAGATAACCCACCAGGCTATCATTGTGTTTGTGAAAGACTTTGAAAGACACATACCACTTAGCTGCAAGATGCCAACTAATCATACAAATACAATCCAGGTTCAGATAAACAGCAAGATAGAGAACATTCCTCACTGGAATCATGTCATTCTGAGTCCCTTGAATAGTCATGTAAAGACCATGAACTAGCACAGAAAACAAAATCCTGAGCTTTCTAACTTACTTTTGACTTATTTTTGTCAGAAAAAAAAACCACCCACAATTTCATTTCAACTTATTAATTATCATCATCATCATCACAAAAGTGGTCTTAAATAGTGGATCCAGTCATTTCACTGTTTCTAAGTCTGTAAGTTGGTATTTTTACACTATTCTCAGTCATTTGCACACTCACTAGTGTGACTTTAGTACAAGCACCAGTTTAATGTTCACAACAAGTAATTTACTTTTCATGAACTCTCAGACACATGAAGAGAAGATGCTGTGTCGACATTCAGAGCCAATGTAATGTTTTCTGTTTCAAGCCGTTCACAAATTCATCACCAGTTCCCTCAAGAAAACTGACACACATAAAACTCTTCTAGGCACTCACTGAAGTTTATTCCTGAAACATGCCACAGATAGATTCTCATCCAAAGAATAAAAATCCAGTTATCAGTATAAAATAAGCATCTATGGAAACTACTGTCTCCAGTCTACATATATGAACAAACAGAGCCAATCACTTTGCTGAGATCAAGCCTTCAACTGAAACTCAAACCAACTGGGCATCTCCACCAGCAGTTCCTGCTGAACCAGTGCCTACGAGCAAAACAGATGCATAAAGACACCTGTGCAAAATCAGAGAAAAGCAACAAAACCAGATCCTACCTTGATGGTTTTGGAGGGCTGACACTTAATGTGGTGGGACACGCTGGCCGTTTGGTTCATGTTTCAGGACCCTGGACAGTGCACGATCCACAGGCAAAGTTCCAAGATAAACCAGAGATCAAGTCTCCTCTGCTGCACTTGAGCAAGGGGCTGCTGCTGTTGCTGCTGCCTCTGCTGCTTCTGTTACTGCTGCTGTCTTACTCTGCAGGCTGAAACGCTGTCAGGCTGGAGGGATCTGCAGCTCACTTAGCCCTAAATAAAGCATTTACTTGGTTCATCATTCTCAGAGCTCTTGGCAATATGGGATAGAAAGCCGACTATTTAAATTCACTTGCACGGTATCTTTTCAGTACTGAGTTGTGACAGATCTACAGTGCAGCCAATAGACTTGGCTCTCATGCTTATTTCAAAGGGACGAATACCAGGAAATATACAGAGATCAATTGCAGCCCTACAGTTTAAAGGGGCACTCTCTCAATAACCCTGGTGCTACCATGTTATACATTTGTTTGGGGGCTGTACAAAATAATTTTCTCTCTTCTCTCTCTTGCTCTCTCTGATTTTTTAAAAAGAATTCATTATCAATCTAATACTAAATTGTATCTATTTCTTCTGAGTGCTAACAATCAAAACACCAGTAAGTGCTTTAAAAGACCTGTTGATGGTATGTAGTAAAGTTTTAGGGTTTTACATCTGTATGGTGAGATACTTACATAACGTATGGATACTTAAGCTACTGGCTTTTCTTTCAGCTTGGAAAAGCTAAAGGTAGATACAATAATCATTGCATATTTCACCAAAGCACAAAAAGTAGATTCTGGTTTTCTTTTCTTTATTTTTTTTCTTGTCAGCCATAGATATTATGGAGGCCATATTTTTTTTGAGAGACTGGAAAACACTGCCAATCACTCACAAATAGTCATTTCTTTCACTCAAATATCATTGTGGAAAAATAAATTATTAATTTTGAAAAAAAATCTTCCTATGGGTCTTTATGCTCATATCAGAATTGACCAGGGTGAATTTGTCCCATGTAGGCATACAAGACCAGGAAGGTTGAGAAAATGGAAAACATCACTCCACCAGCCTTTATTATGGAATGTTATGTAATCCAGACTGGCTGTTACATCTCATGTGTATTTCTGTATGTGTGTGGACACACATGTACCACAGTGTGTGTGTGTGTGTGTGTGTGTGTGTGTGTGTGTGTGTGTGTGTAGATCAGAGGACAACTTGTGAGAGTCACTATTCTCTTTCCACCACATGGTTCCCAGGGGTTGAACATAAATCCTTTGACTTAGCAGCAAGTTCCCGTACCCACTTATGTACCAGGCTGACCTGAAGGTCAGCACTTTTCACTCATCAGAAATAGATCCTGCTGATGAAATGCTACAAGACTGAACTACATGACACTTAAACTAGTAGCTTTATGACAGGGCTCATGATGTCACAGATAAAGAATACTATGAGAAGAAATCAATAATTTTGGTGAAATAATTAGATGTAAATGTGTTTATATAAAAACACATTTCTTTTTCTGAAACATGAAGGCATCTCAAACATTCTAGAAAATAGTCTACCAATATTTGAAGAAGTCTGACACTGTGGAGAGTAATAGCACAACTTTTAAACGAATAAAGAAAAACCTTGGTAAAGAAATGGAAACGGGTCTGAAGAAATGGCTCAAGGTGAAGAACACTGACTGCTCTTCCAGATGACACAGGATCAATTCCCTGCACCCACATGGTGGCTCATAACCCACATGGTAGCTCATAATTTTCTTTAACTCCAGTCCTTGTGCATCCAATGCCCTCTTCTTGCTTCTGTGAGCATCAGGAACACATGTGGTGCACAGACATACATGCAGGCAAAACACTCATCCACATAAAATAAAATGAAGTAAAGAAATAGAACTAGAGTCTGTGAGAGGCCTCAACAGGTAAAGATACTTATCATCAAGTCTGGGTAACTGAGTTCAATGGAAGAATGAGAGAACAGATATCTACAAGTTGTTCTCTGAACATCCACATGCATGCCTTGACACATATATATGTTCACATATACACATATGCATGATAAATAATGAAAGAAATATTTAAAGCAGAAAAGAAATAGAACTGATGAGCACCCAGAAGGAAGGCCAAGTTCAAGACCTGATGTGGCCATACAGGGCATGGCAGAGTCCAACCAAAGCCACAACACGTCTTGTGGATTGAGCTGTACATGTGTGGGTGTGGAGGTGAGTGCATGTGCACATGTGTTTTTGTGCATGTGTGAAGAACTGAGGTCAACTTTGACACTCTTCAGGGATCATCCTCCTTGATTTCTGAGACAGGCTCTGTCTTAGTGTGGGCAATATTTCTAATGATAAAATACCACAACCAAAAGCAGGTTTGGCAGGAAAAGGGTTATTTGGCTTATACTTCTACATCCACGGTCCATCACTAAAGGAAGTCAGGACGTAAGCTCAAACAGGCAGAAACCTGTAGGCAGGAGCTGATGAGAGGCCATGGAGGGGTGCTTCTTGCTAGCTTTCTCCCCATAGCTTGCTCAGACTGATATTTTTTATAGAACCCAGGGCTCCACCCACAATTGTCTGGGCCCTTCCCCATCAATCACTAATTAATGCTCTATAAGCTTGCCTATAGCTCAATCTTACAGAGGCATCTTCTCAGTTGGGGTTTCCTCCTCTCAGATTATTCTATTCTGGGGCAAGTTGCCATAAAATTATCTCTCAGAGGTTCTCTCATGGACCTGGAACTCACCACTTAGGCTAGACTGGCTTCTCAATGAAATCAGAGATCTGTCAATGGCCATCCCACAGCTGGAATTAAATACATGTGCCACCATGTCTTGCTTCTTACATGTGTTCTGAGAAGTAAACTCAGATCCCTATTATTGCCAGGAAAGTGCTTACCAACTAAGCCATATCCCCAGACCTTCAATGTTTATCATTTTTAAATTCCAAATATGGCTTATATTTTCATTGAACTATGATACTTTAAACAACCCACACACCAAAGAGGAATTCAGAAATAAAGCTTTAGACATTTTATATTCTGAGATAATGAAAACAATATATCCAATTTATAGCATGAAGTGAAATAATATTTAGAGAAAACTTATACATTTTGATATATATGTATACATCTACTTATAAAAGCAATTATTTAAAATGTGTATGGATAAATTATTAATGGTGAAAAAGACATGTATTCATCACAGGAAATTAGAAGGCTGAAATAAACACAAGTAGATCCAGGGAAGTAAATAATAATGAGAAGACAAGAAGTTGATACAAAGTGTGTGAGTCAGTGAACCAGCAGGTAGCATTTCAATGGGTAATTAGCAGCTATAACCAGTAGGCTTGGCTCAGCTCTCCTCTTTTAGACAGTCCTTGGTGCTATAGATTTGAAAACCTTCCAAATTAAATTATCTGGGTACCCCAGGCACAATAGGGGGTGCTCTGTCCAAGCCAGAAAATATTCTACCATCACCATGCTTTTTCTGTTCTGACAGTGGTCTTATTAAATATATAGCAAGTCAATGTAAAAGAATAGACATGGAGTGGCAGACGGTCAGAATAACACCATCAAGCGAGTTTACGATATCCAGAAGAGGTAACTGGAGTAGCCCAATTAAGAGAACCAACAAAGGCAACATCATCAAATCAGGACTTAGAATATCCACCAGAAATTGACTGTGGAAGTTGAAGCTATCAGCTGATTCTCAATTGAGTTTACTCCTCATGGATGAACTTCCTGCTTCCTGTTCTCACACTTTAATGGTGTGAGACTAAACAATAGTAGACTGTTGGAAATAATTTCTGCCTCTAGTGTTCTCAAGGACATGATAGTTTTACCTTGAGCTGTTTTTCTCTTCTTCCTATTACACAGATAGGGCCCAGCCTGACCCAGGGCAGGGTTTGAAAGAACAGTTGACGTAAACACGCCTGTGTCTGAGACAAGGGCTGGACTGCTGACTCCCAGATTCAGCTTTCTTACTTCCTGTAATGAATGCTTAGCTTAAACAGGACACGAGGGCTTACCTGTATAATGTACATTACAGAAGGATAAGGGATAGGTGCTAGCATTGAAACATTTCCCTCATCCACACCAGAGAATTATAACACACGGAAACAGTCATCAAAACTCAGGAACAGTAGAAACTTTCATAATCATGTAACTGCATCTAGGTGGCCAAAGGACACTTATTTCTCCACTTCCTTTATGTCACCTGAAGTTAGTCTCAATTGAGGTATTTCCCAGATCTGATTGGCCTGAGGGCCTGTTAATGAGGAGATTGCCTTGGTTGTTAATTTTTGTTGCAGAGTCCAGACTACTGTGGCTGACATCATTTTTCGGAAGATGGTCCTTGGCTGAATAAGAAAACTAGTGAAGCATGAACAAGTGAGCAGCTGAGTGAGAGAGGTAGTACACGATCCAGCAAGCAGCATTTCTCCATGCTTTTCTGCTTCAAGTTCCTGCGTGACTTCCCTCAATCATGGGCTATCAAATTGGAGTGCTTTATCACAGCAACAGAAAGGAAAAACCAGAACACCTATTTTACAGAGCTCTTCTAATCTACATTCTGAATCCACCTCGACAACTCCAGGATGCAAGAAACACACCATCACTAGCATATGTAGTGAGCAGGTAGAGTTCATCTAGATTCCATACCTAAGGTTGGACTTCGAAAATAAAATGAAGAAAATTCACATATTAAAAAGTATTGGAGGAAGCAGCAAGACACCTCAATGAGGAAAGGAACCTGCTGCCTATCCTGTTGACCTGAGTTCAATCCCTAGATCCACATGGTAGGAGAGAACCGACTTCCACAAGTTGTCCCCTGACCTCCACACATGTACCATGGCATGCACATGCAATTACATGTACACACACCTACAAAAACTGTAATTAAAGTGTAAAGAGTGTCTAGTAGACACCATATTTTTCCTTTTCATGTCAATAGCCTATTATAGTAATCTCAAGGGGAAAAAAAAGCAGTTGTTCAGAGAAAAAGATGACCCAAATCTTACTTTGGAGTTTTACTTTTCTTTTCTACTAGGTTATCATTTCATAGCATGAATTGTTGAATCCAAGATTGCAAAAAGCACACGGACAAATAGCCAAATGAATGGAAGCACATGAATTATGAACCAAAGGCTGTGGAGCCCCCAGCTGGATCAGGCCCTCTGGATAAGTGAGACAATTGAATAGCTTGATCTGCTTGGGAGGCACCCAGTCTATGGGACCAGGATCTGTCCTTAGTGCATGAGCTGGCTGTTTGAAAACTTGGGCTTACACAGGGACACTTTGCTCAGTCTGGAAGGAGGTGACAGGACCTGCCTGTACTGAATCCACCAGGTTTAAATGAATCCCCAGGGGTGCCTTGATCCTGGAGGACATGGGAATGGAGGGGAGGGGCTGGGGGAAGGTGGGGGTGGGCGCAGGAGAGGGGAGAACAGGGGAACCCATGGCTGATGTATAAAATTTAAAACACATAATAATAAAGAAAAAGAAAAAAGAAAATAAAAGCCATGGTAATTTTAGGAGATGCCTATTTAAAACACATACAGATTTTCCACAGTTTTAAAATATCTGCTGTGTCATAATGCTTTCAATTTGAATGTACATCCAAAGGAAGATAGAAATAAAAACATTAGAGACAAACGCCAGAATATTACAAATACCATTTAATAAGGAGAACTTAGCCACTTCTTCTAATTGAATTTGGTATATTTACTCTAAAAACAGCTACAGGGGCCAAAGAGAAGGGGCAGCAGTTGAGTACTTGCTGCTCCTGCAGAGGACACAGCACCTCTACAGCAACTCACAGCCATTTGTAACTCCATCTTCAGGGACTCTGATACCATCTTCTTGCCTCCATAGGCAATGCACACATGTGGTGCACATATATACATGCAAGTAAAACATGCATACACATAAAACAAGAACAAATAAGATTTTAAAACCAAAAATAAACAGCTTTGGAGCAATACTACAGTTTGTCATGTGGAAGATTTTTTTTTAAAGGTTAAATTTTCTCAGTAAATACAAGACAATGAATCACAGTGTTATGCAAAACCCAAGAAACTCATAAAACAAACAGCAACAAAAAAGCAATTTAATACAAAGGACTAACTTCAGACTTAATTAATGCTAGCGGGGCTGGATGAAGCCAGTTGGTAGAGGGCTTTCCTATAGTTCACAAAGCCCTGGCTTCCATTCCCAGTTCCACATAAAGTAGGTTTAGTGGCTGGTGCCTGTCACCCCATCATTCAGAAGACAGGAACAGTAAAGCCATCTGTTTAAGACTGCCCTGGGCTAAATCATACATTTGAGGCAAGCCTCAGGTACCTGAGAGTCTGTCTCAAGGAAAACAAAACAAAGAACCAACACACACACACACACACACACACACACACACACACACACACACACACAAACACACACACACACAAACACACACACACATACACACACAGACACACACACATACACACATATACACATACACACATATACACACACACACATACACACATACACACACACACACACACACACACCACTGTGATGATTATAAAAACAGTCAGTTTCCAATTTGTAGAAAACAATGAGGGAATTCCTTGAGTTCTTTGAGTTAAAATGTGAGAAACAGGGATATAAATTTCAGGAAACATAGCCCATGATGTCCCTTGAACAGTTACTATTTGGCCTAGGAAACAAGTATAATATTGGCTTAGTGAAATATTTCTTTACAATGCAAAACATTGAAGGCTAGAGAGATGGTTCAGTTGGTGAAGTACTTGCCACACAAGCACAAGGGCTTGGGTTTAGTTCGCAGCACCAATACAAAAAGCCAAACAGAGTGGTGTGTGTCTATAATCCCAGCACAGAAAGACAGATCCTGGGGTCTGGCTAGCCAGCTAGTCTAGCCAAACCAATAAGCTTCAAGTGCAATAAGACACCTGATATTAACCTCTGGTCTACATACATACACACACACACACACACACACACACACACACACACACACACACACACACACAGACAGAGACAGAGACAGACAGACAGACAGAAAGAGACAGAGAGAGAGGGAGAGAGAGAGAGAGAGAGAGAGAGAGAGAGAGAGAGAGAGAGAGAGAACCAACCCAAACATTGTAAGATCATCAGATAGGCCTGGCTTCCAGCTGTTCTCTTTGACTTGGATTTGGTTCCCCTAATCCCTAACCAGCTGGCCACACTCATCTCTTCCAGCTGTAAGCTTGAACAATTCAAGGACCCTCATTGGGAATAATATTTGTAATGATGCAGGGCTTCTTTCAGTGTTAAGAATCACTACAGAAAATCTGAGTCCTGGCTGTTCTATAAAGAGATCGCCTACACCATCTTCAGCCCACCCTGTGCTCTCTGGTCCTTTGGTTGACCATCCACTGAATAGCTGCTATTCCTTGCTAGAACTGAATGTGATTTCAAACTGTCAGCTCCACAATGTGTACCTGAAGGCTCTTACCTAGCTGCTATCCAGCGCCTCTTCCTTTTTCTTCGATTTCTTTGTCTATCCTGCTCTGTGATTGTGGTCACATAGGAATGCAGGCCAGCATGCATGTGCCACAGTGTGTGTGTGGAGGTCAGAGAACAACCCCACTTTCTGTCTTCATTTGCTTCTTCTTCTTCTTTTCAGGCTGTCTTTCATTTCCCAGCCTTCACTCGAGTCCAGCTGGTCTGTGAACTTCCAGTGCTTCTCCATCGCTGTCTCCCAGAAGCTCTGAGAATCCAGACAAACTGTACTTTTTTTGGTTTTTCATTGTTTCTAGGAATCCAAACCCAAGGGTCCTGTTTGCAGGGCTCACATTTTCCCCATTGGGTCATCTCCCCAGACCTCCCCCGTCCTCTCTTCTCTGAACAGTCTACACTTCTGATATCTGCCCAGGCTCAGTTCCAATACAGCCATGGAGACATCACTGGCCTGTCTCTGGCCTTCAAATCTTTAGGGATTGGTCTTTTCTAGGAGGAGACTAACCTGTGCTAAAATAATAAACAATCTGAAAATCTGAGTCTCTTCAATGGCAACTTTTTCCTCATCATGCTATGTATTTGAAGCATTTTCACAGGGGTGCGGACATTCTTCCAGGGTGAGAAAACCTAGGGTATTAGAGACTGTAGCAATTCCTTTTATTTCTTCCAAATTATTATTCATTCTTTTTGTTGTGCACCTTCAGTTCTCAGTTCCCCGGTTGCAAATAACTCACCTACCGGGCTCCCCCAAAAGTGACTTAGAAATACTCAAATCTATGTACAGATGTTTCCATGAACACCCAGGAGTAAACACCAGAAGTAACTTATTGTAAGCTAACAACCTGGTGTGCCATCCCCAGCAAGGACCTCTGACAGTCTCTTTCTGCAGTCACCATCATCAATCACCATGAAGACTGCACATCAAATCTATTCCCTGATAGCTCCCCAGGCACCCAGATTCGGACCATGTCATCTACTTCGGCTTTCAGTAGCAGTATTTCTCCCCCCCCTCCATCCTTCAGTAGCAGTACTTCCCCCCTCCATCCTTCTACCCTCACCTCCCACACACTCTCCCGAAGTTCCAAAATCTTTCTATCAGGAACCCCACTGATAGCTCCCTGGCCACCCATTCCTTCTCTTCTCATTCCCTCCTTGTTCTGAGGATTGTCCCAACATTTATGGCCAGCAAGGAATTCACATTTAAGGCGAGTAAGAGATGAGCTCAATAAAACAATCATTATAATAATTAAGCTAGCTGTGGCAGGCAGGCATGCTGGGAGCATACTGCCTGCTCCTCAGATCTAAAACTGTGGAGTACAGGGCCACTGTTGATTAGAACAAAGCCCTACTGCTTACCCACAGTTTCCAGACTCCAGCTGAATTTGGAGGTGAGTTTCTCCCTTTGCAAGTAGCAGGTGCGTTTCATAGCCCCATTGTCACCTGCATTTTATAAGCTTATCACAAAATAATTTTGTATATTAAGATTGCATTTATAACACACACACAAAACTACAAATCAGATGTGTGAGCACCTGAAGGAGAGGAGGTACCCCTGCTTCTAACTTTGTTATGACTGTGCTTCAGAAAGACCCTAAAAACCAGGGCTAAGAGAGCAGCTTGACTAAACTGTACAAAAGCATCAGGAAGGACTTAGGTCATTCTCCCTCTCCAATTCCCGGTTGCTACACATTTCACATTCAATGAATGCTCTTCTAAAATGCTGCCTCTTTCCTCAAATTCTTATCTTAATTTTACCAAATAAGAACACCATATTGGCAAGTGCTGTTTCCTGCTGAGCGATCTCTCCAGCCCTCTTTACCTCCTTTAGAGACACTAATCCTCTCCTGGGTTTTGTAACAGTTATGTATTGTTTTTTGTCCACTAACTTGCCTGTAAATGTGCCAAGGAATAAAACTGCAATTATTTGTATATCATGAAACAATTTAGGGCGGGATATGCACATATAAGAACAAAACTTCCAGGTTACATGAGTTACTTAATTAATTAAATCACCAATGACATTTGTTCATTGAGTTTGCCAATAAATAGGTCACATGTAGCTTTGCTTACAGCAGTTTTGAAAGAATAGTGGAAGATCTATGAGATTTCAAAGGGTCAAAGGCTAAGTAAGAGGCCAGAAAACAGACTCAGGGAATACAAACTACTTTTGTTTTAATCAGCAAGTACCGTGTAAGATGACATTATGACATTTTCAGGCAAAGCTGCTTTGGGGTTCTCGTTTTGCCCACCCTTCTCAAGTTCTTGCTACCCCTGTTCCTCCCCAATAGCCTCTCCCCCAGATTTCTTTATTCTTTCATGCCCCTTTTGCCCACCATGCCCCATCCTTCCTTATCTAATACAATCCTCCTTTGACTTCCTTTCTAGACTTTTAGACATAAGAAACTTAGCTGTTCCGGGCTGGGAAGGTAGCTCAGTGTTCAAAGAGCTTGCTGCTCAAGTGCAAGGGCCAGAGTTCAGATCCCTAGAAAACCATATAAATGCTTGGTGACTGCAATGTCAGCCTCAGAAGCTGGGGATAGGCAATCTCCAGAGCAAGCTGGCTGGTTAGATGAGCCATCTGCAAGATTTGGATTTGAATGAGAGACCTGCCTCAACAGATAAGGTAGAAGAATGATGGAGAATGATTCTTCACATCAACCTCAGGCTTCCACAGACACATCCCTATATGCACATATGCCCGCACGCATGCAAAAGCACAGGCATACACATATGCATTCCACACATGCATGTGGACAATGTAATAAAAAAAAAAAAAAAAAAAAAAAAAACTAGCTGCAAAGAAAAAGGGAAAATAAATGCCTGGGAGTGTAATAGTTCCATATACATAAAACGTTTTATTGTTGTTAAGTCATGAAGCCTATAGAAAGTAATATTTTTTTTTCTCTGAAAATATTACTAAACCTTACTATCCTCTTCTTGCAAACAAATATAACAAATATATCAGATATGTATCCCAGTGGGAACAGAAAAGCAGATGTGGTGCTGAACTTAGGACAGTGAAGCAAAGGAGATCTATCTCAGAGTAGAGAGCTTGCCTTACACACACAGGGCCCTAGATTCGACCTCCAGCACCACACCCACACCCACACCCACACCCACACGCGCGCACACACACACACACACACACACACACACACACACACACACACAAATGAAAGTAATCAAGGAAAGTGCTCAGCATCTGGAGCACTGGTAACAGCAGTAAAATCACATTTTCCCCTCAATTTTGAAAAAAACAGGCATGAGATCTTCCTATAGTCTTTTTGCTTTTCCATTTAGGACTCAAGCCAATTCCCTGTTGGTTTTGCTCCTGTGTGGATCCTAAGATGTAAATGACACTGTGACCTGGAGCGAGAACGTTATAAACTACATCTTCCCTTTGAGGGAATTTGACTGCAGGACTGTTTGAATCCTGAGTTCCCAGGCACAGAGAGTAGTGGAAGCAGAAATAACCGAGAAAGCATGGGTCACCTGCTACAGCCTGTGTTGCCTGCTAGATGCTCACTGTGCAGAGTGAGCAACACTGACCTTCTTGTCAAGGCTCAGTCAGTAACATGGCTGCTGTACAGTCATGGGGACCAGAATTCAAGCTGTGGCACCGTTTCTAAAATGGTAATCCTAACACTGGGCAGAAGAAATGGGAAGATCCCTGGGGCTTTCTGGCCAGCCACCTTAGCAGAATCAATGAGCATCTACCTAGTGAGACCTTAACTCAAAAAATTAGATGCAGAGTGATTAATAAGAGAGACACTCATACTCCTGTGCACACCTGTACCTATGGAGACTCACTCCTCATACAAGCACATGTTAAAACACATAAAAATAAAGGAAAATAAAAATTCAGAGGAAATAACATTTTGATTTGGATATACTCATTTAGTTTTGAGACCTCCAAAACCCAACTAGGTAAGAAAAGAGATTTTTTTTTTCCTCTGAAGATAAAAATTAATGTGGAGAGAAATAACAAAATAAGATCCATATTGAAAAATCTTTGAAAACAAAGTAGGAAATGACTAGACAAAAGTAGTGGAATCAGAAGGAGTGCCCTGGAATACAGTGGCAGGCACATCTGCAGCACAGAATCAACAGACCAGGGAATGAAGTCACCAAAGACCTTTGAAAACTGGGAGTGAAGAGTCAAACAGAGGAAGAACACAATGATAATTGAAGTTGTCTTAAAAGAAATTCAGCTCTCCAGGGCTATTGTCCATTCTGTCTCCAGGTGACTGCTCTTTGTCCCCTCCAGCAGTGTCCTAGAAACTTCAGCAGGTCACTGGGGTGTTTGGTTCTAGACACTAGAAAGCATCAGCAAATAATTCACACACACACACACACACACACACACACACACACACACACACACTGACAGAAATAATCAAATACATACAGAATATCTTTGTTCTTCCTTTCTAGAACATTTATAACAGATCTGAACTTTCTGTATGATAGGCTGGAAAAGTCTGACCCTCAGAAAACCACAAGGGTATCAAAATACAGGGACCATAACAATTCCTCAATCACTCTACAAAGAATCATGTCAAAATCCCTAACATTACTCATGTACTGAGGGGCTTCAATCACATTGAGTAGAACACTAGACATGACTAGATATTTGGAGAATTCTCTACCTCCACCATAGAAACCAAGCAGCAAAAAGACAAGCAGAACGGTAATAACAATGAAGGGGAAAACTGAAAAAAAAAATTGACAAAGAGTAACAAAAGGGTATCATACCCACGCAACATGATTATAATACTATTTAGAACTCCAACAGTAGGGCTGGTGTGATAACTGAAAGTTAGATGTGCTTGCCAACAACACTCTATTCCTTTGGACCTCCATTGTGGGAAGAACTGACTCCCCAAGGTTGTCCTCTGACTTCCACACACGTGCCAACCACAAAATAAACAAGTGTTCATTAAAAAGTTAAGCTACCCAAGTATTCAGAGAAGGAAAAAGTCTCCATGATGTCAGACCTTTGGAAAACATAGAGCTTTATGAAGTTGAAGCAGTCAACTAAAAGAATCCTTTTAAAACACTAAAAATCAGAAACGTAGGGAACTCATTGTGGGGCATTGGTATAAAAACTAGCTCTAGAAGGGAGGAAATGACTGATCAAGTCATCCTTAAAATTTTATGAAAATGAAAGAATCGTATTTTTCAGATTAAAATTGACCACTAAATACCCAATACAAGAGTTAAAACTAGATCCAAATCATCCATGTTACTGTGACATTGGTTTAGAGTGTTGGAGACAAACTTGCCAAATGCTTTCATGGGGAAAAATACTAGTGTCGTTGCTGTGGTTACATTCTGAACATTCCCTGACCCAGAGTTATGTGTTAGAAGTTCCTTCTTCACCTGTACCACTTTTAAGAGACAAAACCAAGGGGTGTGGCCAAATGGAAGGCAGTTAGGTCACTGGAACAAAGGGACTCTGATCTAACCCTTCCTCACAAATTCTCTTGACCTCCTCTCTTCTCTTCTATCTCAACAGCCAGGCATGGGCAAATTTCATTTACCACACTCTCTGATATAATGTACAGACTCTCCACAGACCCAGCACAGCAAGCAATCCTCCAATACCATGAGACAAACCTCATTTTATTTCTTATAAATTAATCTTCTTGGGTATTTTGTCAGACCAACAGAAAACTGACTCAAACAATTACATATGGGGAGTGGGAAATCAGAGTGGCCGTGAGCTTCTCACCAGCAAATCCGGAAGTTATAGTCTGATAGAGACAACACATTCAAGGAAAATTATTTCTATTGTATAGTTTTGTGATTTGCCAAACTAGCAGTCAAATAGGAAGAGTGAATAAAGGTTTCTTCAGACTTGAAGATTACAAAATATTTATCCTGAGTGTATTTCTGCTAGTAGTGTTTCAGCAGATATGCTCATCAAAGGAGCATCATCACGGGGTGATGGTGCAGCACATAAAGGACTTCTATTACTCACCAAAGTACAATAGCTGTGCAATTAAGTTGTCCATTAAGAGCTGCCTTTTAGCAGAATAGAATTTTTTTCTGGGAGGAATAATGAAAGACAAACTATGACAGTTTAGACTTGGATACTTAAGAGGTTTACTTTCTAAAAGGCACCAAGAGAAGCCATCACTCCAAAGGGGAAATGAACAGCAGGTGTCACTACTAGTAAAGTGGGGACTTTGCAAATTCTGGAAACTTGCTACCATTGCCTAAATGTAACAACTTTTCCAATTCTTCAAGATTCTCGTCTGATGAGAATTGTGGTGATATTAAATGCTTTCATTTTTTTCATGCTGTAATTAAAGTTGTCAACATCCGGTAGATGTAAATTAGTCAATCAACTAGTATTTTCCAAATAAACAGTTGAATGACATTAAAAATGTATCAGTGGGAGCTAAGGGGACAGCTCAGTTGACCAAGTGCTTGACATACAAGCACAAGGCCCTGAATTTGATTCCTCCAAAGCCATATAAAGAAATCCGGGCACAGCGGCACAGGCTTGCAATCCTAGTCCTGCAGATGTGGAAGCAGGAGGATATTGAGGCTCACCACCCAGCCAGCCTTGACAAACAGCTCCAGGTGAGTAAAGACCCTTCGGACACAAGGCAGACAGCATTTGAAGACCAGCAAAGAGCTAAGAAACAATGTCAGGACACTGTAAAAGCAAAAAGGTGAACATCCAAGCGAAGGGCTGGGGTAGCTGGACTCATGGTGAAGTCACCAGGCATGAGGTGAGGAAGAATCCCAATACAAGGTCACACTAGAACTGGTGTTTTCTGATTGTGAAAATTCATTGTTATATAAAATATTATGTTCCTTGTGCTAGAAAATAACAAGCTAGTCCAATGAGATATGCGACTCCCCATCCTGGATTAAGGGTCCTAAAAATCAGGACTGCAAAATTAATTTTTAAAAAAAATTGCCGTTTGGGCTAGGGATATAGCGAAGCCAACAGAGTGTTTGCCTAGTACCCAAGAATCAAGCCAGGGCACTGAATAAAATGAAGTGTGGTAACACATGCCTGTAATTCCTGCACTGGGAGATGGAGGAAGGACAGTTATGAGTCCAAGTCATCCTCAGCTAGAAAGACTTTGAGGCCAGCCTAGGCTACATGAGACGTTTTCTCACAATAAACAAATAAATAAACAAACACAAGGCTGTGACTCTGACCTGGGGTTGCTTCTCACACCTACAGGCACAGGGGTCATTAATAAAATAAAAATAAGCAAGGTTCTGTGGGTAGGTGTGTGCCCTTCATTCTCATCCTTATGAGAGATCTAAACTGGAGGGGGATAAAGGACAAATGTTGAATATAATCTATGCCTAGGTCTCAGCCAGTGCACAGAGAGGTCTGGGATTCTGGGAGAATCTAAATATCCTGGCCTGGGCTTCTGGCTCAAGTTGGAGACTCCACCAGTCCAGTGTCTCTTACATGGAAGGCAGAATAGCATGGGTCATGGGTCATTCTTTCCAACCAGTTTACCAGTTTGTTGTTATTTGTTGTTGTTGTTGTTGTTGTTTTGTTTTGTTTTTTTTTAATTTATGAGGGCTAGGAAAAAAGAGACCATTGAGTGAACTCAACACAGCACAGCACGCTGCAGTCAGATTTTCAGCTGTTCTGTGACACTGTAACAACAAAGTGGCAAAAAGGTGTGATATCAATAACAAATGTCTCCTGGGGAATTCCCGTAAAGTAACATTAAAGAGGAAATATGAAGTGTGTATGTGTCTCTCTGTGTGTCTCCTCTCTCTCTCTCTCTCTCTCTCTCTCTCTCTCTCTCTCTCTCTCTCTCTCTCTCTCTCTCTCTCTCTCTCTCTCTCTCTCTCTGTCTCTCTCTCTCTCTCTCTCTCTCTCTCTCTCTCTCTCTCACACACACACACACACACACACACACACACACACACACACACACGGGGGTGGGAGGGAACGTGCCTGGCTACCGGCTTTTCATTCCTTCATCTCTTGCTTTCCCGTCCCCAGCTCCATGGCTGGTGAAATGACAGGGTGCTTCCAATTACAAAGGAGCAACAAAGATGATTTCAAGTCTTCCAACCTCTCTCCAGGCAAAACGGATGAATTTCCAATTAACGGCCCCATCAGTGTGCTCCACTCTCTCCTTCTCTCGGTGTTTAGAATATGCCATGCATTTCCTTTATATCCTCATCTTGCCATCTTCTTGGCTCAGACATGGAATTTTTTCTTCCTTGGGACAATGTATATAATGTATCTTCCCTTCCTCTGTCTGGCACCAATTCAACACTGTCTGGAACCAAGCACTTCTTCTTTGAGTGTGAGCCTCAGAGGCAAAGTCACGGGGAAGTGAAAGGATTCTGATATGAGAAAATTTGATGTGGCAAAGACTGGCTGAATATCAGCCCTTCCCTTCAAACATGGGCACAGTCACTCCTGTCTGTGTGAGTCACCTCAGATTTCCCCTTCCTCTGCCTACTCCTCTGGAACTGGCCTTCTTAAAAGTATCTTACTCATTTAACGTGGTATTAGGACGGGAGAGGCAGAAACATTTTGAGAGCATTCATTTCTCTCTAGACCAAATGTTGGGCTGAAGCCTCTCAGAATTCTGATGTTGAATCCCAAAGCCCTAAATGATAGCATTTGAAGTAAAACCTTTGAAAAGTGATTTGGTCATGACATAACTGGCTATCAGAATTCATTTCTGCCTGTCACTCACAGATACCAATGAGCAGAGACAGAGATTAAATCTTTAAAACTGTGTTTTATTCAGAGAGCTACCAATCTGAGAAGACAGTGGATTAGCATCCCCCAAATCTCTTCCCTCTCATCTCCTGCTAGCAATTATGTGGGGAGTAAGGGGTGGAGACAGAGGCTATCAGATTTGGAGCTCAAGAGATCAGCGTGTTTGAGACTTGTGGGATCTGTGATTTCTTCTTATCACCCCTTGCACTCTCCCCTCATTCTCTAGATGTGTGGGCTCAGGCACCTCTAGAAATGATGAGCCTCATCAGTGTTTGTCAGTATCCATCTTCTACTCCCTTCTGGAGTATCTGAGCTATGAGGGCATGACCCAGAATAAACCAACCATGAAGAGCATCTACAAACTAAGCTGGTAATAATATGTGTGTGCCAGTTCCTTTCTGAAATGCAGGGTACAAGTGCATCTCTATAAAACAGAATACAAACTGTCCCTATCCATGTCACCTGTGCTCTATCATGAGGCGACAGTCCTCATGAGCAAAATAGTTTCCTTTGTAAAAGCGACTGCAGAATCCCTCTTGTCTTCTTCAGCTTGTAAAGATTCACTGAAAAGAGCACCATCTAAGAGCCAGGAAGTACCACGTCCGAATACTGACTCTTAACCTTGAGCTTCCCAGCCTCTAGAAGAGTAAGAAATGAGTTTCTGATGCCCTCTAATCTACTGTATCTGTCTGTGG
This sequence comes from Onychomys torridus, assembly GCF_903995425.1. Taxonomy (NCBI): domain Eukaryota; kingdom Metazoa; phylum Chordata; class Mammalia; order Rodentia; family Cricetidae; genus Onychomys; species Onychomys torridus. Next base: position 71,155,174 of record NC_050453.1, read on the forward strand.
CGGTCTGTTGGTTAGCCTGGACATCCTGAGAGAAAACTGACTTTTCCTTCCCTCCTAGTAAGGTTGCTGTGATGAACTCCAGCTAGGAGGAGTGAACACACAAGACTCGGTGGGTCAGGGACTTCTCTACACAGACGTTTTGATCAATATGTCAGGAACTGGCATTGATTCAACTTTACCCTACAGACTGCTGAGAACTTCCCTGCAATCAGCTTTCCACAGAACTTGGCAGATAACTTGAAAATAGGAAATGTGGGATCAGGGTGATGAGTTTAGATGCAAACTCAGAAGTTTTGGGAATCTATGGCCATCCCAAATGCCTTTGAGGGGACCTTAAATCTCAGAATTGTATAATTTCTATGGCATGATTTGGGTTTACAGAAACAATGATTGTGTCTTTGCAGGACACCTAACAGTGGGAGTGGGGTGTCTCTGACTCTTTTTCTGCCCTTGGGACCCTTTTCCTCCTACTGGGTTGCCTCATTTAGCTTTGGTATGAGGGTTTGTGCCTAGTCCTATTGCTTTTTGTTATGCCATGTTCGGCTGATATCACTGGGAGGCCCTCTCTTTTCTGAAAGGAAAGAGGGGAGCAATGGATCTGGGTAAACGGGAGGTGGTGGGAGGACTGGGGAGAGAGGAGGGAGGGGTGGATTTGGTTGGGATGTATTGTATGAGAGAATAAATAAAAAGCACAAAAGAAACAATGATTTTGTGCTTAAATTAGTTTTCTTACAGTTTTATTTCTGTGTGTATATATGTGCACATGCCACATTGTACATGTGGAAGTTAGAGGCAAATGTGTAGACATCAGTTCTCTCCTTACACTACATGATTGAACTCAGGTCATCAGGCTTGGAAGCAAATGCCTTTAGCAGTTGAGGCATCACTCTGACCCATAAATTTATGCTTAAATTAACCTTGTGAGGAAGAAGCAGGGTACACAATAGTTCTGGGTCTTCTTTTCCAACCTCAGTGACCAATAGCACACTGTGAAGGGACACATGGCCAACTGAAACAAGAGGAGAGAGAAGACATACAAAACATCTCCGTGAAAACCCTAAAACTTCAACCACTCCAAGCTTCTGGTGGTCCAGGAACTTGAGTTTGACACAGAATAGTTCTGGGAAAATTGTAACTGTACAGCAGAAAGGGCAGAAATCATACCAGTTAGGAAGTAAACTTGTTAAAATAACACAATCCAGTCAGATTTTCTTTTATTCAAGATATTTTTCCCTGGGGGCTAGAGCTATAGTTCAGCTCCTAGAATGTTTTTCTGGAATGCACTAGACCATGGGTTCATTCCCAGCACAACATAAACCAGGAGTGGTAGCACCCACCTGTTATCATGATACTCAAGACACCAAAACAGGAGTATCAGATTTTGAGGGTCATCTTTTTTTCTACACTGAAAGTTGGAGACAATCTGGGACTACATGAGACTGTCTAAATAAAAAAAAAAAAAATGTTTTTGCCTTGGAGCATTCACAAACTACAAAAGCTACAAATTATCTTACAGAAAATCCTGGAGATAAGAAGAAATGAAGCTAGGTAGTAAGTCAGTTACCAGTGATTCATTCAGCAAACATTGTTTGGACAGCCATTTATTTAATAACAAGTAGAAGTCAGCTATAACAAGAATACTATTTGAGGCTACTAAGAGCCTATCAAAGAACCTATCAAAAAGTAAGAAAGAAAAAAAGAGAGAGAAGAGGAAAAGAAGGAAACTGTGTGTGTGTGTGTGTGTGTGTGTGTGTGTGTGTGTGTGTGTGTGACAACTAGCAAGTTTTGGTCATGATTCTAACTCAGATCTCCTATCTTCTGATGTAAGTGTTTTATCATTTTAATACATTTAGACCCTGGTAAGTTTCTCTCTAAATCACCATGATGGATATATCAACATGAGCCTCACTCATATTCTCCATCATTAACATTCTCCTCACTAACTCAGAACTATTTCCTTGATCCAAAGCTTATAATCACTTGGCAAGCCATGCTATTTAAGTCATCTCTTATAGGAAGCACAGAAAAAAAAATTGATCATTAGAGAAGATCTTTTTTTTTATATTCTCTAATGTCTAATTGAAACAAGAATTAAAAGATCATAAAACTATCTGGAGTTTATGTGGAAGAAGATAACTGAACTTCTGGAATTTGTGGTATTTATCCTTCATGATCTGAAGGCTCAAGACAAATAATTCCAGGAAAAAAAAGTATTGGGATTTCAGGCATAATGGGGTTGCTTTCATGGTACCTCACAAATAATCATAAACATCTGGAATGTTCCACATGTGAATAGAGGTTATTATGACTTATAGTTAAGATTAAAATAAAAGATGATTAATTGGCCCTTGAATGAAAGCATAGATCTACTGCTTTAAGGCTACAACTTTCTTATAATTTTATATTTATATTACTTTTTTATTCTTTGAGAATTCCATATATTTATGCATTGGTTATAATTTTCTCTTAAAAGGATGATTTTATCTTATCTTGTGTTGCTCCAAATTCAAATGCTGAAGTTCTAATCTCCAAAGTGGATTTAATTGTTGATGGGGTCTATAAGGTGGTAACTGAGTTTAATGAGATCCTAAGGATGGGCCGTTGTACAATAAGATTAGTGGCCTTATAAAAAGAAATATCATGAAGGGATGTGGTTCTCTCTCCTTCCCTCTGTCTCTACCCATTCTTGATATCATTCACTTTCTCTCTCTCTCTCTCTCTCTCTCTCTCTCTCTCTCTCTCTCTCTCCTTTCTCTCCACACATACTTCCCCTTCTTCTCTCCCTCTCTCCACATCTATCTTCCTCTCCTTTATCTCTCTCCTCTCTCTCCTTCTATCTTTCTCTACTTTCTCTTCTCTCCATACCCACATGTGAGCATACAACAAGATGGCAGCCATGGATTAGGAACAAATCTACATTACTGGGCCTTGATTTTTCAGTATTCAGAATCTTGGGGACATCATTTTGCAAACATCATTAAGCTACACAAATTGTGAAATTCTGTCGTAGAAACCCAAGATGACTGACACAAGGGAACATGATTGTTCCTTGTATGAATAGACAGTTCTACATAGAGACATCTTGGGGCAGGGACATTTAAAGTGGCTGTCCTGAGCATATAACTTTGTTCTAACTTCTAATGTCTGTCAAGAATAGGTAAACTAGGACATCATCAATTTGGCAACTCTCATTCACTTGACCCTTACTTAGATATGCATTGTCTGTGGTGGGAAGGTGACTGAGTGAATAAAGTGCTTGCTATGAAAACAAGAGGCTCTGAGTTCAACTGCCAAGTCCTTGTTAAAAATAAAAAGGCAGGTTGGGGATTTAGCTCAGTGGTAGATACTCACCTTGCAAGTGCAAGGCCCTGGGTTCGATCCTCAGCTCAAAAATAAATAAATAAATAAATAAATAAATAAATAAATAAATAAATAAATAAATAAATAAACAAACAAAAATTAAAAAATAAAAGGGCATGGTAGCACACACTTGTAATCACAGCACTGGAGAGACAGAAATGGGAAGATTCCTGAGGCTTACAGGTCATCCCAGTGCAATCAATGATTTCTAGGCTGTTACCAGACCCTGTTTCAAAGAACAAGGTGGATAGTGCCTGAGAAATGGCTGCATATGTTGTTCCATGTTCTCCCATAATGTACACATGCATCTTCAGGCACAAGCACACACACACACACACACACACACACACACACACACACACACACACACACACACACACACACACACTAAAACACACAAACTAAAACACACACATCTACATAAAAATAATGGCCAAATATGGTGTCACATGTCTTTAATCCCAGCACTCATGGGACAGAAATAAGGAAATCTCTGTGAGTTCCAAATCAACTTCGTCTACACAGTGTTCTCCAGGGTATCCAGGGTTACATAGTTAAACATTGTCTCAAAAGTAAACAAATAAAATCATAACATTATAATTGCCTGAGGGTCCCTCTAGTCCTATTCCATAATGTCAAAAAATAAAGAAATAAATCATGTATCTGACTCTTGGTCTGTCCTTTCTATAACATAGGAGTCTCACAAGTAGACTAGTTTTCCTTATAAATGGGTAAGGATCCCTTTCTTCATAAATATGGATTGAAAGAAGCTACATGAGAAAATGAAAACCACAGTACTCTTTCTGAGTAAGTGTTCACATCATAATTGAATTCCACAAGGAAAGGAAGAACAAACACTCAGCCCATGGGCAACTATTTCCTCCCCTCTCCCCTGTGGCAAACACAAAGGCCACATTGCTGCCAGGCCTCTGGGCAACTCCAGAATCCATTTCTGCACAGCAGTTTTGGCAGTCCTTAAAATTGATGAGTCCGCATAAATGATGGAACTAATTGCTATGCTGGGCTAGAACTTAGCCGTAGACTCAGGTATAGTGGGAACTGGGATGACTTGAAGGCACATTAAGCTACAAGCAAAAAGATTTAAAACCATAAGCTCTCATAACAGCTATATTTGGGAGATGAGAAAAATTAATAATGCATCAACTATCATGTGACCTAATTGCTTATATAATATTTATCCTTCAAATTGTAATAGCCAACATTGCAGGTTGGCCAAAGGAACCTGTGCTTTCAATATAAATCTTTGTCCAACTCCAGGCTGAAATCAGAAAAGGCTGAAAATATTCCTGAACAGTCCTCCTGTCAACTAGAGATATACATAAGACTCAGGTCCGGGACCCAAGCAGAAATTTGCTGAGCCATGGTTTTCTTTGGTCTTGAATGTTGCTGAAAGGCCAAGGAATGTGCCAGATTTTAGGTTCCATGAAGGAACATTTGTAGATGATAATGCAAGGCATAATAACAGCAGTGGGATAGAAAGCTCTCAAAAGAGTGTGTGTGCAAATTCACCACTTGACCCACCACTCCTATACAGTGATGGCAAGCCTCCTTATCATGGGGACAAGACCAAAAGACTTGAGATTTAAGCAGAGGGGTTGGGGATTTAGCTCAGTGGTAGAGTACTTGCCTAGCAAGCGCAAGGCCCTGAGTTCGGTCCTCAGCTTCGGCAAAAAAAAAAAAAAAAAAAAAAAAAAAGAGAGAGAGAGAGATTTAAGCAGAGAGGGCTGTTGCAGTATCAGGGAAAGTGGAGGGTGGAGAGGAAGCCTAACTCAATAATGAAAGTCATATGAAAAGCTGTACTGCTATCACACAACATAACTTAAAAAAATTAGTCAGGGATAATAAAAACACAGCTTAAATGAAATAAGAGGGCAATACTGGCAGTTAAAGAATTAAATGGGAATATGGGCTGGGAGATGGGGGCAGAGGACAGTGTAGTAGGTGGGCAACTAAAGGAAAAAGATTTATGAAAAAGCTTTATGGAAAGCCACTAGTTAGAAGCTAATTTGAAAATATACTTAAAAGTTTGAACAAAATTGCCCTGTATGAACAAATAGCACTGCTCCCAGAAGACAGAGGTTACTAAATGGAAATTGATTTACAAGACATGGGCTACCTCCCCATGAGCTATTGGACAGAGAGACCGCAGAGGTCTATAAAACAACACAGACTATCACTCTTACCCTTGGTTATATCCCATAACTACATGTTAAGACCCTATTGCTAAAGACAATACAATCTTTAGATACAAGTCAGAAAAAAAAATCAATCATGAAATAACCAATACCATTCTTCCCTGGGAGCTAAGCTTTCATGGTTCTGGAAGGTACTGTGCAAGCTGCTGGGCAGAAGAAACATCAATGGTCTTACCCAGTAGAGGGCCCTGCATGCTGTAATACAGGCCTGCCAGAAAAGACGGGCCCATGACGCAAAAGTGGCATGACCTAACTCCTTTCTGGTTGGATTTGAGGCCTGCTCTACAGGAGGAAATTCCATGCCTGGTTCTGCAATTCTGATTAATAATAAAAAAAAAAAAAGCCCAGGGTTGGGAGGTCATAGGCCCCAGGGCAAAATCTGGAGAATGCTCAATCTGTCAAAGTGCAGAAAGTGAGAACAATGTGCCCATCCCAAACCAGACATCCATATTAACCACGCCTCCCCGTCACAAGGATTAGGGACCATGGGGGAAGAAGAGGCAGAAAGAAGGTAAGAGCTGAAGGATGGAGAGGTGTACTGTGAATGCTTTCTGCTGGACACGACATGGCTATCAGACTCATGAGCTCACAGCTTCAGTAATGACCTGCACAAGAGTCAAGCCATCCTCAACCCCAGCATGGATGGGGTAGCTCTCCAGGTCCTGCCACCCACAGAGGAGTTCTTATCAGTTGGTAACTGCTGGGAAGGGAGAATCATTCTATTTCTGAGGTCATAACCACCAGATGTTTTCCAGTGGTTAACCCAACACCTATATGTACATGTGAGCAGCACCAACGGGACTCAGTCGGTTGTGGGGGGAGGGAATGATGTGAAGTTGAGGAGTATTCTAAGGGGTTGTCAGGAGGAATTGGAGGGGTAGAAATGGAGATAAAGATGACTTCCCACTACTTCTGTGTGCCTGCTTCAGTTGTCTCTCTCTCTCTCTCTCTCTCTCTCTCTCTCTCTCTCTCTCCCCCTCTCTTTCTTTGCTTGTGTATATGTGTGTGCTCATGTGCAAGTGTGGTGTGTGCAGGTGTACAAATGAGTGTGAGTATGTGCATTCAAGTGAGGCCTGAGGTCAATCTTAGCTGCCACTCCTTAGAAACCATCCACTTTGATTTCTGAGAAAGACTCTAATTGTCCTGGAGCTCACTAATGGAGCTATGGTGGTTGGCCAGTGAGGCACAAGGATTCTGCTGTCTCTGTCTCATCAGTATCGGGATGTTACACCAGTGTTTCAGGAACATGTCACCATATCTGTGACTTTGCATAGCTTCCTGTGTTCAGCCTCACGCTTGCAAAGCAAACACCTTACTGACTGATTTCCTTTTTCTACTGAATTGTCCTTTTCTGTCCCCAGCCCTTATTGGCTACAATAACAGAGTCCAGTGGTGTTCAGGCACTGACCCAAACAAGCAAGGCATGGCAGCCTGTGAAAGAGCCACCCTGGTCAGTGTATAGAGTGCTTTATGTCCTTAAGTGTGAACTCTCCTGTGTACCTCTTTAAAAATGTATTTAGTCTTCTCTTATATATTACATTCTGGCCACAGTTCACCTCCTCTCCTCCCAGCACCCCCACTATACCTCCCCTTTTTCCCAGGATCCACTCCTTTTCCATTTTCCCTCAGAAAAGAACAGGCACATCAACCAAACATGGCATGACAAGTTATAATAAGACTAGCACATACCTTCATAGGAGGCTGGACTAGGCAACCCAGTCGTCTGTTTTGCCTGTGTACCCTCTCGTAAGAAACAGCCTCATCTCCAAACTTTCTTCCACTCCCTTGGTCGAAAAGAATACTGTTTTCTGAGCACAATCATGGCTACTGCCCTCTGGAACTCTTAGGAGCTGTGATTGGTAAAAGAGACTTATGCAAGATTTGATCTATCAACTTTCTGTCATGGAGGCAGAGATGGGCTCAAGAGGCCCTGCCTTTCTCCAAGTAGCTATAGACAGTTAAAGATTACTAGAGGAAAGGGTTCACAATGCCCTGACCCTCCCTTGAAATATATAGGCTGCTAGTGGTTGCTGGGGAGAAGGAGCTGTTTCCTGCAGAGTTTTAGCTGACCATGTTAACGTTAGCTATGTTCTTGTAGGTAACCCCCGTTAAACCCATTGGTTATCCAAGATGCTTTTGGCAGGAATTGTGTCCTTGATTCTGTTGTTGCTGCCTTATCTAGGGGTGAGAAGATAAGATACTATGGATGTTAGGCTGTTTACATATCCTCAGAAAAAGCTCACACAGTACCTGGTGATCCCCCATAGCTTCTCAGTATAGATGTGGTTCAAATCAATGCCTACAAATGGCTGTACTTTAAGGTTCCTTTGACAAGGGCCATCATAGACTCTGAAAAACTTCCCACCTTCCTTTCCCCACTCCCAAACTTAAAAAAAAAATGCCAAACTCTCTTCCATTTGAAACTATTGATATTTTATGCACATACTTGTAGTTGAACAAACTACTTAACATATATGGACATGTTTTATCTTTTCTAGGAGAAGGTTTTAGGGAAGAAGCTATAGAAAAAAATGGATATGATCAGATTTCTCAAGTCAAGGATGAGTATATCATATTAGCATGTAAAGCAAGGTCATCTTATCATGAGTGGTCACCTCCCAGATATGACATGCAGAGCAGTTGGAACAGGCTCCACTTCCAACTATCTAAGATCAGAGATGGTGACATCTCCTACCATTACACTCTTATCACTAAGCTACAGAATATCTGATATGGCTCTTTACAAGATGTGTGATTCTATTTTAAAAACATGAAAAAGAACCACATCATCCCCCCAAATTTGCCTTTGAAAATATCTCTCCCTTTCCATCAGCTGATAGACTGAAATTGTGTCTCAAGCTGAATGAAATTATCTCATATCTCATGTCTCATGTAACACCTCCTTTGCTGCACTGTCAAGAAGGTGACCACTGAATTGTATCATTGTTTGTAACAGGGGTTAAAGAGTCCAGTTAATAAACCAAGTACCTAAATAAAATCCAACAGTGTGATAAATTAGCTTCCATATCAACGTGAGTGCAGGATCCTGGCTCTTCTCTGGGGGCATCCTTTTTGTACAGAATGGCTTTCAATTTTGGCTCAGCAAAGCCTGCTTCTTGCATTTTCACTTTGTGTGGGGAATTATATACATCCCTGCCCTGCTATATTACGGATGTTAGGCTTCCAATGTGTCTGCCCTCTTCCCTTACTCTGTCTTCATGAATTCCCGTAACTTACCCTTTGTAGGTCAGGCATCCCAAGAGCTCTCACAGCATACCATACAGCAGACTCTCTGCATCCAGTAAACTTCAGGCTGGAGAACAGGGTTTCAGTGCTTCTTCATGTTCCTTCTTTGTCTATGAGGACATTCTTTGTCCCCTCGTGCAGTTGAAGTAAATAACAGAAAGAAATAATTCTAAAATGTTTTAACCCCTCTGAATTTCTCCATTCTATCTCCCACCACTATCCTTCCTCCTGTTCACAGACTGATGGAACAGGAAGAAAGGGGGAAATCTAAGGGCAGCTTGCTAGCTTTTATTAAGTCCTACTTCCTTGATCTTTACCTTTAAGAGTCTGCTGAACATCTAAAATAAATAGAAAAAAATTATATAGAAATTTTCATTATATGTTCAAAGATGGCAAGAATTCTATTTGGAGTAATGCATGTGAATGACTGCCCATGGATTCCAGAACTCTGGAATTCAAAGCTAGTCTAATCTACACATAATCTACATAGTTTGAGACCCTGTCTCAAACAAACAACAACAAATAAAAAGAAACAAACAATGAAAATAAGAATTATGTAGAGACTCCAAAGTTTTGTTTTAGGACTAAAGATATAGCTCAATTGGAAGAGTACTTTCCCAGCATCCAGGAGGCCCTTGAGTTTGATCCCCAGAAGCATATAAATGGGGCTTGGTGAGCATACTTGCAGCCCTAACACCTAGCCTTTTTAAGATGCAAACTTTGTAACAATTAAGTGGTGGTCAAGTTATGAACTTCAGAAGATTTGAAGGATTAGATGAATGGGTATCTATAAAGATAAGCTATGTACCTTTAAATAATATGTTAATCAATACAATATTAATTATTAATTAATTAATTATTTTGTAATTGTCATTATTTATTATATAATAATATAATACTGTGATTTTATATAATATATTATAATGTATGTAATATAACATATATTATATAACATATTATAATATATTTAAATTATGTTTTATATTGTATTATAATATAAAATATAATATTAACAATACCAATTAATATTCTAATTATTAATTAATGCCAATTAATAGAATGATAATTCATTCTCCCCATTCACCACTGACAATGTGATCTAATATTGCAATAAGGAAAGAGATACAAAGCCTTCCTCAGAGGGCACAAAATATCAAGAGGCATCTGGACAGAGGCGTATAGTGAAGATTGTGGGCAGAGAGGTATACCAAATACTACTGAGACACACAGCTGACATCCAGGACTACAGCCCTTCCTGCCATGGGTCCCCATGGCTTTACTCAATCCCATACAGGCCACCAATGAACTCTGTCTGCTCAGCAGTGGTGACTCCAGTGGACCACTGAGAGCATAAACCATGAACTTTGTTCTTTGATGGCTTATAATTCAGTTCAGAAGACAAGACTTACAGGAACAGCAGTATCTTAAAAATATTTATTGGATTTTTATTATGTGCCAAGAGTGATACAACATGGAGGGATTACATGGTGAACTCCAGAGCCACTGAAGTTAGTGAATTACAGTATTAATTCTGCTGGTGGATAGCACAGCTAGAGTAATAGAGGGAGAGTGCATAGGGAGTAAAGAAGGAAAGATGAGAGAATTGGTCACTGTCAAACCAGCTTTGACCCAGTGTTGAACACACAGCAAGGCTCTGTGGGCTACCTACATTAAAGACCATGAAGCTGCAACTTTATACTGTAATGGAGACATATATTTAAGTTTTGTTTGTTTGTGTATTTGTGTAGGAGGGTACATATACATGTGTGCCCACCTGTATACTCACACAGATGCAAAAGAAGGATGCCTATGTCCTGCTCTACCTCTCTGTACTCTATTTTCTTAAGACAGGGTCTCTCAGTGAACTTGGAGCTAGGCTATCAACCAGCAAGTCCCAGCAATCCTCCTGTCTCTGCCCGCCACAGTACTAGGGTCACAGATATGCATGAGGCCACCTCTGGCTGTTCTATTCCAAAAGTGCCATGATCTGAACTCAGGCTCTCAGTACTGCACAGCAAACGCTCTTGTCTGCTGAGTGGTCTCTACAGCCATTTTTAATGTTCATATTCATGTATACTTAGTTATACATAGCAATGGCTTTCATTATGACATTCTCATTCATGGGTATCACGCATTTGGATCATATCATTCCCAAGATCTCCTCTTTCCTCTTTTTAACTACCCCCTTTCTAATTTTATGTCATTGTGTGTGTGAACCACAGAGTTTAATTAAGAGTTACTTACAGAAGCATGGGTGATACCTTATCTATAAGATGGACATGGGCATCTTACCAGTGACTACAATATTCAAGAAAACAGCTCTCCCTCCCCAGTAATTGCTAATTACCTCTAAATCCTCATGGAGGGTTGGGACCTCATGAGCCCCTACCATGCCATGACTGGATGTTGACCGACCCATTCTTGTGCAGGTCTTATGCAGGCAATAAAAGCTGCTGTGAGCTCCAGAGAGAAATGACATGTTATTCCAGTAACCCTTTAGCTTTTTTTTCCTTTATTTTTGTTGTTGTTGTTTTTTGAGACAGGGTTTCTCTGTGTAGTTTTGGTGCTGGTCCTGAATCTTGCTCTTTAGACCAGCCTGGCCTCAAACTCACAGAGATCCACCTGGCTCTGCCTCCTGAGTGCTGGGATCAAAGGCATGCACCACCACTGCCCAGCTACCCTTTAGCTTTTTATCTCACAAAATTTAACTTCCTCCTTGCTTCTTGATGGTATAAGTAAAGATGTGATCATAATTCATCCAGTTTATGTATTTGTCCTAGTTATGGTTACTATTGGTATGGTGAAACACCAGGACCAAAAGCAAGTTGGGGGAAAATGATTTATTCAGCTTACACTTTCAAGTCAAAGTCCATCACTGAAGGAAGTCAGGACAGAAACTCAGGCAAGGCTGGAACCTGGAGCAGGAGCTGATGCAGAGGCCATGACGGTGTGCCCCTTGCTGGCCTGTTCCTCATAGCTTGTTTACTTTGCTTTCTAAAAGCACTCAGCACCACTAGCCCAAGGTTGGTGGCACAACCCACAGTGGTGGACTCTTCCCCATCAATCACTAATTAAGAAAATGCCATACATGCTTACCTACACTCTAATCTTATAGAGACATTTTCTCAATCAATGTACCCTCCTCTCACATGACTATAGCTTGTATCAAGTTGACATAAAATCAGCCAGCACAGTATTCTACTTATGATACATGAACCACTAATTATTAGATTACACACATGCAAAAATAATCATTATGCTTGTTGTTCCCAGCAGGCACTCACTACTTTGCCATTTGACTGATTTTTGTCATGTGTAAAGTCACAGGAACTGATTTGTCAGAAGTCTATTTTAAAGACAAGCACCACCGAGAATTCACAACTGCAGATTTCAAATAGCTATTGACTATGACTCCAGATAATGGAGCTGACATAAGTGCATGGATCTTAAAGTAATGTCTTTAATTTTTCTAAACAGAATATATTTTTACTAGAACAAAGTACATTATGTCCAACCACTAGAATTCCAAGAACCTGTCAGACTGGAAAAGAAATCTTCTTATAGGGCATAGGGCTAAGAAATATTCTCCAATGTAATTGACATTATCTACTTTTGACTTTAGTATTCTTGGAAATACCATTTTCTTACATGTCTGGTAAAGAGTTCAGAATGCAAAATCATGTTCCTCTCTTTCCCCTCCACTATACTCACCATGCATCATTCTGCATTGGTAGTTTAATCTTGTGTGTGTGTGTGTGTGAGAGAGAGAGAGAGAGAGAGAGAGAGAGACAGAGACAGAGACAGAGACAGAGACAGAGAGACAGAGAGAGGAGTGTGTGAGAGAAAACTGTGTGATTTGTATATTTGTGTGTGAGAAAGAGAACTGTGTGATTTGTATATGTGTGTATGAATGAGAACTGTGATTTGTATATGGTTGTATGAGAAAAAACTGTGTGATTTGTATATGTGTGTGTAAGAGAGAAATGTATGGTTTGTATATGTGTGTAAGAGAGAGAGATGTGGGATTTGTGTGTGTGTGTGTGTGTGTGTGTATGTGTGTGTGTAGGCATGCTGGTGGAGGTCAGAGGACATGCTTAGGTAATGGTCCTCACTGTGCACCTTATAGGGAACACGATCTCCTTGTTATTCACTACTGCACATGCTACATCAGGCAATACCCAAGTTTCTAAAGATTCTCATGTCTCCAGGGCCCCTCATCTCAACACGGGAGTGTTGGGATTGTAGATGTGTGTTACAGAAGCTATATCTTTTATGTGAGTTCTGAGAACTTGAACCCAGGTACTCATGCTTTCACAGCAATCAATATATGACTGAGCCCTCTCCCTAGATGATATTCTGCCCCTTTCTTGCCTCATTCTTGGATTCTCCACTTCCAGGAAAAAGTAGCATGGATGGGAAGAAAGAAAGGGGTCAACAAGTAGGTTATAGGGTTATGAGTCGGTAAACCAGAGGACTGGTATCTTGTCCTGGCTTCAATTTCTGAACAACTGACACTAGGGAGCCAGCATGGTCAACTGGGGTTATTCTGAAGACACAGCTAAGGAGGGTGTTGTCTCCTGTATCTGGAAATGAGTTTTACATTGACATAATAGAAACAAGTAAGTAACCCACTAAGGTCAAGAATTTTAAGTTTTCTGGAAAGGGTAGTCAGCCTAATTTTACAGACATTGCCAAGCTCAGTTCAGATATGTGTCCAAGAGCTTTTCTTAAAAGAAAAAGGAAAACATTTCATAACAAAACCTGTCAGCCACGTGATGTCCAGAGGGCTGGAGAGATGGCTGACAAGTAAAGCATTTAAAGCAAAAGATGAAGTACCTGTGTAAATACCTGGTAACTGTGGTGCCCCATTTGTTATCTCATCCTCCAGATCATCTCTTGCAGAGATGATCACCAGAACAAACAAGTTGGCAAAACTACCTGATGAGAGGGTGATGGCTTCAAGTGAGAGACTTCACCATAAATATAAGAGGGAGAGTCATTGAAAAAGCCTCCCGGGATCAACCTTTGTCCTCCATATGCATTTACACACACACACACACACACACACACACACACACACACACACACACAAAAGAAAAAAGAAAAAGAAAAAAAAGAAAAAGAAAAAACACCACTCACACAACAAAACAATGATTTGAGAAACTATATCAAAAGAGCTGGTTCCACAGTCATTCCAGATCCCTGGAGGGGTGTCCTCAGAGAGCAGAAAGAGAGAAAGTGATCTCCCACATGTTTCCCATAAAGGCAATAAGCAGATGTTCTTAAATATGCAAGGACTTAGGAAATATAATTCCTAAAAGCCATTTTGATACTAAAATCCAGCCAAGTGAGAAACAATAAAAACAAGGAATTCACAAGGAGAGGAAGCAGTGCACGATGACAGGCTGTGGCCCTGGGTTCAATTAAACAGGAATAAAGTTACAAACCTGTGGAAATTGTGTTTAGTGTTACAAACTCAGAAACTGTGAGGGAAACGAAAGAAACACCAAAGGTGGAAAGCAAGGGAGAGAAAATGGTGAAGACAGTGATGCAGATTTCTCCTTCTTCCCTGGTGGCGAGGTAATTGATGTAGTGTCAACAACTTACCATGGTATCTGAGAGAATGCAATCATTGAAAATCCCCACCTCAGCCCACCTCATTTATTTTAACTTAGAGAGGGAGCTAACCTGGAGCACAGAGGTGCATTGGTAGGATGCAGAGAACCATGAGGTCCAGGGCATCTGAGCCTGCAGAGTGAGACCTTGAGAAAGGAAGGAATGAAGGGAGGAAGAGAGAGGGGGAAGGATGGACAAAGGAAGGGAAGGCGGGGAGTGGGAGGAAGGGAGGCAGAAAAAAAGGAGGGAAGAAGAAAGAAGGAGAAAAAGAAAGAGGCTCTTGTTATTTAAAACAAATAATTCCTCTGTGGTTTAAAACACTGATTTAAATGCACATAGTCCTTTCTAATAGCTTTTTATTGCTTAAATACAGTTATTTGTTTGTTTGTTGTACTACATGTTTCCCCATGTGCATGCATGCCATACCTTCCATTCCATGATTCCCTGAAAAAGCAATTGAGAACCCACACATGGATGAACTTAGTACAGGAGAATAACTGTTCATGGAGCAAGATCACTTGTTCCATCTTTCTCACCCTGTGAATGACCTGGAGACCTGATTCTCCCATAGAATTGATCATAAAGTCACATGTAAGAATTCTCATTCATAACTATGTTCTAGTCAGTCTGCCTCTTCATTCTGTGATCACATTGCTAAACAAACACGAGGACCTGAGTTGCATCCCTGGAAACCATGAGAGAAAGAGACAGGAGGAGAGAGAGAGAGAGAGAGAGAGAGAGAGAGAGAGAGAGAGAGCACTCCAAGGTGTACTTGCAACCTCGGTGATGGAGAAACAGAGACAAACTTAGACAACTAGATCCCTGGGGCTTACTGGTCAACTAACCTTGACTATTTTGTGAGTTTTAAGCCACTGAGAGACCCTATTTTAAGGGCCAACATGGGCAGTACCTGAAGAAAGACCCCTGAAGTTGGTCCCTGGCTTCTATATATATGTACACATGTACTACTTAAGCACACACATATATACACTCATACACATGATAGTAAAATGATAAGCAGAGACTCCTTCTGAGACATTTTCTTTCCAGTAGGAAAGAAGTTATTTCCCACATAATAGCATAAAACTCTAACTCTTAAAGGAGAGGAGTTTGAAAGCTACAGATCATTCAGAAAACAATTTATCTTCCTTCCAAGGGCTGTGGGAGTATATAGCAGGTAACAACCAGTATTCAACAGGTGGACCTACCAGATGAATAACTCTCTGATATGGAGCCCCACTTAGCAAAGCCGTGGGGTCACTGACTATAAATGACATTTGCTCCTGTCTGTAATTTCTCTCATGTGCCACCACATTTCTTCCCTAAGAACTGCTATGGGTGTTTTCCCATTGTTTTTGTGCTTGTCTTATGTAAATATTCCATATTTGGGGTACACATAGCTGTGGATGGTGAGGAAGATGATTTTCAGTTAAGCTATATAATGTTGGTGAGTAGAAATAATACTAGATTATTTTTCATAACTGACACAGAAAAGTAACAGTATTCTCTGTCACAAAGACAACTAATTTTAGACTTCAGAACACATTCAAAACAGATTAGCTGCCCCTGCAGAGAATGCAAAATGACAAATTCCCAGGTGTTTATTGCTCAGTCAAGGTCAGACATGAAGCAATGGTAGACATAGCTCTCTGAAGTAATTGACTTTCTGCACATACTCCCAGCCTTATGTTCAGCCAACTAACTGTCACTGTTAAGTCCTGAATTTCAATTCCCTGTCTGGAAACCCTGACCAACTCAGAGCTATGGCCATGGCCAAGCATTACTCACTGACTGGTCAGTGTGACCTCCCTAGCCTGAGAAAAACTGTGTGACTTATCATCTGTTATGAGAATGCGTCAGACCCTGAACATATAACATACAATTGTCCAGATTTTGACTCTTGAAGAGGGAGTGTGTGAGTATGTATAGGGTGTGAGTGCAGAGTGAGCTGAGGAGACAGGATGAGTAGTAAGGCAGGAGAAAGAACAGGGGAGAGTTTCAGAGAGGATGTTTTCAAGATAAAGGGGGAAAAAGTTACCATCAGAAGAGTGTGTGTTTCCTTATTTTCCCCTCAGACAGAAAAAGTCTAGCCCTTGCCACATTCATTGATTTTTTTTTTTTGAGCTGAGGATCGAACCCAGGGCCTTGTGCTTGCTAGCCAAGTGCTCTACCACTAAGCTAAATCCCCAACCCTCATGGAATTTTTTGGCATACCCTGGCTGCCTGGAGGCTCTCACTACAGTAAGCATCTTTCTCTTTAGGGGTTTAGAAAAAGAACTGTGTATGGCTCTTTGAGAAATGAGCATTTGTGTAAATTAACAGTGTGTACATATTTTTGAAGTATATTTTGACATTGAGCCAAAGAGAGAACAATCTGTCCATCCTAGGATAATGTACTGAATCCATGTCACCTCCTCTCACCTGGCTTATATCTCCTCATGTTCAAGGATACTATGTTCCAAAGACATCCCCCAAATATTTGCAAAGGGCCTCCTTATACCAACATATGCCTCCATTCATCCTGTACCTCAAAGGACTGAGTTGGACAATTATTTACATGTGGAGATGTGCAACCAAGAAGACCCATGGAAGTTAGGGTAACCACAACCCATGGAGTAGTGAAAGTAGGGTTCAAATACAGAAAGTAGAGTTCCGAAGACAGAAGTAGTGACAGGAAATTTATTTTGCCAAAAGTCTAAACAGAGGATGCGGAGTGATGGTCAAGGCATATGCAGTATCCAATGAAGCCCTCTGAGGATGAAGAGTGATGTGCCAAGGCATGTGTAGTATCCAATGAAGCCCTCCAAGAATGGGGAGTGATGTGCCAAGGCATGTGTAGTATCTAATGAACCCCTCCAAGGATGGGGAGTGATGTGTCAAGGCATGTGCAGTATCCAATGAAGCCCTCTAAGGATGGGGAGTGATGTGCCAAGGCATGTGCATTATCCAACAAAGCCCTGTGATACCTTTAGTCTATCAGGGGAACTGGCCTCCAATTCTCAAAAAGAACACAGAAAACTGAAGTTTTGTCATAAAAACAAAGCACAAATGTTAAAAAAAAAATGCCTCTCTCTAACTCTCTCTCTCTCTCTCTCTCTCTCTCTCTCTCTCTCTCTCTCTCTCTCTGTGTGTGTGTGTGTGTGTGTGTGTGTGTGTGTGTGTGTGTGTGTGTGTGTACATGCCAAAGGACAACCTTAACTGCCTTTTCTCAGGCAGCATGCACCTTTTTTTATGAGATGGGTTCTCACTGGCCCAAGACTTGCCAAGTAGGCTAGGCTGGCTGACCTAATAAAGGAAATACAGCATGCATAACCATTCTTGACTGTTTTCACATGGATTCTGAAGACTGAATGCAGGTCAATTCTTGCAAAGCAATCGCCTTACATATATGAATGATACTTAATTTTGATCAATAGCTCGACTAAAATAAGAAATATCTGAGAGGTTAGTGAAGCAAACATGTAGGTGAGTTTGGGGTGGCAAGTCCAGAAATGACTGAATCATGAGGGCTTTCTCCTAAGCTGCAGATGAAATCCGTAGTGGATTCCTTTCAAGGATTCAGGGAATGAGAGCAGGGAAAGGTAATAGCTAGAGACTAGCTGGGGTGAGCAAGTCATGGCAGCTGGGCTGTGGGTGGTATCTTTTCCGTAGGTCATACATTTCTTTGTTTTCTGTCCACCATAAGTATAAAGCCATCTCCATAATCTCAAAATCAACCAGAGACTAAACTCTCTGGTTAAAAAAATAATGAGCCAACTGAATCTCTCCTCATTTAAGTGATTTTTCAGATACTGTAGCAGTGATGAGAGACTAACTAACAGAGGAGTCAAGAGGGAAACTTAGATGTTCTCCCCATTGGAATCTCAACAGAAATGGGGGCCTCTGGTTCTTAGTAACAACTTAACACTAGGAAGCCATTGAGAGTAGTTGTATGCCTGGTGCTGTAAACCTGGTCAAAAACCCATGACTTGGAAGATTGTAGACCCTATATAGGAACCTACTGTTGTTCTGATAAATGGCCATGCTGACAGATTGCCTTCTAAGTAATTATTTCCATAAATTTGTGTTTATCTCAACTTGGATCATAGAAGGTTGGTTTTTGTTGTTGTTGTTTGATTGATTGATTTTTACAGAATCATAGTGATTAATGTAGAAACTCACATCCATCCAAAGTGCTAAGAAATAAGCAACTATGAGCACTCAGGATGGGTAATGCTGACTTCTGGACATGCTGTGACTATTGCCTACATAAGTTCACAGTTTCTGTGGTTACATAAACAAGACCTTCTCAAGATCAACTCAGTCAACATTCTACAAGGATACAGGAGAGAGCCCAAGGCCTCACCCTTGGCAGGGGAGCAATTGGCCAATTGGCAGTGGCAGAAGGAAAGAAGGTTACTCTCATTTGAGCATGTTGCTTTTGGTAGGGTGCTCATACCCCAGTAGATGGGCACACACCTATGCACATATGGGAAGCACTAATTGGATTCAATGGGGTTATTAATAATAAAAATGGAGCACAAGACCTTGAGAGGGCAATGAAGTAGGGGCAGTAGGTAGGGTTGAAGGGAGGTAGTTGTGAGTAGCAATAATTAAAATTCATGGTATAAATGTATACATATTTCAAAGAAAAAATAAAAACATTTGTTAAAACATTCAGAGTAGAAATTATATTTGTGTTTAGATTTGTCTATAATCTGTCTTTGTGCCAAGCGCAATAAAATAATAAGATCAAAAAGAAAAATAAACAAAAAAGCCCAAAACAGAAATCTGGTTAGGTTACAAGCAAATGCCCAAACATGGACACGTACACTAGGGGATGTAAATAAGCTTATTGAAGAATGTCTGTATTTTTCACTCACAGAGTCATCACATATGTATACATACAGGTTGTGCATCGCACAATATGTTATAGTATGAATGAATATAACTGGATTTTACATTAGCAATCATCTATTATAATTGTCCCATAATTATAAGTGATGCACCTTTAAATTCGGATTTTTTTTCTCATAATGCCAATGCATTTGAGTTGAAACATCTCTTAAACAGCCACTTCTGTGCTGTAGCTGCCCCAGAAACATGCTAGATCCAGTTACAGCAGACATACAGCCAAGTTTATCATTCTAGCTTTCTGCCTGACTCTTAAACCTCTTGAGGATCATCACCTCTATTGATTTTACATCCTGGAGAATGTGGATTTAGGGAAGCTTTGCTATCTGAGCAGAAGACAGGTCTGGTAGTCTATCCCATGTTCTGTACAGTTTAGGTCTGTGTATGGCCTTTGGTTTCAGATTGTCTAGCATCTTCCACAAAGTAAATGACAATGCATAATTACCAGAGTGAGCAGAGAGCATCTACACTTGCCCACAGCAGCTGTGCAGGGGGACAGCCAACGGCAACATCTGAGCATCCACCAACAACTTTCTTAATGAATAGTTTCTTGTTTCAGAATTATTGTCTAAAAATTCTGATGAGGGTTAAGGGGTGGCTCAGTGGGTGAGAGCACTCTCTGTATAAGTATGAGGACCTGAGTTCAGGACCTATGTAAAAAGAGGTACCTGTAATTCCAGTGCTGTAAAGGACAGTAGAGACAGGAGGATTACTGGCTCTTGCTGACTGTCAGCCTAGCTCCAGGTTCTATAATAGACCCTATCTCAAGGGAATAAAATGAAGAGCGTGAATTGTTGAATCCAAGATTGCAAAAAGCACAGGGACAAATAGCCAAATGAATGGAAGCACATGAATTATGAACCAAAGGCTGTGGAGCCCCCAGCTGGATCAGGCCCTCTGGATAAGTGAGACAACTGAATAGCTTGAACTGTTTGGGAGGCATCCAGGCAGTGGGACCAGGATCTGTCCTTAGTGCATGAGCTAGCTGTTTGGAACCTTGGGCTCATTACACAGGGACACTTTGCTCAGTCTGGAAGGAGGGGACAGGACCTGCCTGTACTGAATCCACCAGGTTTAAATGAAAACCCCAGGGGTGCCTTGATCCTGGAGGACATGGGAATGGAAGGGAGGGGCTGGGGAGAAGGTGGGGTGGGGGCGGGAGGGGGGAGGACAGGGGAACCCATGGCTGATGTATAAAATTTAAAACACATAATAATAAAAAAAAAGTGAATAGAAAAAATCTCTTAATAAAAAAGGAAATAAATAAATAAATAAATAAATAAATAAATAAATAAATAATGAGTCCTAAAGCAGTACATTTGACAACCTTCTGGCTCATATAGACACACACACACACACCTGATGAACTAAATGAGTTTTCTAAAATGAAATTTAGAAGAAAAATCTAGCATTGCAGTTTCTCCTTTCCTATCCAGCAGGCAATCCCCTGGGCTGAGCTGCCCTTTGGGCCAATCAGTGTTCCATCACTTGCTTTGAAGAAACTGGTAGCTCTAAGCACAGGGGAAGTGGTGGAAGAGACCTCTTGTGAGGTTTCTTACCCTGATGCTGGGAGCTGTCTCTCGAGCTGATACTTAATTTTGGGGAGCTGATGTGGCTCATGTACCACCTCCTTCTCTCAGGGTTGTGATGGATAGCTGTTACTTAAGCTCTTGAAATGAAAGGCAAGACTTTCCAAAATGAGCCTGATGAAATGGAGCATTATTCAATTAGAAAGGCGAAGCCTGATGTTGAGAGGCAGAATATAATTACAGAACTGGAGCATTTCCAGGAGGTGTCTGTGGATGGCACCCCAGCTGACTATAGAAGCCATCCTCTCAGGCTGAGCCTGGACAAGAGTGGACAAGATGTGTGTGCCATCCCCATCTTCACTAGAGCTAGAGACCCTGGTCTTGCAATGACACAGACCCTCATAATATCCCTGATGCCTAAATAGCAGCAATCCCAATTTTACACACTTCAGTCATATCCTCAAAGAAGACACTGGGAAATGTTTAACTTGTGGTATTTTCTCGATCTGTTGTGAGTTGACATCATAGTGGGTGACTACATACTCAAACTAACAGACAGAGATAGGTGATAGACTGATAGATAGTAGACAGACATTAAGTAATAGACAATAGATATACTAGTACATAGATACAAAGATAGGAATATATTATAACCTATAACAAGCTGTATAAAGCTATTTATTTTATTAATATAAAAAGATTGTATGTTATGAAATTTTACATATATAATATATTTATATTTTTCACTGAAACAGTTGAAAACAGGGCTAAAGAAATCATGATATAACTCTAAAGAATTATGGTGTAGCAATAATCCTCCTTCATAGGTAATACATAATACTATCATAATATAACAGATTAAGCATTATTTTAGATAAAAATGCATATATACTTAAATTATTGTAAAAGTTTATTCTTAAGTTTCAAATACTTCAGGGATGGGATTATAGCTCAGTGGGTAGAGTGCTTGCCCAGCATAATCAAAGCCTCAAGTTTGATCCCTAGTGTTGCATAAACTGGCATGCTGGCAAGTCTAGTGTGGTGGTTTGAATAAAAATGGCCCCCATAGACACATATGTTTGAGCGCTTAGTAATCAGGTTGTGTCATTAGGAGGTGTGGCCTTGTTGGAGCAAGTGTGTCAGTGGGCTTTGAGGTTTCAGAAGCTCAAATGACTCCCAGTGGCCCAGGACTTCCTGCTGCCTGAGGATCCAGATGTAGAACTTCAGCTACATCTCCAGCACTATGTCTGCCTGTGTTCCTCCATCCTCCCCACCAAGATGATAACAGGCTAAACCTCTGAAGCTGTAAGCCAGCCCCAACTAAATGCTCCCCTTTATAAGGGTTGCCATGTTCATGGTGCCTCTTCACAGCAATAGAACACAGATTAAGATGCCTGGGATACATGAGACCCTGTCTCAATTTTTCAAATGAAATCCAAATGTCATTTATTCAGGGGAAGAAAAGTTTCTAAAGTCCCCAGTGGATTTGATAGTCATGAGATAAGAGAGAAGTGAGCTGCTTCCCCAAGGAGCCAAAAAATGAGGCTGGTCTTCCCAAGTTCATCATCACACCAGTTCCTACAAAGGACACTGGGCTCACTTTGCAGAATCTCACTGTGCTCTTTGAGGCACGTGTTCCCTGGTTTTTCTGCTCATCTTTCCTGCTGGATCCTCCATACTGACTTCTAACTTACTATGTTTACTTAACATTTTGAATTCTGGATCCTTTTCATTCATTTTTACAGTCCATTTTTAAAGTTTCATTTTATTTAAATTTTGTGTGTATACATGAGGTCAGCCGCCTACAGAGACCAGAGGAGGTCATCAGAGTCACTGATGTTGGAATTGCAGATGGTTGTGAGCTGCCTGATGTGGATGCTCAAGTCCTTTTCGAGGGCAGCAAGCCATCTCTCCAACCCCTCAGCAGTATTTTTTTTTTAAGATCTATATAATCCATCAGAATTTTCAAATGTTAGCATGTGTCACAACTATGGGAGAACTTGTTGATCTAGGTGTCTGAGTTTGGTTTCCCTTCGAGCTGTATACAAAGCTAAAGAAGGAAATCAAGTGTTTTTCTTGAAAGGTCCCTGATAATGGGAAGCTAGTACGACCCACGCTTGAAGAAACACTGGCTTCTACTATATGCGGCGAAGGATTTTATTTTGTTTTGTTTTGTTTTGTATCTGGTTGTGTGTGTGTGTGTGTGTGTGTGTGTGTGTGTGTGTGGTGGGGGTATGCACAAATGTAGATTGTATCCACATGAGTGTTCATGCATGTGGAGGTCAAAGGTCATCCTCAGGTTTATCATTTCTCAAGATGCATGTTAATTTTTTGAGATAGGGTCTCACACTGGCCTGGAACTTGTTAAGCAGTGTAGGCTGGCTGACCAGCAGGCCCCAGAGATCCACTGTTTCCATCTGCCCAGATCAAAGATTGTAAGTATGTACCACAGCATCCAGCATTTTTATATGGGTTCTAAGAATCAAACCTGGGATCTCATGCTTGAACAACAAGCATTTTACCAACTGAGCCATATCCCTAACTTGATTTAATTTTTAGAAAATTTCCAAGCTGGTCTCAAAGTGGCTATATGGCAGAGATTGGCCTTGAACTCCTGAATCCCCTACCTCCATCTCTGGTGTACTTAGGCAATGGACTTTTGTCAGTAGCAAATAACCAACAAAAACCCTGAAAGGTTAGATATTTAAGTTGGGACACAAAAGGTTGGCAGCTTGTTTAAAGGTACACAGCTATTGAGAATACACTAGGACTCTAACCCAGGACCCTCTTAAACCAAGGTTTTTGTTCTTTGAACTCTTTTATTGTTCAATTGTATTCACAAAATTAAGTCAGACTTAATCCCCAGTAAGTAACATTCTTAGAACTATTTATAAAAGTTAGGAATCCTTATTCTTCTCATCTTGTAAACATCCCTATTTTCATGTGTGTATGTATGTGTCTGCATTTTTGTGGGCATACATGACTGAGTGTACCTGTATGTCTGTGTGCATTTGCATGCATTCATGCATGGGAGGACCACAGTTGATATCAGGAATTACTCTTGATTATTCTTCCACTTTATTGACTGAGGCGGGGTCTCTCAATGAAACCAGAGCTTGCCAATATGGCAGGCCTCGCTAGCTGGCTTGTTCTGGGATGTTCTTGTCCTATCTCTGCCTTTCAAGTCTGGAATCACAGGCTGGCCATTGTACCCACCTGGCATTTATGTGGGTGCTAAGGATCAGAACTCTGTGTTTCCCACTTGAATGGTGAGTGATTTAATCACTGAGCCATCTTCCCAGTCTCTTGTAAACCTCTTAGCACAAGAAATCTGGCCTCAATTCATGGGTGAGAAAATTGCAGCTTGCTAGAGGCTTAAGGCATATCTTCCTGGCACTGGGGCCCCCTCCGCAGATTCACTATGTATCAAGCAATTAAGACGAGGCATGCCCATTCCCTCTCAACACCTGCAACTCATTACAGAACCAAACAGCTGAAGTCCAAGGGTTTCAGCAGAAGAATGCTATAAACAGATGACACCAGATTTGTCAGCACTCCCCAAGGCCAGTATTCAGCTTCTGTCAAGAGAAATACAGATACATGCAAACACCATCTAATGCCTTCCATATGGTGGGCCCTAGACAGCAAATTCAGTTACATTCAGTAAGGAAATAGTCTTTGACTTACCAGGATGTGAATTCTTAAAGATAATGTCAATCATTGTTTTTGCAGATAGAAGATTCATAAAAGTTGTATTGCAGTAGCTTGGACTACAGTCTGCCTTAAGCTTTTAAGAAAGATTTTAAATTATTCATAGCTACCAAAAAATATATGTGTGTATACATATATGTGTATATTTTACATGAGTAATATATATTATACATGTATATACTACATGAGTTTTATATATTTCATGAGTAATACACACACACACACACATACACAAATATATATATATATGAGTCTACTGGCCTTTTAAGAGATAACTGTTATTATTAACATCAGTATCTCTTGCCATCCCTCGCTAGTCTATAGTACTTGCAAGCTTTCATTATGTGACCTTTTCCGGAAAAGAGAGGAATAAACATCCTTCAACCCTGAGACACCAATGAGTGGCCAAGTTTCACAAGCTCACCTTGTGAACCAACCCACCTGCTGCTCCTTCTTCTGTATCTAACATAGGCAAAGAAAGATTGTAGAAATCTCCAGGAGAGTCTATCCTGAAAGGTGGATTCTAACATATAGCCTCAAAATATAAGTTACAGACCACATGAATATATCCTGTGTGCTCAGGATACTGTACCCTCCATATGGCCCCCTCTCTGGGTGGTTTATGTTGCTCAAAACAATCAAGCTGAAAATCATGCCTCTGACTTCTCTCTACTCAACCAAGGTAATGTCAGTGTATCACATTGCAGTTAGGGAAATAACATGTAGATGAGCAACCCTGTTCACTGGAGCTTCTACATGTATTCCATGGAGAGAGGATAAGGGATGATGTTGGGAATTATCCTTGATTAAAATTAGCTAGGAGTAAGAAGCTTTGCGGTGACATTTCACATTAGATTCACTATGATTGTGTGAAACAAAGGATGATGGTATTTTCTCAATAAGCAAATGAGAGATATTTGAGGACATAGATATTTATAACATCATTATATATATATAATCACATCATCCTGGTACATTGAGAAATATAATTTGGAGTTTTCAGATGTCAAACTATAAATAAATAAGTCAAATTAAAATTGTTCCACAGTGGATGTGGGTATCTCAAAAGGTTTTTTTTAAATTGCAAATGGAATTTTTTCACACAATATATTCTGATTATGGTTTCCCCTTCCTACCCCCTCAGTTCCTCCACCTTTCCCTACAAACCAGTCTCTACACCTTTATGTCTCTTGTTAGAAAACAAATATACATGTAAGGAATAACAACAAAATAAAATAACAAAACAAACAGATTGAGATAATACAAAACAACCAAACAATAAAAAGATTCAAAGAAAAAGAAAAAAATCACATATGGATGTGGCATCACACATTTGTGTGCACAGGAATTCCATCAAAACACAAATCTGGAACCACAAAGGACCTGTAAGATTTAAAGAAAAACAAAACTGTACAACTTAACATTATGAGACAAAGAACTTCCAAAGATGTCATTGAGTTCCTTGTGTGTTGGCCATCTACTGCTGGGCATGGGACCTACCTTAAGAGTTGTTTGTTTCCTTAGTGAATCTCACTTGGGAAAAACAAATTTCTCATTTACAGGTGGCTATAATTGGGACACAGCTTCTTGTTTAGGGATGAGGGAATGTGTCTTCTTCTCTTTCAGCTCTCAGACCCCACCTGATGCACACCCTTTCAGGACAGGCGCGTGCTGCCACATTCTCTGGGAATTCATATGGTGCCAACCATGTTGTGTTTAAAAGGCCTCAATTCTTTGGTGTCCTGCATCTCTTCTGGCTCTTACACTCTTGCTGCCTCCTGTTCTGAAGAGTTTCCTAAGTCCTGAGGGAAGTGATTTGATGGCGACGATCTTTTTAGGGCTGAGTGTTCCAAGGTCTCTCACTCTCTGCATATTGTCTGGCTTTGGATATCTGTATTTCTCCCATACTGCTGGAGAAGAAAACTATGAGTTATGTGAGCAAAGAGGGAATCTATGAGTATAGTAGAATGTCAACAAGGGTCATTTTATACTACATTTTTTAATCCGAACAGTAATGTTTGGTTTCCCCCTAGGTTGCTGTTCTATCTAGTCTTGACCATCCAAGCAGCATTGAGTATGGGTTGTACCTCATGAAGTAGGCCTTAAGTCAAATCAGATTTTGGTTGGTAATTCCCATATGCTTTGTGCTAACATTGCACTATCAAAGCAGGACACCATTGTAGATCAAATGGTTTACGGCTAGGTTGGAGGTTATGTTTCTCCTTGGGTAGCATGCAGAGTACATTCCTGTAACAAAGACTCTAGCACATGGGGGTGAATGCTCAATGTAGGCACCAGCTACACTTTTCCATGTTCAATGACTTGCATGGGTTGTTCTCTTCACAAATGTGGTCTTACTGTCAGTTTGTGGAGAACCACCAATAGCCTAGATTGTTTGGGACCCGTTTGGCCAAGAGCTTGAATAGATGTAACCCAATGCCAATATTAGAAACTTCATTTGATAACAAAGATGTCTAGTTTGTGGTGTGTATGTGGTGGGGGGGCTTTGTCTTCTCTGTTATTTGATGATTTCATTTAGATCATAATATATAGAGACCTATATATATCATGATCTAATATATTATATTCTACATTATATCACATATATATATATATATATATATATATATATATATATATATATATATGTATGTATATATATGGAAGCTTCTGCAGTATAAGTTTCCATACTACCCCTCAAATGGAACTAAGTTTTGCTATTCTTCCACATATTCACTCCATCAAAGCGCTTATCCCTCCCATCTCTGCTTGATCTTCCTATTCTAGTCCCCCACTTTGTCCATCCATAACTATCTCTTCTATTTTCCCTTCCAGGAACACCCATCCTTCTCCCCAGTCCCTTACTCTCTACCTAATCTCTATGATTATATGGATTGTAGCTTGCTTATCAATGACTTAACAACTAACATCCACACATAAGCAAATATGTACCATATCTTTCCATTTGGTTCTGAGTCACCTCACTCAGGATGGTTTCTACTAGTTCTATGCACTTCCACTTGCCGGTGAATTTCATGATTTCATTTTTTTAATGGCTGAGTAATGTTTCATTGTATAAATGTGTCACATTTTCTTTATCTATTCATCCATTGGTAGACATCTAGGTTGTTTCCAATGTTTGGCTATTATGAATAGAGTAGAAATAAATGTGATAGGATGAAACATCCTTTGGGTATATTCCCAAGACTGGTATAGGGAAGTTTTGAAGTAGATTGATTCCCGTCTTTTGGAGGAACTGCCACACTGATTTCTACAGTGCTGTACAAGTTTGCACTCCCACAAGCAATGCATGAGTCTTCCCTTTATTCAACATAATTGCCAGCACGAGCAGTCATTTTTTTTTCAATTGATCTTAGCCATTCTGATTGGTGTAAGGTGAAATCTCAAAGTAGTATTGATTTACATTTCCCTCATTATTAAGGATGCTGAAAATTTCAGTGTTTCTCAGCCACTTGAGTTTCCTTTATTCAGAATTCTGTTTCAATCTGTACCCCATTTTTTAACTGAGTTATTCATTTTCTTGGTTTTTGAGTTCTTTGTGGAATTGATATAAACCTCTTCCCACATTGTAGGTTGCCGCGTTGTCTGAATGAGGGTGTCTTTCACCATACAGAAGCTTTTCAGTTTCATAAAGTCTCATTTATTAATTGTTCTCAGTGCCTGTGCTACTGGTGTTCTGTTCAGAATGTCTTTTCCTGTGCCACTGTGTCCAAGGCCATTCCCCACTTTCTCTTCTACCAGGTTCAGTGTATCTGGTTCTATGCTAAGGTCTTTGATCCAGCTGAGTTTGTTTGTTTGGTTGGTTAGTTGGATTTCTGAGACAGAGTTTCTCTGTGTTACGGCCCCAGCTGTCCTCAGACTCACTTTATAGACCAAACTGGCCACAAACTCACAGAGATCTGCCTGCCTCTGCTTCCTGAGTGCTGGGATTAAAGTCTTGGAGTTGAGTTTTAGGTCAGGTGGTAAGTATGTATCTATTTGGATTCTTCTACATGCAGACATCCAGTTTGACATCACTGTTTGTTGAAGATGTCCATTTTCCAGTGTGCAATTCTGGTTTCTTTATTAAAAATCAAGTGTTCATAGTATTGTGGATTTATACCTGGGTCTTCAGTTTGATTCCATTGAATAATGTGTCTTTTTTTTGAGGGGAGGGGTTTGATTTGTGTGTGTGTGTGTGTGTGTGTGTGTGTGTGTGTGTGTGTGTGAACATCATGCTGTTTTATTACTATAGCTCTGTAGTGCAACTTGAAATCAAGGATGGTGATACCTACAATGATTATTTTGTTATCCAAGATTGCTTTTTATCTAACTCAGATCTTTGGTGTTTCCATACAAATCTGAAAATTTTACTTTCAAGATCTATGAAGAATTGTGTTGGAATATTGTTGAAGATTACATTGAATCTGTATATTTCTTTTGGTGTGATGGCCATTTTTACTATATTAATATTACTAATTCATGAGTATGAGAGATCTTTCTATATCTTCTGATATCTTGTTCAGATTTTTTCTGCAATGTCATAAAGCTTTTATTATACCAGTCTTTCACTTGCTTGGTTATAGTTATCCCAAGATATTTTACATTATTTGAGGTTATTGTAAAAGTTTTTTTACTTGATTTCTTTCTCAGACCATTTGTACATACAAGGGATACTAATTTTTGTGAGTTAACTTTGTATCTACCTACTTTGCTGAAAGTATTTATAACTGTGGGACTTTCTTGGTGAAATGTTTAGAGTCACTTATGTATACTATTATATCATATGAAAATAAAGATACTTTAGTTTCTTCCTTTCTTATTTGCATCTTCTTACTCCTTCATTTGGATTATTGCTCTAGCTAAGACTTCAAGTTCGATATTCAAGAGATACAGAGAGAGTAGACAACCTTGCCTTGTCCCTGATTTTAGTTGGATTGCTCTGAGTTTCTCTCCATTTAAGTTGATGTTTATAGCATGAGTCCTAATTGGTCTTAATAAAAACCAGAACCATATATCAAGGCAAATGCTGAAAGATCAGAAAGACAAAGGAACAAGCCACAGCTACTTCTTACCTCCCAAATCTTCATCTGAAAAGACTGAGCTCCTTTCTCCTCCCACCTTATATTGCTTTCTATGCCCAGCCATATCACTTCCTGTCTCAGCCTCCCTAGTTCTGAGATTAAAGGTATGTGCCACCACTACCTGGCCTCTAAGGCTAACTAGTGGCTGGCTTTGCCCTCTGATCTTCAGACAAGCTTTATTTGTTAGCTCATACACAAAATATCACCACAGATGTTAGCCACAGGCTCGCTGTAAAATGCCTTTATTAGGTTTAGGTTATGTCCTTGTATCTTTCAAGTTTCCAGAACTTTTATCATGAAGGGGTGTTAGATTTTTTTCAAAGGCTTTTCTGTATCTATCATATGTATCATACAGCTTTGTATTTCAGTTTGTTTATATACTAGATTACATTTATTGATTTACATTTTCTGAACCATACCTACATCCCTAAGGTGAAGCCTGTATAATCATGATAGATGATCTTTTTGGTATGTTCTTCTTGTATTTGGTTTTCAAGTATTTTATTGAGAATTTTTGTATCCATGTTTATAAAGGAAATTGGTCTATAGTTATCTTTTTTCATTGGGTCTTTGTGTGTTTAGGCTTTAGGGTAACTGTGGCCTTGTAAAATGAAATGGGCAGTGTGCCTTCTGTTTCTTTTTGTGGAATAATTTAAAGGGTATTGGTTTTAGCTCTTCTTTGAAAATCTAGTAGAATTCTGCACTAAAACTATCTAGCCCTGAACTTTTTTGGTTGGGAGACTGTTAATTATTCTTTCTATTTCTCTGGGGGTTATAGGTCTAAATTGCTTATCTAATCTTTATTTCATTTTGGCAAGTGGTTTATATCAAGAAAATTATTCATTTCTTTTCTTTTTTCCAATTTGGTGGAATATGAGTTTTTAAAATAAGTCCTTATGATTCTCTGGATTTCTTCAGGGTCTGTTATTATGTCCCCTTTTCATCTCCAATTTTTTTAACTTGGATCTTTTCTTTTTCTGCCTTTTAGTTAATTTGGCAATTAATCAATCTTACTGATTTTCCTGAAGAACCAACTCTTTGTTTCCTGTATCTCTTGTATTATTTTGTTTGTTTTATCTCATTTTGTGTTTGGTTATTTTCTTGCCACCTACTCCTTTCAGGGGTGACTTCTTCTTTTTGTTCTAGAGTTTCTAGGTGTGCTGTTAAGTTATTTGGATGAGATCTCTCCAGTTTTCTATGTAGGCACTTAGTGCTGTGAACTTGCCTCTAAGAATCACTTTCCTTGTGTCCCATAAATTGCTGTGTATTCATTTTATTCAAATATAGAAAGTCTTTAACGTCTCATAATTTTTGTCTGGACCCAGTTTTCAGTTAGCTCCAGCATGTCTCTGTTTCGTTTTTGTCTGGATGACCTATCTACTGGTGAGAGTCCAGTAAAGTCTCCTACTATCACATTGTGATGCTCAGTATGTGACTTAAGTTGTAGTCCTGTATTCTTTACGAACTTGGGTGTCCTTATTTTTGGTGCATAGATGTTAAGAACTGCAATACCTTCTTGGTGGATTTTCCTGTTGATGAGTATGTAGTGTCCTTCCCTATATCTTCTAATTAGTTTTGGTTTGAAGTCTGTTTTGTCAGCTAGTAAAATGGCTATACCAGCTTGTTTTTTTAGGTCCATTTGCTGAGAATGTCTTTCCATCCTTCCACCCTTACATGATATCTATCCTGGATGTGAGGATGTGTTCCTTAGAGAATTAGGGAGGGAAAACAAAATGGATAATTGAAAAACAATGAAAGACAGGGAATCCTATGTCTCCACTCTCAACCAATGAGAGGCACTGTCTTTGGTAAGTGTATTTTTCTAAGTGTTGGTGCATCACTTTGCTATCTCTTTTTACCATTAAAATCATTCAGTATAGAACAAGTTGGATGTCTAATGGATTGGAAACTTTCCAATGCCACTATTTTCTAAGTCACTCTGTGTGAATGTACATGCAAACAGGGTTACACACTGACAGAATATCCCTCCAAAGAATCTTCAACAAATTGCTCTTAAAGAAATGATCCTTGGTACAAACACTAAAAAGTAGCAGATAAGGGGACTGCTAGTGTTGATAGTATAGTAACATTACAAAATCTACAAAAAGTGCTATCATGACCTAGAAAGACCAGTACCTGTTAGCTATAAGGAAGAAAACAGGTCAAAGCCACATCATAACTGCTAAGAATTTGAAGTAATGAACAACAAAGCAGTGAAGTAATTAACAACAAAAAAAATCACAAAATTCTAGAAATGTACTCTGTTGGGATTATGCTGCAAAAACTTACATAGCTGAGACCATGGGGTGATCTTTCTAGCAAGATATATCTAGGTCAAGCAGGCTATACACGGGAATACTTCTATCCCGACAGCCTAGGGAATACAGCAGTGGGAAACAAGGAATGGGATACTATAAGAGAGGCAGGGTGGGGTCTTCCAGCTAGTCTAGGAGGTAAGAGGAAGCTTCCCACAGTAGGAAAGGGGCCAGCCTAGTCAGGAAAAAAAGAAAGATAAGTCAGAGAGAGAAGGAAGAACAGTCAAGTGGGAGCAACAGACTAGGCAATCAGTGGGAACATGACCACTTGATACTTAACAATACTCTAACATGTACTGCTATTTCCATACTTAAAAATTCACTGTAAGTTATCTAATCCTAAGGTCACCTGCAAAAGCCCATATCCTGAGCCTCTTTAAAGCCCCCACATTGGACTGAGGAAGAGATGGCTCAGTCAGTAAGTGCTTTCCTTGAAAGTGTGAGAATCTGAGATTGGGTCTCAAAACCCAAGTAAAAAGCTGGTCATGGTGGCAAACAGTTGAAATGCCAGTGATGGTGACATAGAAGGTGAAGGCAGACAGACCCCCAAAAACTCACCAGCCTGCCTACATGCTGAAGTTCCAGGCCAACAAGAATCCCTGTCTCAAACGAAAACTCTGGAAAGCTTCTAAAAAGAGATACTAGAGGTTGTTCTCTGTCCTACAAACCAATGCAGATACATGTATGTGTGCATCTGCAACACCCCCCCCACACACACACACAGTCCTCATAATTACACAGTTACTTACACCATACCTCTCAAAGAGAAGAAACTCGGAAGTGATTAGAGCATCTAACCTCTTTCCCATGACTTAACTGTCTTTGCCCATGATCTGCTTCATTGACGCCCCAGAAATACCAAGTGACAGTGGGAGGTCTTTGGACTATCTTGATCTCTTTTTTCTCTCTCCTCTAGGGGAGATTCCTTTTCCCCTGCTTCACCACTGTCTGCTTAGCTTACCCTAACCCTCCTTTAAAACAGGCCTCAAGGGGTTGGGGATTTAGCTCAGTGGTAGAGTGCTTGCCTAGCAAGCTCAAGGCCCTTGGTTTGGTCTTCAGCTCTGACGCTCCACAAAAAAAAAAAACAGGCCTCAAGCTTGACCGGAAATCTCTGTGCCCATTGGCTGTCTTCAACAAACTGTTTTGTCTCACCTGCCTCCTGCATGGCTTCTATATGCACCAAGAATCCTTTTGTTCAGGAACTGGATTTGACTCACCCCTGTAAACCCATAGCTATAATAGGCGCAACTTCTGACTAATTTGTTATTTTCTTGCATCCTTACACTTTTCATTTTAGTATTTTATAGGTAGTTATATTTTGTTTTATTCTCTCTCTTTTTTACTTTGCTTTTTCTGCATTTTTCTTTTACTTTTTCTGCCCTCCCTTCCTCCTGCCGTTTTATGTCACTTTGTTTTGTTTCAGACAAGTTTTTGATTAGGGACCCAGAATGGGTTGGAATTCATTGTATAACACAACTTGATCTTAAAAATCACAATCTTTCTTCTATAGTTCTACAAGTGCTGAGTTTATAAGCATCAATTGTCATACCAGTCATTATTATTATTATTATTATTATTATTATTATTATTATTATTAACATTCATTTCAGTCACAGGACAACCTGAAGGAGTCAGCTCTCTCCTTCTGCTATGTAGTTTCTAGGGATTGAACTTAGTTCATCAGATTGACCACAAGCACCCTTTCCCATTAAGCTTACTTGCTGGTCCTTATTGTCTTATTATTAATTACTACCTAGTCAATCAACATTTGAATTCCTCACTATGCCCTAAGCACTAACACAGGTCCAAATAAATTAATCAAGTAAGACCAGAGCTTAGCAATTATTAGAGGAAAACCTCAATTAGTCATTGCAAAGAACATAATCTTAAAATGAAGAATAATATAAGTGAATATGAAATATTTACCTTGGTGGAACATTGAAGTCCGAAAACAACAATGTATTATTTTTGCTCAATTTCAAGATTCCTCTAAGTCTGTGTAATTTTTCTTCTAGATATTTCCACAGACCTCAAACTACTTAAACTCCAAAGATAGGACAGCAGGAACAATTTCAAGCTAGAAAAATCTCTCATGCTGTTCTCCCTTCTCTGTCTGATGTGGTGAGAAGGAAGCAAAAGCTGGAAGCTGGAGAAAGATGGCACCAAAATCTGAAACAACACAAACTAGGCAGGCAACAGAGCTGAGAAAGGCTGGATCCAGTTGCTGACTGGAATACTCATCAGTGGGTACTTACCTAGTGGGACAACTTCAATAGTTTTTAAGAAACTACTCTTGGAGAAGATCTTGGTTTTAAAATCTCAGGGGAAATCTAGCCTGACTTCAAATATTCCCGTGAGGTGGTTAGCAAACTGTTGGAAAACACATAGAAGCCACAGAAGAACCAGGAGAAACCACTGGGGGACTCTGCTCCTCAATGCAGCCTCTCTCTATGTCTATAAGTGCCACCGAGAAGTCCAAAAATGCCTTTCATGGCAATCTCATACACTGCCATGATGTACTTTGAGAGAAGAAAATAACAAACCAGTAGTCAGGAGAGTTCAGCTCATTTTACCTTTGTCAGTAACAAGCTAATGGGCTGAGATGGGTCACTTTACTTATAACCAGTGTGGCCTCTGGGTCAACCTCTGCAACTGCCACCAAATAGCAGCTTTTCACAACATAAGCATGAGTGATTCTTCATCATTAAGAATTTGTTTTAATATGGCTGAGGATGTAACTCAGTTGCTAGAATGCTTGGCTAGCAACTACAAACCTCCAACGCCATATAAAGCTAGGCTTGGTGGCACATGTCTGTAATCCCAGCACTCTGGAGGCAGAGACAGGAGGATCAGACGTTCAAAGCCCTCCTGGGCTACATAGCAAGTTTGAGACCAGCCTGAGCTTCATGAGACCTTGCCTTAATTCAAAATTTAGGGAGTTTCACTAGTGTGCTATTTCTGTTTATGTGCACTGGAGTCAAATTCCAGGACTAATTATATATACCCTGTCTGTGTGGATTCCCAGATGGCTCGACACAACTAATCAAGCCGTCTTGGACAAATATTATGACCTCATTTATGTAAGTTCAATCTGACCAGTGTTGCTTTGCCTTAATACAGGCAAATGGCCTAGAGATAGATCACCCAGTGAAATGGCTGCTTTGCCAGCATGAAAGGCTAAATTTAATCTCCATGGCCCATGTTAAAATGCTGGCCAGAAATTTGAAAGTGAGCAAAGAGAGGTATATGGGAAGGTTCAGAAGGAGGAAAGGGAAGGGAGAAATGCTGTAATTATAAGCTCAAAAATACATGCACACATACACATGTGCACATAGGCAAACATGCACACAGAATTCAGAGTGTTCTCAGCTCTCTGCACAATAGTTTAGTTGTAGAAATGATAGGGCCTGCTGAAATTGCATACAGAAGTCTTTAAAAATCAATAGGGAAATTACAAATGTTCTCTGTAGCTTTCAATTTTTTGATCAAAATATTGAAAACCTATTAGCTTGGTTTGGATGTGCATGTATGTGTATGTGTAGTGTATACATGTGTGTACACATGTGTGCAAGTGTGTGGTGGACAGACATCAAAATCAGGTATCATCTACTGATTTCCTTGTCAGTTTTTGACAGAAGATCTCTTTCTGGCCTGGTGGTTACTGATGGGCTAGACAGGCTGCCCAGCAGGCTCCAAAGATCCTTGTGCTTCCTGCCCAGTTCTAGAGTGACAGATGGACATCACATCGCTCAGATTTTACGAGTTTTCATCTGAACTCAGGTCCTCATGCTTTGGTGGTCAGTATTTTGTTTACTGAGCTATCTCCACAGACGACTATTATTAACACTTAGAAATAGATAGAACAAGGGAAAACTTTAAAAAAAAAGTAGAAATTATTGCACTCACATAACTCACATAACTCAGAACTTAAAACATCAGAAAAAGAGAAAATTACATATTATTTCTTTTTTTTGCATTTTAACTTTCTTTCTTTCTCCTTTTTTATTTATTATATTTGTGTTTTAATTTTACACATCAGCCATGGATTCCCCTGACCTCCCCTCTCCTGCCCCTGCCCCCACCTTCCCCCCAACCCCTCCCCTCCATTCCCATCTCCTCCAGGACCAAGACTCCCCTGGGGATTCATTTCAACCTGGTGGATTCAGTACTGGCAGGTCCAGTCCCCTCCTTCCAGGCTGAGCAAAGTGTCCCTGTGTAATAAGCCCAAGGTTCCAAACAGCCAGCTCATGCACTAAGGACAAGTCTGGGTCCCACTGCCTGGGTGCCTCCCAAACAGTTCAAGCTATTCAGTTGTCTCACTTATCCAGAGGACTTGATCCAACTGGGGGCTCCACAGCTTTTGGTTCATAATTCATGTGTTTCCATTAGTTTGGCTATTTGTCCCTGAGCTTTTTCCAATCTTGGTCTCAACAATTCACACTTTTACAGTCCCTCCTCTTTCTCAACAATTGGACTCCTGGAGCTCCACCTGGGTCCTGGCTGAGGATCTCTGCATTCACTTCCATCAGTTATTGGATAAGAGTTCCATCATGACAGTTAGGATGTTTGGCCATCTGATCACCAGTCTAGGTCAGATCAGACTTTCTCTCAGCCATTGCCAGTAGTCTGCAGTGGATGTATCATTGTGGATTTCTGGGGACCTCCCTAGCACTTTGCTTCTTCCTGTTCTCATGTGGCCTTCATTTATCATGGTCTGTTATTCCTTGTTCTCCTTTTCTGTTCTTGATCCAGCTGGGATCTCCTGTTCCCCTAAGCTCTCTTTCCCTTGAACCTTGCCCTTAATTACTCCCATTGAATAATGACATTATGAGGTTTCTAGAAAAAATCATCCTGAGTGAGGTAACCCAGACTCAGAAAGACAAACATGGTATATACTCACTCATAGTAGGATACTAGATGTAAAACAAAGATGACTAGACTGCTACACAACTCCAGGGAGGCTACCTAGAAAACGGGACCCTAGGAAAGACACAGGGATCGCCCAATGACAGAGAAATGGATGAGTTCTTTTTTTATTATAATACATTATAAGGCATATGTGTATGTGTGCTGTTGGGGTGGGGGTATGGTATGTGTGTGCATGCACATTTTCATGCCATAGAATATAAGTGGAGTTCAAAGAACAAGAAGTTGCAAAAGTTGGCTCTCTCCTTCCACAATGTAGATCCCCAGGAATTGAACTTGGGACATTAGACTTGATGGCAAATGCCTGTACCTGCTGTGCCATCTCACTGGCCAAAAGGGGGAGAGAGAGAAAGGGAGGGAGAGAGGGAGAGAGGGAGGAAGAAAGAAAGAAAGAAAGAAAGAAAGAAAGAAAGAAAGAAAGAAAGAAAGAAAGAAAGAAAGAAGGAAGGAAGGAAGGAAGGAAGGAAGGAAGGAAGGAAGGAAAGAAAGAAAGAGAGAGAGAAAGAAAGGAGTCACTTTAGCAAGAGACTCTAAATAGCACTTTTCTTGTTACCTTACGTAATTTCCAAAAGGAAGCAAGAGCCTCTTCTGTGTCTGGGTAAGTTGCTGCAACCTTTTCAAATTTTGAACCAGCTTCTGCCATTTCCTCTCTGTGTACTCTTCATGTCAACAAGCATCTCTCAGCATCCCTCTAGTTGGAAGCTTTCACAAGTGTTGCTCTCTCTAAGCTGTCTGCCTCATTCCCATCACAGTCACTTCTGTCTGTCTGCTCCTGCTTTTTTTCTGATATCTATGCAAGTCCCTTAAGTGGTCACATCAACACTCCAAGGGGCAGCTCATTGCCCTCACACTTCATCTGAAGTCCTTAAAATCCTGTCCAGCTAAACATCTTTTATTTCAATTACATGCCCACTGATAACAGTCAAATAACAGAAGACAGTGCTGTTTTTAGGAGCTTGTTGAACTGGAAACGATATATTTGCTCTTAAGTTTAGTTGATTATTTTGACAGAAGGTAAACAGACCTCTAATATACAAAGTCCCCATTAAGTATCTCTTTTAGACAAAGACCCCTATGTTACTTTGTAATGTGAGTGGGGCTTTCATTCCAAATATTTGTTATGTCATCTGTGACTCAGGAAATCACTAGTAGATTCCTATCAGACTAAATAAAAAAGAAGAAACAGTAGCAGCACCCCATACCAGTCCATAATGTAATATGAAATTTTAAGAGCCCAGTACTGTAATATGAAATTTAAAAAGAGAAAACCAGTGCACCTCAAGTCAGTTGAGTCAAGTCTCGGTGCTATTAAAACTCTGCTTCAGCAGAATCAGAATCCATCCCTGGGGGCTTTTTGGAGCCCACTACCTATGATGGGACACTTCCTGCAGCCTTGAGGCAGGGGGAGGAACTTGGACTTGCCTCTATTGGATGTACCTTCCCCTAGGAGGCCTTGACTTCTCGTGGGGGGAAATGGGAGGTTTGTTGGGGGGAAGGCTGGAGGAGCAGGAGGAGGGAAGAGGGGGATCTCTAATTGGTGTGTAATATCAGTTCTAATACCAGATGAAGAAAGGAAAGTCTATTGTCAATAAAATCAAAAGGTGATGCCTCTGCCTTACGATTTCTTCTCACCTATTGTATGGGTCCAGGTTGAACAATTATGTGCTTTCTACTTGTGTCCTTTCACCCTCTAAAGACATGGTCAACTGTATGTCTCAGCAAACATCAGGACTTCCCAACTGATGCCAGGGCAGTCTGCTGGCTCTTCTATTTTTGCCCTTTACTTTCCTTTTTGCCACCTATATATTATAATTACTTTAAATTCTACTTTCAGGGGCATGGTTGGACATACCTTTCATCCCAGCATTCCAGAGGCAGCTGGGTCTCTGTGAGTTCAAGGCCAGCCAGAGCTACATAGTGAGAACTTATTCCATAACTGTAAATTATGTTCAATATCACAGGAGCTGTTCGCTCTAGTTCCATTTCATCCTCTGCCTCCTGTACCTTCTCGTCCACTGATGAACCAAAACCGAAACAAAAACTTGTTTTAGTCTTATCTAATAAAATAAAATAGTAACTAGATGTCTTAGTTTGGGTTTTTATTGCTGTGAGAAGACACCATGACCATGGCAACTCTTGTAAAGAAAACATTTAATTGTGGTGGCTTCCTTACAGTTTCAGAGATTCAGTCCATTATCATCATGACAGGAAACATGGAAGTGTGCATGCAGATGTGTCACTGGAGCTGGGTATCACATCTTGTAGGCAACAGCAAGTCAACTATCTTAATGAGCAGTATTCTGAACATAGGAACCCTCAAAGCCTGCCCCCACAGTCACACACTTCCTCCAACAAGGCCATATCCACTCCATCAAAGCCACGCCTCCTAATAATGTCACTCCCTATGAGATTATGGGGTCAATTACATTCAAACTACCACATTCCACTCCCTGGCCCCCATAAGCTTGTAACAACATTGTAATACAAAATGCATTTAGTCCAACTTCGAAATTCCCCATAATCTATCACAGTCTCAACACCGTTTTAAAGTCCAAAGTTCAAAGTCTCTTTGGAGATTCATGCAATCTTTTAACTGTAATGATCTATAAAATCAAAATCAAAACACAGGTCACATAGTTCCGACATATAATGGCACAGGATTATATATTATCATTCCAAAATGTATTGAAGGGAGCATGGTGTAGAAATACTGGACCACAGCAAGACCAAAAACCAGCTGGGCACACTCCAGACTCTGCCCCTCCATGTCTGACGTCAAAATGCTCTTCAGATCTCCAACTCCTTTCAGGTTTGTTGACTGCAACCCACTTCTTTCTTTTGGGCTGTTTTCACTCCCTGTTAGCAGCTCTCCCCAGCAAGTATCCCAGGACTGGCATCTCTAACATCTCGGGGTCTCCAAAGGCAACCCAGATTTCAACTTCACAGTGTCATGCAATGTCATCTCTACTACTAGACCTCCATTCAGGGACACCCCTGACACATGTCTGGTATCAGCTCTTTATGCATGGAGACAGATTCTATAACCTGTTTCTTCTGTCCTTAACTCCAGAAGCATGTGGCCAAAGCTGCCAAGTTCTGCTGCTTACTGAGGTTTGAACATGCCCCCCTTGTTCATTGACATCTTTACCAGCTTCCTGTCTTTCATTGGTTAAGCTTTGTTGTCCTGAAACTTGCTCTGTAGACCATGCTGGCCTCAGACTCAGACATCTGCCAGCCTCTTCCTTCCCAGTGCTGGTAGTAAAGGTGTGCCCCACACACCCAGCTCTAATCTTTTCTTTAGTTTCTTTCCATAAAGTGGCAGCTTAGCTAGGTAGGATCTTGCCCTGAGGTCACTACTCCCTTTATTCCATTTCTTTATCTGTTTATCTCCTAAACTCGGGAGTTAGCTCCATTCCACTTCCTAGTGCTCTTTTTCGCCTCAAAATTTACTTTTTGTAATTTACCCTGCTCAGCTTGCTCCTTTTAATTATAAATCTTCATTAGAGTTAACACTAATATTCACATGACAGAGTCTATATTAGGCTGTTTTGAGATTTCTTTTACCAACGTAATTAATCCAAAACTCTTCACTTTAGCCTCAGGCAGACTTTTTGGACAAGGGCAAAAGATAGTCACTTTCTTCCCCAAAGTATCACAAAAACTATCTCCAGGCAACATACTAAAAATCTTCTCTGAAACATCTCGAGTGTGTCCCCAACAGTTCAAATAACTCTTAGCACCTCTGTCTTCCATCTTCTACTGCTGGAAAGAAGGGGGTCAAAGTACATTCATTTAAAGATGATATGATAATATACATAAGTGTCAAAAAATTCACCAGGGGACTCTAACAGCTAATAAACACGTTTTACTAAATTAGAAGGATACAAAATTAATACACAAAAATCAGTAGCCCTTCTATATACAAATTGCAAATGGACTGAGAAAGAAATCAGAGGAAGAGAGTCTTTTATAATAGCCTCAATTAATAGAAAATACTTTGGGGTAACTCTAACTGAGCAAGTGAAGCCTTGTATGTAAAACCTTCAAGTTATTGAAGAAAGAAATTGAAGAAGATATCAAAGGATGGAAAGATCCCACATGCTCATGGATTGATAAAATTAATGTAGTAAAAATGACCATCCTACCAGAGCAATCTATGGATTGAATGCAATTCCCATCAAAATTGCAACACAATTCTTCACAGATCTTGAAAGGACAATATTCAGCTTCTTATAGAAACATAAAAAACCCAGGTTAGCTAAAACAATCCTGAATAATAAAAGAACTACTGGAGGTCTCATCATTCCTGATTTCAAGTTGTACCTCAAAACAAATAGTCATAAAATCAG
Source organism: Onychomys torridus (assembly GCF_903995425.1). Classification (NCBI taxonomy): domain Eukaryota; kingdom Metazoa; phylum Chordata; class Mammalia; order Rodentia; family Cricetidae; genus Onychomys; species Onychomys torridus. Next base: position 71,196,419 of record NC_050453.1, read on the forward strand.
CATGGTATTGGCAACAAAACAGACACACCTACATTTGATAAAGGACATCTGATTTTTGATAAAGAATCCAGAAATACACACTGGAAAATAGGCAACATCTTCAACAAAGCATTCTAGTCAAACTGATAGTTGCATGTAGAAGAATCCAAATAGGTCTGTACCTATCACCCTGCACAAGAATCTACTCCAAATGACTCAAAGACCTCAAAATAAGGACAGATATACTGAACCTGGTAGAAGAGGAAGTGGGGAATGGCCTTGAACACGTTGGCACAGGAAAAGACTTCCTGAACAAAACACCAATGGCACAGGCACTAAGAAAAACAACTAATAAATTGGGACCTCATGAAACTGAAAGCTTCTTTAACACAAAGGACACCCTCATTCAGAATAAGTGGCAGACTACAGAATGGGGAAATGTTTTTTACCAATTCCACATCCAATAGAGGGCTAATATCCAAAATATATAAAGAACTCAAAAACCTAGATATCAAGAAAACAAATAACCCAAATAAAAATGGGTTACAAATCTAAACAGAGAATTTCCCAATGAAAAAAACTTGAATGGCTGAGAGACACTTAAAAAAATCTTCAGCACCCTTAATCATTACAGAAATGGAAATCAAAACTACTTTGAGATCTCATCTTATACCAATTAGAATGGCCAAAATCAATTAAAAACTGACTATTGATGCTAGAGAGGATATTGAGTAAGAGGAATATTCATCCATTGTTGGTAAGAGTGCACTTTAATATCCAGCTATATAACTTTTGGGGTATACATCTGAAGGATACTTCATCCTTCCACAGAGACATTTGCCTATCCATATTCATTGCTACTCTATTCATAATAGCCAAAAACTGGGAACAAACTAGATATCCATCAATGAGTGGGTAGATACAGAAAATGCAGTACATTTACACAATAGAGTATTACTCAGCCATTTAAAAAAATGAAATAATGAAATTCACAGGCAAATGGATGGACTTAGAAAAAAATCATAGTGACTGAGGCTACTCAGATCCAGAAAGACAAATATGGTATGTATTCACCTATTTGGATATTAACTGTTAAATCATTGATTAATAAGCTACAATCTATAGAACCATAGTGTTAGGTCCAGACTAGGGTGAAGAAAGCAGATCTCCCTATGAAGAAGAAATAGAATAGATAGTTGTGGATGGATGGGGCATGACTAGAATGGGAGAAACTAGTGGAAAGGTTGGGGAGGAGAAAGACTAGACAAGGGAAAAATACAGAGAGATACAGCTAAAATTAAGGGTCATTTGAGGACTAGTATGGAAACCTAACACAGTAAAAGCTTCCTAAAATATATGGATATATGAATGTAATCCAAATAAAATAACCAAATAATGGGACATGTCCAACTGGACAACTCTTGGCACCAAATGAAGTTTCTAGTATCAGGATTGGGTTACTTCTAATTGAGTTATTGACCAAAGGGGTCTTGTGGGAACACCTAAACAACCCAGGCTATTCCCAAGGCTACAGTCTGAAGGCAAGGTCTCATTCCTGTAGACAGATAATTGAATATGGAGAAGTCAAGCTGGTGCCTACATAGAACCTTCACCTCTATGTGATAGTATCTTCAGTATAGTAAGTTATTCTGCATGCAACCAAAAGAGAAATGTAAACACCAACCCAACCATAAACTCTTTGATCTACCGTGGTGTCCTGCCTGCAAGACATGCTAGTGTAATAGAGGCATAAAACTTATGAAAGTAACCAGCCAATATCTGATTAACTACTCCATGAGATGGAACCCCATACCCAACACTGCTTGGGTGACCAAAAACTTGAGACTAGGAAGTTCAGAGATGTAGGGTAAAATTAAATACTACTGTTCAAAACAAGCAAACAAACAAATAAACAACATGTAGCAACAAAGGGACTCCTAATGACATTCTCCTATACTCATAGATCAGTGCCTTGTCCAACTATCATCAGAGAAGCTTGCTCCTGGAAGAGATGAAAAAATACAGAGACCCACAGCAGGACAATGTGCAGAGAATGAGAGACCTTGGAACACCTAGCCTTAAGTAGATGTCTCCATTAAATTTGTTCCCTTGTGGTTCAGGGAACCCCAAGGAAGAGGAGGTAGAAAGTGTGAGACCCAGAAAAGATAGAGGACATCCAGAAAACAAGGTCCTCTAAATTAACAAGATCGAATCACATATGAATTCACAGAGAATGAGGCAGCATTCTCAGGGCCTGCACAGGTCTGCCGTTAGATAGGGCCCTAGAGCTGAATGGAGGAGAAGTTGATGCATGCCCCCATCCTAACACAGAAAAAAATCTCCAGTTGGTAACTTGCAGATGAAAATTTAGTTTGCTCCAAGAGAGTCAGTCTCACTGGGGAAATACACTACCACTAAGGCTAGGCTGCATGCCCTACAGTAGACGCCAACAGAAAACAAAGTCAACAGCCTGTTGGGAGGTTTCTTCCCTTATAATGTTGTATCAGTGATTTTCCTTCTCTTAAAATTTTATTTCACTCTCTCTATATATTTTTTCTTCTCTAATTTTACCCTTTGTGTATATATAACAGCTTCCAGTTCAGTGTTTTTATGGAATTCCCAAATCAGCAAAAGAGTGGATCTCTGGTTTTTGTGCCTTCTCTTGAGCTCTTTTCTTCCTATCTGCTTTGTTCTATTCTGATGTGTTAGTTTTTGTCTTATCTTATCATTTAAAAAATGTATGTACTATCAGTCCCTGTGTCTTAAACTCCAACTCCCAAAGTTAGAAAGACATGCTCTTAGAAACGTGGCTTTAGAAAGCTATAGATTGTGCCAGAGAACTTTAAATTTGCATTGGGTGTATGGCTTCAGGAAAGAAGTGTTCTAGGAGAGCATCCCTGTCCAAAAGGCCTACTTTATACTGAAATCCAAATTTGAGTGGCAGTGATTTCCAAGTGAATTCCAGCAGTGACTTTTCCAACTTACTAATAGAAACTAGTTTTCAGAAATGGAGCTAGCAGATCTCCTAGACCACCAGTGCTCTCAACTTTTGAGTCTTTGGACAGCTTTAAAGTAGCCTGAGATTTTCTCAGTCTGTGTAAAATGAAGAAAGAAATGTCAGGGTCTGGGGAGATGGCTCAGTGGGTACATTGCTTGGTATACAGGCTTGAGAACCTGAGCTGGGATCCCCAGTAACATGGAACTGCTAGGCTTGGCTGTCAGCACCTGTGACCACAACATCGGGCGTGGAGAGCAGAGACAGGCATATCCATAGAGCTTGATGGCCAGTGAGAGGCGCTGTCTCAAAACACAAGGTGGGGAGTGATAAAGGACAGCCAGTATCAACCTCTAGCTTCCATAAACATATGACATGCATGAGTATACACACACACACACACACACGCACACGCACACGCACACACACACACACACACACACACACACACACACACACCTCAAAATAAATGAAGGGAAAGAGAACTTGTCAGTCAAACAAAATGTGTTTGTTCTGTCTAAAAAGGATAAAGAGAATAAAATATATTCGAAATGGTTATCAGGAATTTTGTGAATATCACTCTCCTGTGGGCAATGTTTCTATCTTAGGGCTGAGTTAAGACACAAAGAACCACAGCAGCCCCTCTAACCTTGGAGGCCACCCAGGGACTAGCAGTCAGAATGCCAGCACACTCAGCCTGGACACAGCCAAATGCCAACAGTGGTGTTCTGTAGCCATTACATTTTCTACTTTGAACTTATCTGTCAGCTTAAGGAAACTCTGGGAATTCAGGGTGAGATCCTCCCAAAGAACGTCTTACATTACATTACAAGGCAAATACCACCATGACTGAAGCAGAGTCAGAGCAAGAGTCCCCTGTCATTGCACAAGGCAAGGTGTAAGCTTTGCAGCACTTGGGTCACTCACTGACTCATCCCCTGATCTTACTGAATCCATTCCTCACTTGTCAGCCCTTCTTAGGACACTCTGGAGCAGGGCCAACTACTCAGATAAAAATAACACTGAATTTCAAGCCAACATCCAATGATCCAGCTAAATTCTTTAGTATGTCTTCTTAGCTTTTTCCCCCCTGAGATCCCTAGTGTGCTCACAAAAGGTTCCAAATTCCTACTTTATATCTTCCTGAATTATTCATCACATTTCCCCAGCATGACTGGACTGTACCACATTAGAATTATACCACATATTCTTTATTCTTATTCTCCATTTTCTCCAGGGGAAGGTGTTTCTCTTTAGTCTCTGAGTGTACCTGTCAAAGAACAGCCTTCAGTGATAAGAATAATCGTTTAATATGCTCTTCTAGAGAGTCTATGATTCCCCAGAAAATAAAATTCTACATCATAAGAAGCAATAGAGGACACGAGAAAATTAGTTTGAACCAAAGCCTAGAGCAAGGAAGGGGGAAATGTCTTCACTAACTCTTGTTTTCATCCTTTATTTAATAGCCATTACCAGATGTTAGTTCTGAGCACTCATCTCCCATCTGGCAGCCAGGGCATAAAGTTAGGACATCTGATCCACTTAGAGCATGCAGAGTTGTGTACCTATGTTATTTGTGTAAACTGGCACTGCTCCTGCCCTTGCCAACACTGTCAGCACATCTGTGACACTTGTGAAAGCCTTACTTTTAAACTTTATTTTCATTTTCATTTTGTGTCTCCGAGGGTTTATGTGCATGCAAGTGCAGGTGCTCATGGAAATCAGGTGGTGGTGTCCAAGCTCCTGAAGCTATAGTGATAGGTCCTCATAGTTGTGATCGGCCTTTCATGGGTGCTGCATGCGAAGGTCATCTGCAAGACCAATATGAGCTATTAATCACTGAGCTACCTTTCCATCCCCCACTCCACTTCAACCTGAAGTCTCAGAACACAAAATCAACCCTTGTGGTGTGGTGGTATTGTGTTCCCTGAAATATTGTGTGTTCCCCAAAATAAACTTATCTGGGGTCAGAGAGCAGGACGGCCACAAGATTAAACATAAGGATAGGCGGAGGTAGCACACGCCTTTAATCCTAGCATTTCAGAGACAGAAATACCTCTGGATCTCTGAGTTCAAGGCCACATTAGAAACAGCCAGGCTTGGTGACTCAGGCTTTTAATCCCAGAAACTCAGCCTTTAATCCCAGGGAGTGGGGGCAGAAAGAGAAAGCTTATATAAGGCGTGAAGTCCAGAAACTAGAAGCATTTGCCTGGTTCAGTATTTGGCTAGTTTAGCATTCAGGCTTTGGAGCAGAACAGTTCAGCTGTGATTCATGTGGAGGAGGACTCAGAAGCTTCCAGCCTTTGGAAACAGGATCACCTGAGGAACTGGCAAGGTGAGATAGCTGTGGCTTGTTCTGCTTCTCTGATCTTCCAGCATTCACCCCAATAACTGGCCTCAGGTTTGATTTTATTAATAAGAACTTTTAAGATTCCTGCTACATTGTGGTTCATGATCCCTCATTCTAAAACACAGGGGACACCACCAACTTAACGGTTCACTGCATGGGTCTGGCCAAACAAAATCGTAGCTTCTGGTTTTCAACCCTGAACTAACTAATTCTGAAAATATTTAGAGTATAAGAAGAGATAATGTGGGTCACATGATATATTTCTTTCCATGTTAACCAAAGAAACTGAGTTTTCAGAGGTTCGAATTTTCTAGATGGTAGATGGGGCCACAGTTGAAAGCTACTTAGAGGCTTCACTGCCTTGCTCGGGCATCTGTCCAATTCACTTATTCATCCCTGGTCTCCTACATTAGCTCTCCAGAGTCCTAGAACACTGAGGAAATTCTGAGGAGCTCCAAGAGGACCGGGACAATAGGGACCTCTAACTTTGTGGACAGAGTAGCTACAGTGTTCTCTGTCTCTCTAGTGTGTCACTGTTGGACTATCAGCCCCTATCACTTATAACATGTGCACATTCATTAGTTCTGAATGTTTATGGCTTTATTAGACTTCACTCTCTATGGTCTGCCTGATCCATGTTTTCTATCTCTAGATCAGAAGTCTGGGTCCTCAACAGATTCACCTGTATGCTTAGTGTTATAGTTTAAAGCTGAAATATCTCCCAAAGGATTGTGTTCTGAATGTCTGGTCCCCAACTTCTCACACTATTTTGAAGGCTGTGGGTGACTGGGGGAAATAGGCTCACTAAGGCTGGGGCTTTGAATGTTGAATCTATCCCTGGTTCTGACCTGTTCTCTCTGCTTTCTTTTTCTTTTCTTTTCTTTTCTTTTCTTTTCTTTTCTTTCCTTTCCTTTTCTTTTCTTTTCTTTTCTTTTTGTTTGTTTGTTTGTTTGTTTGAGACAGTGATTCTCCACATAGACATTGCTGTCCTGGAACTGACTCTATAGACCAGGCTAACCTCAAACTCAAGAGAACATTCTCTCTGCTTTCTTATGCACCAAAATGTGAAAACAGCCCTTGCTGCCTGTTCTCACTACCTGAAACCAGGCCATTCTACCATGTTTTCCCTGCTATGACAGTCTGAAACCTTCTGAAACACTGAACTAAAACAAACATTGACTTGGCTGTAAGTACATAACAGACTTGATCATTGTACACTGATTGAACTAGTTTGAACGCAAAGTCATTTTAATACTAATGTAAAGTTCAACTAGATAATTTTTTAAAGATTTAATAAAGAAAATAAAATAAAGAAATTAAAACCTTTTGAATGGTCTCCATAGTGTTATTCTGAAAAGCATACTACAGAGAAGTGGTTAACCACTTAGGAATATTTTGTATCTTACCAGTAAAATGGAAGGAGTATTCCTGTATTCCAAGTGGACCACAATAGTTCTACTTCAGGAAGCAGAAACTGATGACTGATAGATTTTAAGATAATAATCTTCAACCTTGGCTGCCATTTAAATAATCTGAGCAGCTTTTTTTTAAGTACTATGGTATGGGTATACTACCAGGAGAAATTTTTATTGACTTGGGTGAGGCTCAGCCATGAACACTTGTCCAAACCTCATCAATATTTCCGGTTTACAGCTAGAATTAAGAACTGCTTTCCTGCTGGGCAGTGGTGGTGCATGCCTTTTATCCTAGCTCTCAGAGCAGGTGGATCTCTGTGAGTTCGAGGCCAGCCTGGGCTACCAAGTGAGTTCCAGGAAAGGCGCAAAGCTACACAGAGAAAAAAGAACTGCTTTCCTGAGACGAGTGTGTTTGGTGGGGGGTCTCAAGAAGAACAATTGATTATATTATTAAAGGAATTTACTAGACAGGGTGACAACTAGGAGTCGTTGGATAGTCCAACATTGGCCAACTGTGTGCTGGAGAGCCTGAGAACCCGGAAGTTGCTACGTCCATGAAGCTGGGCGACTCAGCAGTTCCAGTGTGGCTCTCAAGGTGGGGTAGTCTTCAAAACACAGTGGAAAGCTAAAGAAGCTCATTTCTGATGGCTGTGAAGCATGGCATCAGCAGTAACCCCAAAGGGATAGATGCACTTACCGGCAAGAAGAAAAGAGCCAAGTAAGCAGCCTGCCTCTTCCTGGGACTTCTTTAGACCCCTTTGGAAGGTGCCGCTGATGGTTTTTAGCAGCCCTCTTACTCTACGAGGAAAAGTCACAAAACACGACAGAATCCACTAACAAGAGTTTTATTCAGACAAGGAGAAAGGGACAGGCGTGAGAGAAGGGGGTGTGGGAGGGGGGACATGGGGCCTGCCTTTTAAAGGGCCAGCCCACCCCTGCACACACAGGCCCACATGGCTACTCCATGCATGTGCTTAGATCACATGGTCATGCCACACGATTATGTGACCACGCAGCACATGGGTTAGGTACAGTGTATGACTGGAAATGACTAAGTGTCACACTGTGGCATGTGCGACCCTGGGGGCATGGTTGGAATTCCTATCAGCCATACCCTAGGGAAAGATCCCTGTACCTCAGTTAATCCCTCCTGGAAATGCCCTCAGAGACTCAAGAGGTGTGTCTCTTAGTTGACTCCAGGTCTAATCAAATTGCCAACTAAGACTAAAAACACTTCTGAGATATTACTGGTTTCTCATTGTCCCTCAAATTTCACAGGTAGTCTTTCCATAGGCATGTAAGGACAGATCCTACAGTTGCTTTCTTCCCAGGAAAGAAGTTTCCCACTCCTGAAATACTATAACACTCTTTCTTAGATGTTACACTTCTGAGGGCTCGAGACTCCCCCAGAGCCTAGAGGGCTTGCAAAATCTATCCATCACTCTCCACACAAGGTAACTTGTTTCTTACTCAAGTGAATTAACCTAAATAACAACTATTATCCACAAATGTGGTGACTCCTATAAATAATGAACTCCCTTTTATCTTGGTTTTTCAAAGAGACCTTCAAGGGTAAAAAAAATAATAAACTGCATTTATGATTTCACATTATTAAGCTACTAGCATTGTGTGGCTTAAAATTGCAAACACCTGTCTTTTGGGTCTTTGATAACTTAGTTCTAAACTTTACTCAACTAATTAGAAGTGTTCAAAGGCTCTTATTTTGAACCACTTAGCTGATGAGAAATGCATGCTTAATAGGCATCCTTGAAGACAATTTAATGAATCCAGAAGCAAAGCAAAGCAAATTGATTATTATGCAATGATTTGAGAGTGCTCCTTGTGACCAGCTTGCAAACAGCGAGACACAGAGGTAACCAGGACATGGAGGTTGGCAGCTTGGGTTATTAATGAGGACACCAATTGTGCTAATGATCAAGGAGCATTTTTTAAAAATTAAATCTTTGGGGGCTCCGACAAAATATTCCAAGTTAATATTATTCAAATAGTACTTTGAAAAATCTCACTTAACCCCCATGAGCTATTTAAACAGCTTCAGAAGGGATAGAGGGCAAGCTATTGGGTTTCTTTGGCTGAGAAGACTTAAAAGGCATCCTTCCCCCAAGAATTCTGTGGCCTCCAACATGCAAGGTATATTATGCTAATCTGTGGTGTTTGAACTGAGGTCCATCTGTATGGATGTCACAAAGTTTCTCTTCTGTTACTTAATAAATGTTTGCATTAGGAATGTTGAAGGGAGACAACCAATTAGGTACCATTTTGATTATTTCATAAGGAAAATGTGATGGTTAGTATCGATGATCAAATTGACAGCATCTAGGATCGCCTAGGAGATGAGCATATCTCTGAGAGAGTTTCCAGATATGCTTACATGAGGTGGGAAGACCTACCCTGAACATGGGCAGCACAAAGCCCTGAACCAAACTGAATGAAAGGGAAGAGCTCGGTAGGCACCAGCATTCATCTCTCTCTGCTTCGTTGCTGTAAACGCAGCGTGGCCATTGCCTCACACTCCTGCAGCCATGCCCTTCCCACAAGGATAGACTGTGCCCTTGAACTATAAGAACAAACCCTTCCTCCCCTAAGTTCTTCTGGTCAGCTATTCGGTCATATTAATGCACACAATAACCAACATATTAAGGCGTCAGTCATACCACTTTAATGACTTCAGATCCGCCAGGCTGAGATTCTTGTCTCCTCTGCATTCCAAGGGATTAGAAGGATGAAGGTGAATGTCACCCACAACTGATTGAGAAAGACTACTATAAAGTTCAACTCTTACCAGCCTATGCCTGCCTTTTGTCCCTTCAACACAGCCCACATTTACACACACACACACACACACACACACACACACACACACACATACACACACAATTTTCCTGTTTGTGTAGATCAAGAGGCTTTAATAAAACAGATCATGAGGTTTAGCTCTCACAGTTTCTGACTCAGCAGCTATGAGGAAAACTTTAGTAATTCACGTTTCTACCAGGTTTTTAGTGGTGTGGTGTTCCTGATCCAGAAACCATCCCAGAATACCTTCTCCTGAGTATTCATTGGTTCCAACAAGCAGGGATAACTGCTACTATTGTCTGCATATATTTCATACCATTCAAATGCAGATCTACCCCTCTCCACACACCCAGACTCAGTCAGAAAAAGCTCTGGGCACCACCACCATGTTCATAAGCTTCCTTCCTAAGTCACATTGTGTGCGTGTACATGTGTGCTTACTGGAGCTATGGTGTGATTCCAAGTCAGAAGGTAACGTCCAGAAGTCACTTCTCTTTCTCCGTGTGGGTTCCCAGGGTTGGACTCCAAACCTCAGGCTTGGCAGCAAGAGCCTTTATGCACCCAGCAGTCTATCTGGCCCTTGATCCTTGCACTTCTTGTGAGTAAGTGCAACTTTTGTCTCAATCAAAGCACTTGTGTATTTTATGCTGGGAGTTGGATATCTGTGTGTGCATATGTGTTAGTGAAATAGTATATCCTTTCATAGCATATGTGTAAAAGTAAAGGTCAGGGAGGAGAGAGGTAGCAAACTATAAATATACATAAATTATGAAGATATTATAAGGTCAGTTGGATGGTTCTGGGATATACTGCCACATCTAAAGAACTGAATTCAATCCACAGGGCCCACATGGTAGGAGAGAACCAACTTGCTTAAGCTATTCTCTGACGTCCTTATACATACCTTATCATACACACACACACACACACACACACACACACACACACACAATTAATTAATGCAATAAAGATGGTCATATAAAGAGTTAGAGATGTTTTTATTTTTTATAAATAATTATGACTTTTTAAAGGTAGATTTGACCTATTTACGATCATTACAAGGTTCTTATCTCATAGGACTGAGCCCCTTTCCTCAGGACTTTATGTCTTCTGAGATGCTGTGTCCTAATCCTGGTTTTGACTCATTTGTTTCCAATACAATGCATCTCTTTGGCTCTTTGCTAGTGAGATGTAAGATGGACCAGAATACTGTGTCTCCTATTGTTCTCTTTCAGAAGGGATCTTCCCGTACGGGGGATGCAGCATACTAGGTAAAATGCTTGCTTTGCAAACATTAGGATCTGAGCTCCATCTCTAGAACATCTGTAAATAGCTGAGCCTTGTGGCACAGGCCTGTCATCTCAGAGCTAGGGATGTACACACAGATTCCACAAGCTGACTTCTAGCCTGTCTGACCCAATCAGTAAATTCCAAGACAGTTAGAGACCCTATCACAAAAAATAAGGGGGGTAGCAACTGAGGAGCAACAGCTAAAGCTGTCCTCACACTAAAATAAATAAAAGAGCTCTCTTTTAACTGAAAAGGTACTGACTTCCCTTCCTGCAGAACAAGTTCGATATCTGTCTTCTAGTAGTCTCACTTAGCTTTAGACACTACTACTGGCCTCCGCTGGAGAGGGGCCCAACATAGGAATCCCCTAAGCAGTGATCTGAGAGTAAACTGATTTATTGCTGGGCAGCTCCTGAGCCTGGACACTTGCACAGCCATTTGGGCATTTTGGGGTCTTTTTTATTATTTCTCCAGTGATATATGACTACTATTCAGTGGTACAATTGTACCCTAAAGACCCCTACTCTTGGAAGTGAAGCCCCAGGGAAAGCTGCCCATCACCATCAAAGATGCACAGGGCTGAGTTGCTGAAGAATTTGCCTCTCAAGCATGAGGAGCTGAGTTTAGAGCCCCAGAACTCATGGGAAAAGCCATACACAATGGCTGGAAGGGACATATAATCACAGTGCTGTGAGGTGGGAGGTGCCAGCAGATCCCTGGAAGCTTGTGAGTCAGCTAGCCTGGTGAAGCTCTAAGCCAATGAGGGACCTTGTTTCTAACAAGAGACAGTAGCTGCCTAAGGAACAACATTCAAGGCTTCCCTCAGTTTTCCATACATGCACTGCACACACACACATGCAAACACACAAATAGAGCACATAAAGCTACCATTTGCCTACGCTGTGACTGGGAATAGGAATTTGGGTGATGTGCTGTCTGGTTTTATGTCAACTTGACATAAGCTACAGTCATTTTGGAAAACTACCACCACCAGGTTGTCCTGTATTCTTTTCTTGATTGATGATTGATGTGGGAGGACTCAGCTCACTGAGGGCAGTGCTACCTGTGGGTTGGTACTCCTGGATGCTATAAGAAAGCAGGCTGAACACCAAGAACAAGGCGGTAAGCAGCACTCATCCATGGCCTCTGGGTCAGTTTCTGGCTCCATGTTCCCAGCCTGAGTTCTTTGCCTTGACTTTCCTCAGTGATGGATTTGTAAGTTGAATGTTGAAGTAAACCATTTTCTCCACAAGTTGTTTGGTCATGGTGTTTATCACAGCAATAGAGGCCCTAATTTAGACAGGTAGGAAAATTAAAATATTGCACAAACAGAAAAGTTTATGGGAAACACTATGCCTTATGGTGTGCCTGTGATTTCTTCCCATCATTTGTTACGTTAACAACTGCATTGATTTCCCAAACTCACACAGAACTCCCTTCTGTTCCACACGTGAACATTGCCTTGACAGATGTCTGTCAGAAGACATGTTATCACTGGCTACCAGTGCTGGCTTATGAACACTGGACTGAGCTATTTTTTAAGGTTCATACATCAAGAAAATTGGAAGTTAATGGCTGCTGGAGACAATGTGTCTCTTTTCTTCAGAAGTGTAACAACTAGTAAATTGCTCTTTCTCCAGGAAATGACCTCTTCATCTGTCCTTGTGTAAGTAACCCTAATCAAACTCAGTGAGTCACCGAAAAGAAAGTCTGGAGAGTGGACTAAGGGCTAAGAGCACTGGCTACTTTGGGAAAAGACTGGAGTTGGGTTCTAAGCTCCTACACGAGCTGGACCTCAAGGGCCTGTAACTCCAGCTCCAGGGAATCCAATGTCTTCTTCCTTGCATGGTCCTTTGCACACACACATACACATGAATAAAAACAAAAACATAAAAATAAAATACTTTAAGAGACCTGAAATTAGAAGAAGGATTTGGAAAGAAGGTTTGAAAGGTCATCAAAATACAATATATGTATGGATAAAAATTGTCAAAGAGTAAATGTAAAACTATTAAAAGTCAAGAAAACACTGCTTGTTTAACATGGTTTGCAGGTAAGCTCCATTGCCCCTGATATGCTCAGGCCTGCATTAGAATTTAGTTTTCTTGCCAAGCTGTAGCACATCCTTTGGTAATTAACATTAGTATTGCAAAAAGCTGAACAACAATAATTTGCTCCTTAAATATCTGCTATATTAACTCACTGTCACTTGGTAATTTGCATAATTACTTTATAATTACTTATAATTCACTCTAAGCATGTATTTACAAAATGAATTTGTGGGTATTATCCCATGTTTTCTCGCATTGGTTCTTAAGTGCATTGATGTTCTTCCATCTAAAACCACATTTTTATTTGCATAAGATATTCCAACAAGTTATGGCATAAGAATAAGCATATTTCATGAAGACATTACCAAGTGAATTTGCTGTAAAAGTTGGTCGCAAAGGTCCAAATTAAGGGTGAAATTGATAACATTCCCTTTCTATGCCAAGTCTCTCCCTTCCTGACTAAGGCTTCTCCTCCTTTCTTTCTTAGTAGCTAAAAATCTGATCTGCTCAAACATCCTCAAGATGTTTCTAGCACCTTTCATTCCCAGGCATCTAAATCTACTCTCAGTAGAAAGTCTCAAATTGGTTAATTGTGTTCAGTCCTCTGGAGTTTTGGAAGGTTCTTTGAATACTTGCAAACACCACTTGGCTTTCTTGGAAATTGATCACATTTTAGCAATTTGATGATTTGTATTGTTTCGTTTTGCTTTTTAATTTTCCACTCCAATTCTAACACATGTAATAGATGCATGCATCTTTCAATAAAAAGAATTTTTTTTCAAAAGTTATAGTAAAGATAAGCAGAGTAGGAGAGAAAAGGGTTTTTCTGGAGGGTATGCAGGGAGATGACAGAGAGCAAAATGTGGAAAAAGAGACAGAGCTAACAGGAAAGATCTGGTATCTAAGTCTTTTCCTCATAGGCTGAGGACAGGGACTTGTGAAAGTGTGTCAGAACCCAGGTCAGGCCTTGACCTTACAAATGATATTTTCTTTCTCACAGAACCCAGAGAGTCACACAGGCCACACTGTATTGAATCAATATGATCAGGGCAAGGTTGTTAGTTGACCATACCTGAGATGCTAAATATGAAGAAAACCAGAGCTCTAAGCACATGAGGCACACACAAATTCTCAGCACTAGAAAAAACAGTAAGGAAAAGCAGGTCAGATGTGGCAGTCTGTAGTTTAATCTCAGCAGGAAGCCATGACAGAAAGATCTCAAGTGTGAAGCCTGTCTGCTGTACAGTGAGGTTTTGAGTCATCCTGATCTGTATGATGAGACGCTGTCAGAAGAACAAATGAGAGAAACAAAATGACGAAGAGAAAAAGTTGGCAAAAAGGAAAAAGTGGACCAAGGAGAGAAGGAAGGAATAAATAGAGGTGGGGAGAGGAGAAAAAAGGCAGAGGAGAGCAAGGCAGGCATCTAAGGAAAGGAAGTGTTACAAGCAATGCTTTCGTGGGCAATTTACATATTCCTTTTGCCTAGTTGTAGCACAATGAGAGTAACAATTAATAATTCTGGTGATGTCTTATTGCACTCCATGTTGTATGCATAATTTTTAGATACAATGCTCATTTTCAGATCACAAGGGGCTGTCCTCTACAAGAGCACACAGCTACAAAGTAGAAGCGTGAGGGTAGGCTTCTGGGCAAACTTCTGCCTTGTGAGCATGATGTCCTGGCAAGTTTGCAACCCACTGGCGAGGTACAGATAGGAGGATCTATGGGGCTCATTGGCCAGCCAGGTAGCCTGAGTGACCAAGCACTAGGTCTCAGTGAGAAGTTCTGTTTAAAAAAAAATTAAACTTGGTCATCCTTGTTGATTCATGGGAACTTCCCTAGCACCAGGTTACTCCCTATCCCCATGATGTCTCCCTCTCTGGTGATATTTCATTTGTACTGGAATGTGATTTTATTTGTATGTTAATAACTAAAGTTGCCTGGGAGTCAGAGCTAATAGCAAGCCATAGCAGAAGCCGGGTGGTGGTGGCACACACCTTTAATCCTGATCACATGACAGGCAGAATATGTGTGTTCAAGGATACAGCCAGCATGGAGACATCAATATCAACCATAGAGACCTAGAGGTCATGTGGTTGGGTTTACAACCAATGAAAAGGCAGAACAGAAAGTCAATAAAAGGACAGACACAGGAAGTAGGTCTCTTTCTGAGGGGAAGGACGGCAGTGGCAGGAAGGGTAAGAAGGCAGTTTTAAGTCTCAGCTCTTAGCTACTGCTCTGACCTCTCGGGTTTTTAATTCTGCAATTGGCTGTGTTTCTTATTTAATAAGACTGCTACATTTACATCCCTCTATCAAGGTATCTCTTTGCTCTCTCACTCTGTCCCTGTTCCAGCTCATCCATCCCATACCCTTATGTTGTCATCCCCCATCCCCTACCCTCCATTGTCCTCCTTACCCCCAGTTTACTCAGGAGATCTCACATATTTCCTGTAGTTAAGAGTTTTCCTGCCTGGCCCACAGTCAGGACAAATCTCTCTTACCCGCCAGTCCCACAGTTGCTCAGACCCAACCAAGAAAGCACACAGAAACTTATATTGCTTACAAACTGTATGGCCGTGGCAGGCTGCTTGTTATCTACTTCTTTTATCTTAAATTAACCCATTTCTGTTAGTCTATACTTTGCCACATGGCGTGTGACTTACCAGTGTCATTACATGTTGCTTCTTCTGGCGGCGGCTGGTGGTGTCTCTCCCCAGCCTTCTACTTCCCAGAAATCTCTTCTCTCTTGTCCCGCCTATACTTCCTGCCTGGCCACTGGCCAATCAGAACTTTATTTACACAGAGCGATATCCACAGCAATTTCCCCTTCTCAAGGTGATGCATGCAGCTCTCTTAGGATCCTCCTTGTTACCTAGCTTCTCTGGAGCTGTGGGGTGTCGTCTGGTTATCCTTTGCTTTACATCTAGTATCCACTGATGAGTGAGTACCTACTACGGGAACTCATGAACTTTAGACCAACACTCTCTGTGGAGCCTCCATGGGACTGGACCAGGCCCTTTGCATAAGTGAGACAGTTGTGTAGCTTGATCTGTTTAAGGGGCCCCTGGCAGTAGGATCAGGATCCATCCCTGGTACATGAGCTGCTTTTTGGAACCCATTATCTGAGGTCTGACACCTTGCACAGCCTTGATGCAGGGGGAGGGTCTTGGACCTGCCTCAACTGAATGTACCAGGCTTTGCTTAGTCCCCATGGGATGCCTTACCTTTTTGGAGGAGGGGATAAGGGGTGGGTTGGGAGTGGAAAGGTTGGGGGGAGGAGGATGAGAGAAGAGAGGGGGATCTGTGGTTGGTATATAAAATGAGTAAAAAAAAAAAATATCGTAATAAAGAAAAAACAAAACAAAAAGATTAAGTGGCCAGCTCCTGAGGAACAATGTTCAAGGTCAATCTCTGACTTCCTTACCTATGTACACATATACATATATGCTCAGACATGAGGATGCACATATATGCATAGTTTGGCTTGTTTCTTTCCATAATGATCCATATGTTCTTTCTCTTGCATTAAATATTTTTCAAGTTCCTTCTGTGTAAAGTTCAGCAAGGTCAACACTCTCAAGAAGATGCTCCATCTCTATAAGGCCCAGCTAACAGGGAATCCATCATTATAACCCAGAGCCAGGCATGCATGACCCTCATTCTATTGAGTGTGAACCAGACACTCAAGACATGGATTTTTAGCCAGGCAGTGGTGGCACACACCTTTAATCCCAGCACTTGGGAGGCAGAGCCAGGTGAAACTTTGTGAGTTCAAGTCCAGCCTGATCTACACAGTGAGATTCAGGACAGCCTCCAATGCTACACAGAGAAACCCTGTCTCAAAAAACCAAACACAAACAAAAACAAACAAACAAATAAAAACCATGGAATTTTTTCCATCTCTGCTGTTCTTTTCTTAGATTCTATAAAATAGTTTTTTTAAAAAAAAAAAAAAAAAAAAAAAAAAAAACCTGCTTATTTTCAAATTCATCTCCCCTGTATTGAACATATTGAATAAGGACTAGGAACACAGGGCTGAAGATGGCTTAGTAGGTGAAGGACCTTGCTGCCAAGCTTGATCACTTATGTTGAGTACTCAGAACCTACATGATGGAAGAAGAGAACCCACTCCTACAATGTGTCCTCTGATCTTCACACAGATGCTGTGACATTCTTCTACACATACATACATACATACATACATGCATACATACATACATACATACATACATTCACTTTTAAAAAGTATCCAAGAAAGCTGATAACCAAGTTCCCACTTTTCATTCAAACCCATTCAAGATCACTTCTAGAAGTCAAAATATTGGTCCAGTCTTACAAGTCAACATTGTGTAGCAGATTCCTGTTCAAAGCAGATCTATACTCTGACTCTATCCTAGGGAATTCTTCTAGTCCAGCACTCACCTCATTCTACTGCATACACCTTTGATAACTGTCTTACTGTGAGAGAAGCAGCCCACCAGTTCAGAGATGGAAATGCACCTGTCTTTGTAGTCCCAGGGGCAAGAGCAATGTCTGGCCCATGACAGCCACTCTGCACATGTGGAGTGGAAGGATGAGTGGGTTAACCCAGATTTAGTCCTGGGCCAGCACTTCCAATGCTCTAATGATGGGGAACAATAAAGACTGTGGCAATTTGAACCCCTGCTATCTCTGGCTATAGGAAAAGGAATAAGTGAATGAATCATATTTATATGGTTGGAAATGAAATGCTTCCCATAGATTTCTGTATTATATTCTAGACCTCAACCTGATGGCTCTATTTCAAAGGATTCTTGGAACTTTTGGAGGATGGATCTAGGTTGAAGATATGGGTCCCAGGAGGTTTGGGGGTTATCATGCCCCTGGTCCCCTGTACCTCTGCTTCTTGTCCCTATGAGGAGAACAGATCTTGGCCACACATTCTGACTGCCATGATGTTCACCCTGAGCATGGGAGACCAAGCAACTATGGACTGAACTTCAGAACTCATCAACCAAAATAAATTCTGTGTCTCTGAAGTGCTTTTTTTCAGGTATTTTACTCACTGTGATGAGAAATGTAACAATACAAATGCCTTTTATTGCTAGGACACTATCTTCCACTGACTTGCTCCAATAAAACCTGACTTAGTAAAGTGAAGCCCCTCAGATGGCAGTCCACATTGCTACAGCCATATGACAAATAAGAAAAACAAAGAGGAGAGAAATTAGGTAAACTTGGGCAGGTTTTTGAAAAATGAAAGATTTTCTGTGGCTGAAATATTTTTGGCTGACATGGAAAGTGATTGAGTAGTACTTACACTTATTAAAACTCACTCTGACTTATGAACAGAGAACAGCACTATTAGGAAAGGTGGCCATCAAAGATGAAGGTGGAGACTTTTTCCAGCAGATGATAGTGACTTGGGCCATGGTATCTGGATGGATATGATGAATATTAGCAGTAATCATGCTTCAGATATCCGGGAGGCAAAGCAAAGAAATTCACTGAAGGCCCTGGAAATGGTAGACTAAGAGAAAGACAGCAATCCAGGCTTCCTGGCAGGTCACTGAGCAGTACCAGAAGATGGTAGGACTGCTTTCAGTCATGGGAGTGAAAGGGAGGAGGCAAACTTGGAATAAACCCAGAGTTCTGTTTCAAACATTTAACTTGACAAATACTCAAATGAATGTTGTTAGTAGAAAGACATGTTATTAGGGATCCATGAGAATCTAGCTTGAAAGCATATTAAGAGAACATGGTGTTTTAAACGCTAGGGTTAGATACAGTGTTTTGGTTGTCAGAGGAGATGGAGAAGTAGAATCCAGGCTGAGGACTGGGCTCTGAAACCACAAACAGGTGAAGCTTGACATGGGGATGAGAGAATCCAGATTGAAGAGGCAGAGGTGACATGGAGATGGAGAATCCAGGCTGGGGTGGGGGAGGGCAGGGGTGACACGGAGATGGAGAATCCAGGCTGGAGGGGCAGGGGTGACATGGAGATGGAGAATCCAGGCTGGGGGGGCAGGGGTGACATGGAGATGGAGAATCCAGGCTGGAGGTTCAGGGAGAGTTTCAACAGAAAGTACAGTCATAAAATAAAATGACAGAAGTTATTTTGGAAAGAAATTTGATGAGTTAGATTTTCTTGCTCAGCCTCCACTAAAACCAACTGAAAGTGGCAATGGAATGCACAATTATGATCTAGAATTAAGATTTATATTTCAACACACACACACACACACACACACACACACACACACACTTTCATTAAAGTGTCAAGATCACAAAATATTTATTTAAAAAATAAATAAAACGTAGGCTAGCAAGGTGGCTCAGTGGTAAAGTACTTACCACACAATGTAAGGATCCAAATTCAGAGCTCTGATGAGGGCACAGTAGCATGCAAATGGAATCCTAGAAAGGCAGGAGGCTGTGACAGACAGATTCTTAGGAATTTGTGGGGCAGCTAGCCCAGCATATGTAGCAGCAAATGACAGAGACTCTTGCTCAAACAGAGGTAGAAGATGAGGAATGACACCTGTGCATACTCCATAGCATGTGTACATCCAAATTCACACCTACAACTATGCTCACATTCACACAGTACACACACACACACACACACACACACACACACACACACACACACCATCCCACAAGATTAAACCTTAAGAGAAATCAAGAAGCAAGAGAAGGAGAAAAATGAACGTGTTTAGTCCTAAGGATTTTTTCATAGAAGGTAAGCCTGAACCTTTGTTTTGATCATGAGGAGCAAAGCTCTCTCTAGCTCTACCAATGAAATGGAGCCTCATAGAACCATTCCAAAGGCCATAAAGCTGGTATCTCAAAGTTCTCTGCACCAGTGGGAGTATGGGAGAGTGGGAGTATGGTAAAGTCTCCAAAATAATTCACTTCTGATCAATGTGATCCAGAGAATGACCTATAAAATATCATGTTTTCTGTTTAGAATGAGTAGTTTGCTAAGCATATAGCAAGCCCAAGTAAAATAAATGGCAAACTATAGATAGATAGATAGATAGATAGATAGATAGATAGATAGATAGATAGATAGATAGATGGATGGATGGATGGATGGATGGATGGATGGATGGATGGATGGGTGGATGGATACATAGATACATAGACAGATAGACAGACAATAACAAAACATCATCATATGGACATTAAAGTCATCCACCAAAAGTTGCTATGGAAGCCCCATTAAGAGAGTCAACTGGAACTCTTGATAGAGGAACTGTGGAGCAGGACAGGGGAGAGCATGCCCTAGGGTGAGACTTCTAAGTAAAAGAATAAATAGCAATGGATAGAGATGACGCACTTACATACACGTGTACACATAACCTGAATGCTCATGAACACATACATACATATAACACACACGCTTGCATACATGCATAGGCATACACACACACACACACACACACACACACACACACACACACACACACACCAAAAATAAAACCCTGTCTCACACCTTTATTTTATAGAATGGGGAAGAAAGGACAACCTAAAGAAACAACTGTGTCCTTCTCTGGTGTGGTCCAAAACTGAAGGGCTCTTCCTTCATGCCTCCCCACACACTTCAAAGTTGGCCCCAGGATCAACAAAACCTAAATCCAAATCAACTTCAACCAAATCAGTCCAACCAAATGATTTATTCTTAGTTTGCAGACAGGAGGATGCAAGCACAGTTTGCTCTAGTATTTTCTTCTCATTTGTAATGACAAACACTATTGATGCCCAGTAAAGCTCAGTTTCAAGGGTGCATCCTTAGAAGATCTCCTCTCAATTCCAGACATCCAATCCCATGACGGGAGAGCCAGAGGAGATCTTACTTGACTTTCAAGCACATCTTCTCTTCCCCCCAATACACTCCCCATAAAATGCCTCAGTTCCCTGCCAAAATTGTCTTAATCATGCCAGCAGAACTTCTACTCACTACACTTAAGACAATAACTGAACTCACTTCGCCAATTATTTTTGGAAGCTAAACATTAAGTAACTAGAACTGAGAAGCAGATCTCTGAGCCTTAGACGGAGAAATGAATGGAGCATTTTCTTAACCTTTAAAACACGTCAAGATCGTAAATCAAAATACACCAAATTGCCTTCAGGAGAAAAGAGCAATTCTTTAGTACAAATGCCTTGGCAATTCTGTAGGTAAGAGGTCATTTTCTTCAAAAACATTCAGAATGGTATGGTTCTTTAAATGTGTTGTACAAAAAAAAAAAATTTCCTCCCATTCATATTGAGCAGCTGACAATTCAAGGTCTAAGAAAAGCAAAATGAAAATGGAACCAGGAAAAGGTTATTTGAGAAATTCTCAACAAGAGTTGCTGAACTCCTAAAAAATAATAATAATAAAAGTAACCATGTAGCATTTGAAAACTTTTCCTTGAACTTAAAGTGATTAGATTTTGTTTCTCTAGCTACTGAGTGTTCAGGAAACTGTCACCTCAGATCCTCTGAAACTCATGGAAACCGATTATGAACATATTCCAGAATCCTCCTTATTTAGCCTAAATAAATCCTATTCCTTCAATTTCTTTGGAATCACAGAAGGTTCACTGATTTGATTTTCTTGTGAAATCCCTACAACCTAGAATCTCCAGAGAAGAGGGAACCTTTGTTGAAAAATTGCTTCAATTAGATTGGTCTATGGACATGTCTGTGTGGTATCATCTTGATATGGAAGGGCCCAGACCACTGTGGGTGGTACCATACCTAGGAAGGTAGATCTTGGTTGTATAAGATAGGTGGTGTAGAGCCAACCTGCTGGAGGTGTGAGTGAGCCAACCCTCAAAGTAGGGAGCTCGGGAGACCTAGTCCCACCCTTCATCTACCATATGGTGGCATGGGCTGAGGAGAGCACTCCGGTTCTTAAGACCACAGTTTACAATGACTGAGGCATGTGAGAGAGCAGGCTCTGAGGTCACAAGAGCAGAAGAGTTGTCCCTGTCCCCCACCAGTGGCAACACTCCAGAGCGTAGGCCCTGTACCTCACCAGGGCAATACAACAGAGCCAACCCTGTTAGCAGAGGGGTGGGTGAGCCAGCCCTGGGTTTGTGAGCCTGGGAAAACTGTCCCCATTACTCATCTACCATGCTGCGATGTGGGTTGAGAGAGATGCCCTCCTTAACCCTTTCCCCTTACTGCCTGCAAAAGATATCTTACCCTCCCTCTTACCAACTGAATCATTCAGGAGAGCTGACAGTGTTGTGGGAGGTGTGGGTGACCCAGAGTATGGGGTGTTGGGGGGTCTGTCCCTATTATTCATCTGACTCTCCCAACCCCTGCGCATGGACAGGTGGAGGAGCTGGCCCCGAGGTCATGGGAGTGAGAGGGCTGTCCCTGCAGGGCTATCCCTGCCCCTCACTAGCTGCAGCAATTGGAAGAGTGGCCCCTATTCCTTGCCCGGGCAACATAGTGAAGCTGGCCCTGATGATGTAGGCGTGGGAGAGCAGACCCTGAGGGCGTGAAGGCAGAAGAACTGGCCCTGTCCCTCACTCAGTGTTTCAAGGGATGAATAATCTGGGGCAGTACTGGAGTGGTTAGGGCTGGCTAACCAACCCTGCAGCTGCCCAGGGCCAGAACCAGGGTTATGACTTGGATCACCCCAACATCCACCCCATCTGTGATCTACCGGAGCATGTAAAGGGAGCTGACCCACAGACCCAAGGCTGCAGGATCTCCACAACACAGGGCAACAACAGGATATCCAAGAGGGGTCCCAATGAGGGCCCATCACAGATAACATAGTAGAAACCAGAGGCCTCAAACAAGACCAATGACTCTTTACAATGAACACTTCCAAGTAAAGATACATGGACAAAGGGGTTTACTGCATGACTCACTGTGTCACACCGCAGCTTCCATGACCTGATTTTTATTTTTTTCCTCTTAAATTTTGTTTTATTTGGGGGGAGGGGGTTGAAAGAACAGAAGGATGCAGAGGTCAAAGAAATGAATGAGATCAAGATGCACGCTGTGAAAGACACACAAAATACAAGGAAAAGTGAGGGAATGCAGTAAGCAGTGTTCCTCCATGGCTTCTACTCCAGTTGCTTCATTGAGATCCCTAAATGATGGTGGTTACTTGGAAGCATAAGCAGAACTAATCTTTTTCCTCCCTCAAGTTGCTTTTGGTCAGAGATTATTATTATTGCTATTTTTTATTATTATTATTATTATTATTATTATTATTATTATTAATTATTGCAGCAGAACAGCAAACTAGAACTGGTGGCCACAGTTAAAGCACAGCTAAACTACAGGGATTACTTCTTGACACAAAGAAGGTCACAGCCAAACACAGATAACTCTGTATTGATCCAACAGCTTCAATTCTCACAGAAGGCACTGAAATGTACTGAGATCTCCATTTGGAAATGGCCTTAGTTGATTGAGGATTCCAAATCAGACTGTTTTCTAGGCTCTGTGATCATGTTTTTGCTACTATCATTTGCATAAATGTCTTTCTGAACTACATTCGACAGTGGGACAAAATTTTTTTGTTCCTTTTCATTTCATTTATGTGTCTATCTTTGTCCATCTATCTATCCTTATGTGTATACACACACACACACACACACACACACACACATATATATATGTATGTATATATGTGTGTATGTATATATATATATATGTATGTATTTGAGATGCAATATGCTTTCCTTTGTTCCTTTTTTCACATCAGAAAGCCAGTTCATGAAGATATGTCTTTCTTTACATCAGGTATTTTTGAATAGATTTTGCTACAATTTTGTTTTAGACATAAAGGAGCAAGCAAAAAGAAAATTGCCTATAAGAGAGGAACACATTTGAACTAAAAGAATAGACGAGGAATGATGGGAGATAAACCTTATACATGTGACTGCACTGTTCCTTCAATAAAAAAAAAAAAAAAGTAGTGAGAGCCAAGTGGCAATTTCTCCAGAACGGTTTTATTATAAAGTCCCAATCTCATTCTAAGCAGCTTTCAGATTTAGCCGCAGGGCAAAAGACCTTCTGCCTGAGTAAAGGCCAGTTGCTCTTGAATATATTGAAACTGCAGTTACCTCAGAACACAGAAAGTTGTGTATCAGGCTCATTAGTGTGCAGAGAAAAGAACAGTTAACGTCGTTCTGAAAATGAGACAAGAGGAAGTGCTTCGACAGTACAATCTGGTGTTGCCATAAGCACCACTTTCTGTGGGTGCCAGCATTGTACGGTAACATGGCTACAGCCTAGGATGGTTTCCGTTTGGCTTGGGACCTTTGTATAAGATTTTCTAGCTAATTTAGTCAGGGTTTTATCAGAGCTCTGGTCTAAAATGAGAGAAGAATGAAGCCATTTCTTGTGAAGTGTTCCACTCCAAGAGTTAAATTTACTTCAAACTGTCTTTAAGTGGGAATCTGAAAACTTTAAGATTAAATGTATGCCTAAGTAAGCTTGAAACCCAAGAGAGTTAAAAAAAAGAAAAAGGAGTGGGGGGCAGGAAGAAAAGATTAATATTAGCAAGTCTTTCTTTTTCAAAATCTAGATAGCCAAAGCAAAATATACGAGAAACAAAATATGTTGCATATGGTCCAGGTATATTTCTCAGTGGCTAAAGCTATTACCAGGCAAGCATAATAGCCAAAGCTCAGTCCTCAGCACCCGCACAGAGGTAGGGTGAATTGATATCTTGGAAAGATGGGATCCCCAAAGCAAGCTGACAATTGAAAATAACCACATTGTTGAGCTTTGGAGTTGATTGAGAGACCTGCCTCAAAGAATAAGTTGGGTGTTGATGGTGGTGGTGGTGGTGGTGGTGGTGGTGGTGGTGGTGGTGGTGGTGGTGGTGGTAGTCATGGTGGTGATAGATGATTCTTCACACCCACTTGCTTCTATGTGCATGAATACCCACATCCACATGTAAACATACATATATACTCACATGCATAACACACACATACAGAAAAAGTGTAAAAAGCAAAGTGAGTTAAGCAAATACTTCCACTTTCTATGCTGCTTAGGTATACACATACATTCTAAGTGTAATTTGATGAACTCAGCAAGCATCTTGTATTGTATTTGTACATGTTCATATAGGTGCAGATGTGTGCATGCAGATGTGTACATGGATACATAGAAGGCAGAGATCAACACTGGTATCACTCTCCATCACTCCACCTTAACTTTTGAGGCAGGGTCTCTTACTGAATCTGTAGCTCACCAATTTGCCTAGACTGCCTTGCTACAAGCTGAAGGAAACTGCCTGTCTCTGTTCCTTTGCCACTGTGATCACAGACATATGTCACCATGCCCACACTTCTGTGTGGGCTCTGGGGATCTGAACAATGGTCCTCTGTTTCTGTGGCAAGCACTTCATTTTCCCAAGCCTATGTGCAAACATCTTCATAGTCTAATACTTGTGTGTTCCAGCCATAGTTGAAAATGGTGATCCCTCTTAAGCACCCAAGCATACTCATATTATTGAGAGGGCTTAGAATGACATAAGAATCTCACCGGGATAGGGAAACCAAAGACTTGGTTCTGTTTTGTGCTTTTGTGGACTTAGCCCTGCGGTAGAAGTCATATGTATTTTCTGGGCTTCACTGCAGTAACACATTCCCCCACTACCATGCCCCAACAGTTTACAGCAGTACAAGTTTACGTCCTGCTCATGCTTCACATCAGATGAGGGCTGGCTGCATCTCTGCTCTGAGCCTGGAGCAGGGAACTTCATTTGCCAACATTCTTCATTCCCAGGCTAGAGCTTAAGGAGCTGTTTCTACCAAGAATATGCTGGTTTTGTGACACCTAAATGAATGCTGGTATATCCATGTACTTGGTTTTTGTTGTCATAAATGGAGAGTTTATTTTGAGATTATAATCTAATTACATCATTTCCCATTCTCTTTTATCCTTCTAAACACTCACATAGTAACACCCCTTACTCTCTTTCAAATTCATGGCCTCTCTTCCCACATATATGTATGTCTCTATCATTACAATATAAATAATTTCCATATATATATACATATTTACTATTATAGATATACACACCCAGTCTGTATAATGTTACATGGATGTGTATGTTTTGTAGCTTACTATTTGGTGTTGGATAGCCAACTGTATACTCCCCAGTGGAAGACTAATTCTCTCACTATCAGTAATCTTCTGATGTCTACAGTTCTTTGTTTAGGGTTGACATCTTGTGAGATTTCTTCTGTCCCCTTTTGCATGCCTACTATATAGAAAAGCGAGTCACTTGTGTAAGCTGATTCTGTATCCTTCCATATTGCTGAATTTGTTCATCAAGTCGTTTTGTGGTAGAATTGTTGGGGTCTCTAATGGACAGCATTATGTCATCTGCAAATAAGGATAAT
Source organism: Onychomys torridus (assembly GCF_903995425.1). Taxonomy (NCBI): domain Eukaryota; kingdom Metazoa; phylum Chordata; class Mammalia; order Rodentia; family Cricetidae; genus Onychomys; species Onychomys torridus. Next base: position 71,222,673 of record NC_050453.1, read on the forward strand.
TTAGCTATTTTCTTTCCTATTTGTATCCCTTTAATTCACTTCTTTTGCCTTACTGCTCTAGCTAGTGCTTTGGGAACAACATTGAAAAGGAGCAGGGATACTGGACAGCCCTGTCTCCTGAATTTCAGAGGGATTACTTCAAGTTTTTTCTTGATTTGGGATATTGGCTGTAGGTCTTTCATATATGGTTTTTAATATGTTGACATATGTTCCCTCTAGTTCCAATTTCTCTAGAATTTTTATCATGGAGGCATGCTGGATTTTGCCAAAGGCTTTTTCTGCATCTGTTGTAGTTAGAGTTTTTCTGCTTGGCCCAGTCAGGACAAATCTCTCTTACCCACCAATCCCACAGTCACTCAGACCCAACCAAGAAAGCACATAGAAACTTATATTGTTTACAAACTGTATGGCTGTAGCAGGCTTCTTGTTATCTACTTTTTTATCTTAAATTAACCCATTTCTATTAATCTATACTTTGCCACGTGGCTTGTGGCTTACCAGTACCTTACATCTTTCTTGTCATGGCAGCGGCTGGTAGTATCTCCTCCCAGCCTTTACTTCCCAGAATTCTCTTCTCTCTTATCCTGCCTATACTTCCTGCCTGGCCACTGGCCAAACAGCATTTTATTTATACAGAGTGATATCCACAGCAATCTGTTGAGACAATCATGTGATATTCTTTAAATCCATTTTGTGGTTTATTATATGTGTGGTTTATTGACTTCCATGTGTCTCAAGGATAAATCCAACTTGGTCATAATAGACAGCCTTTTTGATATCTGTCTGTATTCTGTTTGCAAGCATTTTCTTGAGTATTTTTTAAACTACATTCATCAGGGATACTGATAAGGGCAATGCACAATCTAAAAATATTTTTGAGCCATTTTTATTTTATGTGTATTATTACCTGGTTTGGGTATTGGAGCAATATTAGCTTCATAAGAAGTATTTCTGAGTGGGAGTACTTCTGTTTGGTTCAATAGTTTAAGAAAATTTGACTACAGATAGTTTGGTAGAAGTATGCTATGAATCCATCTGGTCCTAGGCTTTTTTAATTGAAAGGCTTTTTCTTTCTATTTCAATCTCTTCTATTGAAGTTTGACTACTTGGTTTAACTTTGGTATATTGTATAACTATAGAAGTTTGTCTATTTCTTTTCTATTTTCCAACTTATTGGAGTACTGTTTGTAAAGCATCCCCTTTTAATATTCCGGATTTATTTGATGCCTGTTGTAATGATTCCCTGCTCATTTCTGATTCTGTTCATTTGAGTCCTTTTTTGTTTGTTTGTTTTTGTCTTGGTTCATTGAGCCAAGGATCTGTCAATCTTGTTTATCTTCTCAAAGAACCAGCTCTTAGAGTTGTTGATTCTTTGTTTCTGTTTCATTGATTTCTGCTCTGGTTTGTATTATTTCTTGCCTTGACTGGGTTTGAATTTCATTTGTTCTTAGTTTTCCAAATTTTTGAGTTGCATCATTAAGTCATTTCTTTGTGCGTCTTCTGATTTTTTAATGTAGGCACTTACTTCTATAAATTTCTCCCATAAGACTGATTTGATTGTGCCCCAGATGTTATGTTGTATTTTTTGTTCTTAGTTTGAGGAAGTTTTTTTTATTTCTTGATTTCTTCTTTGACTCATTCATCATCAAGTAATGAATCATTTAATCTGCCAGTTTGCTTATGTACGAGAGGATTAATTTGCTGTCAACTTTAGGTTTTACTGCATTTATGGTCAGAGTACAAAGAGTTGTTTAAATGTTTTTGAATTGGTAAACATCTATTTTGTGTACCAGGATGTTGTCTACCATAGAGAAGCTTCTGTCTGCTCTTGAGTGGAATGTTTTGGTGGAATAGTCTGTAGGTGTCTGTTAAGTCTGATATGTGATGTCAGTTAATTCTGATGTTTCTCTATTTTTTCTGATCACCAGCCTATTGGAGAAAGTGAGATGTTGAAATCACCTACTATTAATGGATTAGTGTTAATCTTTGTCTTAAAATACAGCAATACATTTTTAATAAAATTGGGTGTACCAGAGTTTGGTCCATACATTTAGGATAATACTGTATTTTAACCAAGGACTTTCCAGCCTTAGTTTGCACTCTATTTTGTCAGCTATTAGGATATCAATACCTCCTTGCTTCCTGGTCCCATCTGGTTGGAGTCCTCTTGTCCATCCTTTTATTCTGAGGTGATGCCTATATTTAAAGCTAAGATGTGTTTCTTGTAGACAATAGATAGGCGGGTTTTGCTTATTAATCCATTCGTCCAGCCCATGTCTTTTGATCCAGGATTAGGATCATCTATATTTAAAGTTAGTGGTGCAATATGTGTGTTGATCAAGGTCATTGGGTTGTTGATTTTTGGTGTTATTTGTATTCTTAGTAATACTTTGTGTTTTCATAATTTTAACTCTGTATAACTTCTTTTTACAGTCTTTGGCTATTCTCATTTGCCCCTTCAATCCAAAATATTGTTTTCTGTATTTTTCTTAGATTTGGCTTGTTGAAAATAAATTTTTAATTGTGGAAACTTTTTTTTCTCCTTCAACTATGGTGAATAGTTTTCCTGGTATATCAGTCTAGTTATGCCATCATGGTCTTTTAGGACTTGAAATGCTTTGCTCCTGGCCCTTCTGGATTTTAAAGTTTCTGTTAAGAACTCACTTATTTTTCTGATGATAAAGGTTTTCTTTATATGTGATATGTGTGGTTTTTTTCCTTGCAGCTTTCAATGCACTTTCTTTGTTCTGTATACTTGGTGTTTTGATTATGGTATGCAAAGGAAATTTTTCTTTTCTGGTCCTGACTATTTTGTGTTCTGTGCATTTCCTGTATCTGTATATTTGTCTCTTTCATTAATTTGGGCAAGTTTCTTCCATGATCTTGTTGACAACCTTGTCTATGCCATTAGCCTGGGATTCTTTCCTCTCATCTATTCTTGTAATGCAAAGGTTTGGGGTTTTTTTTGGGGGGGTGGTATCCCACATTTCCTCTATGTTCTTTTTTTCATATTCTTGGCTTATTGCATCTAGACATTCACATTTATCTTTGAGTCCTTATGTTTTCTCTTCTCCTTCATTTACTCTGGTTGTGAGGGTTTCCTTTGAATTTTCTAATTAGGTTATTGGGTTTTTAATTCTACCTCCATTTCATCTTGAGTCGTCTTCCAGGTTTCTTTTTTATCTCCTTGTTAAATCCCATTCTCAAATCCTGGATTTTTTTATACTTTCCATCAGCCTCAGGTTAGTATTTTCCTGGGCATCATTTGGGTGCTTCCGATCTTTAAATTCTTGTTATTTCTCTTTAAGTTCACTGAGTTGTTTCTTTGTGTCTTCTTTAAATTTCTTGAATTACTTGATGAAGTTTATGATTGGTCTTTTAAATTCTGTTTCCTCTGGTTGATTTAGGTAATTTTCATTGGTAAAGATTTCTGTAGGACTGGTGGGTTTTTTTTAGGGCGTGGTCTGCTTTTATCTTTCATATTGTTTGCATTTCGGAATGAGATCCAGTTATGTGGCCTTCTTCTGTTACTTCTGTACTTGATATGGACAGAATAGGCTGGGAAAGAAGATAGGCTGTGTATGTTGGGTTGGGTCTAGGGGTTGGGTGTGGTTTAGATGTATTGAAGTCAGGTGGACATTGAGGACTTGGATGGTAAGATGAATGTGTATCCTGGTCCAAATCTGGAGTACACAGTAAATCTGAGTGTTGAGGAGGATGTATGGAGAAGATCAGGCATACTCACCTGAGGAGACCCTGGAGACAGGTGGGCAGGACATGGCATGGGTAAAACCTGTGGCTCAGGGGCAGTGAGGTCAGGTCCTGGCAGAAGCCTAGAGATTGGCCATGATGCAGACTAGGACTGGGGCACTGGATACTGGACCAGGCTAGATCTGAGGATGACACTTGGAAGGGAGAATCAGAAAGACTCACCTGGGTACCAGACTTTTTCTTTTAGGCCACCAACCATCTCCCAAATCATAAAGATAGACACAGAGACTTAGTAACAGTTTAGAAAGCTCAGACTAGCTTAGGCATGTTTCTAGTTAGCTCTTTAACATTATTAACCTTTTTCTCTTTATCTACCTTTTGCTTCAGGGCTTATTACCTTTCTTGTTTCTGTCTATGTAGTTGGAGAGCTTCTCTCCAGGTCCCACTAAGCCCCAGCAGTCCAGTAGCCCACTTATAAAATAAACACACAGACATTTATATTATTTAAACTGCTTGGCCATTAGCTCAGGCTTGCCATTGTCTAGCTCTTACTCTTATATTTAGTCCATTTCTATTCATCTATACTTTGCCACGGGGCTTGTGGCTTACCAGTACCTTACATCTTTCTTGCATGGTGGTGGCTGGCGGTGTCTCCCCCAGCCTTCCACTTCCTATAGTTCTCCTCCTTGTCCCGCCTACCCTATTCTTCCTGCCTGGCTACTGGCCGATCAGCACTTTATCTTACCCAATCAGAGCAACACATTTTACAATCAGAATGTCCCACAGCATGTCTATCTCACTTTCACTGCTTCTCTGTGTCTGGCCTGTGCCTGGCTTCCTACCCCAGGTGTGTCCCTCATTCTCTCCTTCTTCTCTCATTCTTCCCTTCTCTCTGGAGCCTAAATTTCTCCTCCTATTTATTCTCTCTGCCTGGCAGCCCCACCTATCCCTTCTCTACCCAGCTCTCAGCCATTCAGCTCTTTATTAGACCAATCAGGTGCCTTTGACAGGCAAGATGAAATAGGTGCAACACATCTTTACAAAATTAAGCACACATCCTTACATCATTAAACAAATACAGCATAAACAAAAGTAACACACTTTTACACCACTGAAGTAGTGTTCTGTAGCATAAACAAATGTAACACATCTTTGCCTAGTTAAAATAGTATTCCACAATACACCTGGATAGACCATGGAGAAAGGTATCAACAACTGGTTTTTAAAGCAGGTCATGTCACTGGCTAGACCAAGCTGAAAAGAACAGAATTGGTTATTCCTTCACTGGGTGACAAGTAAATTAACACATAAATACCTTCTACAGCAGATCATTCTTTGAGTTATGCATCCACATTTCTTTCTTTTTTGTCTTCCTGATGAATCCATTCTCCATGAAAAAAAAAAAAAAAAAAAAAAAAAAAAAAAAAAAAAACATCATGACAGCAATTTGAGTTCAAATCCTAGGACTTCTTAAGCGTGTCTATGGTCCATTCCTAACATGATTTCTCTCAACTTGGAAACCTATAAGCTAAAATGACCAGTTACAAGCGCTTCAGACACCCAAAAAGTAAGAAATAATACTAGGAATTGGGCAGAATGTCTTCCATAAGGAACCCCACAGTGGAAGAACTGACAGCATCACCAGTAACAAGTCAGGTGACCTATAGTCCAGGCTATCCTCTAACTCATTCCCCTGCCTCCACTTTCCAAGTGCTGGGATTACAGCTATATGTCATCATACCTTGTCTAGAGGGTGCTGAGGCCTTTATGCATTCCAAGCAAGCACCCTACAAACCAAGACATTTTTCTTCCTCTTGGTTATGGAATGTAGACCTTAGTTCTAAAATCGTGCTGACCAGTGTTGCAAGGACCCTTTCCCTGGGGCTGAGAAATGATGTTTGAAGAGCCCCAGCTCTAGTTCTGGGCTCAGTTCTCTAGGAAGCCCTTCATTAGCCCTTATCCTTGACTCCACAGGAAGAGAACACCAATACCTCTTTAAAGATGGCAAAGCTTCCCCACTAAGCTGGAAGCCTCACAATTATATTATCAATAGCCACAGACTTAACTATATTTCAACTTGAAGCTTATGTGGGCATCTGTGTGTGTTTTTGAGTGCTTTTGTGTTTCTATGCATGTGTTTCTGTGTATTTGAGTGTTTCTATGTATGTTTGTGCCTTTCTGTGCATTTGTTTGTATTTGTGCCTGTGTATTTTTGCACAACAAAGAACACTCTCAAAACATAAATTTCCTTTAGATTCTCTTGACTGAGGCCACTACAACTTCAGAAAGCCTCATGGCCACTTTCCGGACTGGGTTCACTCTTCCCTCTAGACTTAATTTCAGACACTTTGAGTGTATCCAGCTGAGGCTCTTTCTGGTTCCCACATTCTTCTTTGTTCCAATGAAAGTAATTACTCGACATCATGTCAATAGAGACTGACACTTCACCTCTAACTTGTTCTCTGCCTCCTCTGTGAGTGCTAATTGGTCCTTTCTGCTCAAATTATTTTCTACATAATCTTTCACTAGATAAAAACAGGAAACTCACCCTTTAAAACTCACAATGGAGCACATGAAATAATTGCTGATAGTTGATTGGTTTTGATCTTCAAAAATCTTAATAGAATCTAATTCACTCTAATATTGAAGTGGGTTTTTTTCTGACAAGACAGGTGTGTGTGTGTGTGTGTGTGTGTGTGTGTGTGTGTGTGTGTGTGTGTGTAAGAGAGAGAGGGGGGAGGGAGAGGGAGAGAGTTTGTAGGGAGGTCTTTTATAGCCCAGGCTGTCCTGTAACTCACTCTGTATCTCAGGGTGACCTTGTGATCCCCCTGCCTCCACTTTCCAAGTGCTGAGGTTACAGCTATGTACCATCACATCTGGTATAAGGGGTGCTGAGGCTTTGTTATGCCCAGATCACGGAGACCCCCAAAAGACCACCACAGAGACTGAATCCTGTATGTAAAGGCAAAGAGCCTTTATTCAAGCTCCAGGTCTTGATCCCTCTGCCTGTCCAATGCATTAGTAAGAGCAGAGAGCCCTGAACTCAGGTGGGGCAGAGTTTTTATCATTGCAGAGGTTGGGATGAGGAGGTTTCCAGGGCCCAGGACCCGGATTGACTGATAATTGTCTTGGGGTATCTATAAAACAAAAACAGGTGTGTGCTAGACTCAAGGGCATCTGTGCACCTTATCTAATGGTTCGAATGTTTGGGATGTCCAGTACTTCCTCACCCCTGGGTGGATCCCTGGGTGGTATTAGCTTAAGGCTTTTCCTGGATCTGGGAGTTGCCTCCTAGTAAGCCTGTCACAGAACTAGGCCCCTAAGCCTGTCATGGCTGCTATGTGGTCAAGCTATTTTGGGGCCCCTTCACAGCTTGAACCTGTCTTTATGCGTTCCAGGCAAGCACCCTACTAACTGAGATATTTCTCCTGCTGAGTACTTCCTCTTGATTGTGAAACTTAGGTCTATCTTCCTATAGTAATATTTAATTCAATATATTGAATTTTTATAGTGATGTTGAAAATTTAAATGTCATGTATGTGGTAGGACTAAGTAAATCAAACTATGTTTCTGTGTTGAAAACATCTCTAAAATTGAGAGCACAGAAACATGGCATCTATATCTTTTTCTTTGTGTAGAAAACTCCTGATTGTCGTTTTTCACTAAAAATTAACCCACAGTTGGAAATTTCTATTGACTTTTTTTTTTTTACATTAATTTGAATTGTCCTGTTGCTAAACACAACTCTGTTTAGATCTCTTATCCTCCCCTGGTTACAATTAACTAGCTCTCTGCAAACAAACCAAAATTGAATAGCTAGCTCTTATTTGAACTGCTAAATTAGCCCCACACTGGTACATTTCTTTGAATAGTCCAGTCATTTACTGAGAAACCATAGAAAGTGTAAGTTTATCTATCTAGAAAGAGATGCCAATGTGGATTATTTTTCATTGCCATGACAGATGAGAAGGAAATCAGAATGGCTGAGGTACAGAAGTACCCTCACTCACTGTCCATAGCAAACACAACAAAGTGAGCAATCTCAAAGTGGCAATTAATGCAATGACTTTCCTAAACCTCTGGCCATGTCATGTTTCAGTTGGGTGCTATTTTTATTTTAATATCATTCTAATATTAGCTCTTTTTTACAGTGATGCAGCCACTGATGAGTTGTCTATGTTTCAGTAAATACTTCCTGACTCATGTTCACACAAACAAACCTAATTAAACTCAGTGGATGAAGAATGAAAAGACATTCAAGTAGAAGGGACTGCATGGGAGGAAGCAAAATTCCAGGGTTTCCATGGGAAATAGAGGGGGTGGGAGGAAGAGAGAGAGTAAAGAGGGTGTCAAGATGATCAAAATTCAAAACATGCATAAGTGGAACCAAAATAAGACCAAAATGCTTTCACCCTAAGATTTCTCCTTTTAGGTATAGGCCATGAGTTACTGAAACCAGTCAGTCCAGATTCCAGAAACCAAGAAGTATAAAAGTACAGAGTCACAAGGTAGTGCTAATGACTGCCAGACTATGGAATGTCCTTTCCCTTGTTCCCTAGGTAACTGACCACAGAATGCCCCAACCCTAGTCTCCATAGTGACTGTGTAATCACCAGATGTCCCCACCTGGGGGCAGCCAATGAGAAATGGTGATGGGCAACCACCTCCTTAGAAGGAAAATTGAATTGTGATTTCTGGAATACCTAGACACAAGCCAATCAGAATTGTACCCATACTAACACCCCTAAATGATGTAACCTTATGGTTTTTGCCTTTAAAAACTGAGCTTGAAGAGAGGTGGGCACTTCCTCCAGCTTTCACTGTATTAGGTGTGTTGGACGAAGTCCATGCCTAGGCTTGTATTGATCATGGATATCCCGAATTAAAACCTTGCTTTTGCATTCTGGTACACTCATTCTCAGTGGTCTCTCTGGGGGGGGGGGGGAGTCACAATCTGGGCACAACATATATATGAAATTAACAAAGGATTTTTTATAAAAGAAAACAATTATGGGCTAGCAGGCTGACTCATCAGTAAAGTGATGGTTTAGCAAGCACAATGACCTGAATTCAAATCCTTAAACCCAGATAAAAACAAAAGCCAGGCCGGGTGCTACATACTTGTAATTCCAATGCTGGGGAGGCAGAAGATGCCTAGAGCTCATTGACTGCCTAGCCTAGCCTACCTGGTAAGTTCCAGGCCAGTAAGAGATCCTGTCTTGCAAGACAAAGCTAGATGGTGTGCGAGGAACAACACCCATCCAAAATTTTTCTTTGACCTCCACACATCTTGTGAACATAGAATCACATACATGTACACATGTGTGAATGAGCATACACACACACACACACACACACACACACACACACACACACACACACATACAAAGAAAGCAATGATTATCCTAAAAAGTTCTGCAAACCATAATGCTGGGTAAATATTTCAATATAATTTATTGTAACATATAATGTAAAATAACTTAATATATTTTGTAATTACTATTTGTATCCACTAAAGTTAATTTCCTACTTATGTAAAACAATATAATGTATTGTTCAGAATACATTGTTCTAAATTTAAAAAGGTAAGTCAAATAAAAAGACTTCTAGGACATCAATAACTTGGCACAGAAATTAAGAAAATCTGAAAGGGCTGGAGAGATGGCTCAGTGGTTAAGAGCACTGCCTGCTCTTCCAGAGGACCTGAGTTCAATTCCCAGCACCCACATGGTGGCTCACAACTGTCTGGAACTCCTGTTCCAGGAGATCTGGCACCCTCATACAGACACACAGGCAGGTAAACACCAATGTACATAAAATAAAAATAAATTATTTGGGCTGGAGAGATGGCTCAGAGGTTAAGAGCACTGACTGCTCTTCCAGAGGACCTGAGTTCAATTCCCAGCACCCACATGGTGGCTCACAACTGTCTGGAACTCCTGTTCCAGGAGATCTGGCACCCTCATACAGACACACAGGCAGGTAAACACCAATGTACATAAAATAAAAATAAATTATTTGGGCTGGAGAGATGGCTCAGAGGTTAAGAGCACTGACTGCTTTTCCAGAGGTCCTGAGTTCAATTCCCAGCAACCACATGGTGGCTCACAACCATCTGTAATGAGATCTGGTGCCCTCTTCTGGACTGCAGTCATACATGCTGTATACATAATAAATAAATAAATAAATCTTTAATTAAAAAAAAAAGGAAGAAAATTTGATAAACTTCACTTAATTTCTTAGGTCCACTGGTACTCAGAGTTTACCTCCTTGGCGAGAGCTGGAAATTTTGTGCAAATACTGAAGATATAACAGTACAAGAATCTACTAATTAGCAAACAGGATACTGGCAATGCAAACCTATTTCTACCCTAAAAGAATGCTCCAGGGCTGGAGAGACATCTTAGCAGGTCAGAGAGCACACTGCTCTTGCTGGGGACCCAAGTATGGTTCAAACTACAGCAGGCGGCTCACAACTGTCTGTAACTCCAACCCCAAGAGATCCGACATACACTTGTCTTCAAGGACACCTTAACTTATATGCACATACACACACACACACACACACACACACACACACACACACACACACGATTTTAAAATATCTTTTAAAAGAATGTCCCACTAGTCAGAGAGGTGAATCCTTAGTTTCATTTGTTTTGTAAGCTTTTTAAAAGTAAATTTTATATATTTTAACTAAATAATTGAAAATGTCTTCCTAAATGTGCAGCTACTACTCTGAATGCTCTATAGCCTTCATGCCAGGTTGACTCCCTTGTCCCTCATCCCTCCTGTACCACAGTTAACTACACTTCTCACCAATTTCACTACAAATTAGTCTGGTGTTTTCTAAACTTTTTACAGGATATCATATATTATATACTCTTTTAGATGTGTGTGCATGTCAGTCGTGTGTGTGTGTGTGTGTGTGTGTGTGTGTGTGTGTGTGTAAAGGTTAGAGGACATCTTAGGCATTATCCATCTTCTGTTATTGTCTCCCCTTGGCCTGAAGCTAACCAAGTAGAGTAGGTTGGCTGGACAGGGAGCCCTAGTCACCCTCACCCACCTGTCTGAGTCTCTCCAGTGTTTCTATTAGAAGCACATACCACCATATTTGGCTTTGTTCTTTTTAAGGTGGATACTGGAGATCAAACTCTGGTCCTGGTGCCTGCAAGACAGCAAGACAGCACTTTTGAAGGGCTTATCTCCCTGGACTCTCTAGAATCTTTCATAATCATTTTTGTTTACATTTTATCTGTGAGCTTCATCCATAATACTGCACATGACAATAGCATTCATTTTTATCGCTAAATCAAACTCTTTCTATAAATACATCATAAATTGCCATTTGAATGGCAGTGGACATGATAGCCTCTCTAAATACTGTACTGCTATAAAAATCTCAGCATGTATCTTTTGTGAATAGAGATGTTGCTTTGAGTGGGTATATACTCCTAGGATCATTAGACGTATTGGATTATTAAGTTATGATATGCTCATTTCGGCAAAGCTTACAATGCAGTTTTCTAAATTGACCTCTCCATCTTCTACCCTGTTACCAGTATTTAAACCTCTCTGGCACTACACTCCTCCCTTGGTATTGTAAGCTTGTTTTCTGGAGTTTTGTTTTGTTTTGGCCATTATTATGAGTGAGCATCTTTAGTTACAAATTTGCCTACCTTGATGTTATATATTCATAAACTATAGGTTCTTGGCAGGAGTTTGATATTGATTCTTTGGCACAATGTTTGTAGAGCATGCATATATGTGTATATATATATATATATATATATATACAGGCGTCTGGGTGCATGTGTGTGAAAGTATGCATGCATAGGCATGCATGTGGAGGCCTGAGGTTGACAAAGGGTCTTTGTGTCAATCATGCTCCATTTTATTTATTGAAACTGGTCCTTTCACTTAGCCCAGAGCTCTCTTCTTCCAGCTAGCCTAGCCAGCCAGCTAGACTAAGTTACTTCCAACCTCTGCCTTCCCAAAGCTGAGGTTACAGATGGCCACCACACTTGCCTGGCCTTTATGTGGGATCTGGGTATCTGGACTTGAGTCCTCACACTTTATCTAGAAGTACTTTATCTGCTGAGCCATCTCCACAGCCCAAGTATTCATGAATTTTATGTCTAGAATTTAACTTTAACATAAATGGAGAGACACTTGTATTCTACTATATTTTAAGCCATCAAGTAGTTGCCTTGATTGGAAAACCATGTCACTGAGGGCAGTTTGTAGTAAGTTCATATTTTAGATATATAAGCACAAAGAGTTTTGTATGCTAAATTACCCAGGGCTGGAGAGTTTGCTCAGCAGTTAAGAGCACTTATAACTGTCTGAAACACCCAGCTCTGGGGGATCTGACAATCTTGTCTGGCCTTCTTGGGCACCCACATGAATGTATGTATGTATGCATTGCCACAAATAGACAGGCATGTACATAAAGTTAAAAAAATAAATCGTTAAAGAATGCCTATTCACCTTCAACAAATGTTTATTTCCTAAGTATGTCTAAGAGAAGAAATTATTTTTCTTTAGTGTTCCTATGTTACACTTAAAACATTAAATTATTATTTAAAATTGTCCATAATTAATGTAGTTATATAGGCATTAGGATAGTTATATACATTTTAGGATAGTAATAGAGACTTTAAAAATGCTTCTTAAAATAGAATGTGCATTTGATACAGTTGAGAAGACTTCAGCCCATTTAGCATTACCACTTATTGTTAATCTTTACAATAAAGAGATATTTGAGGAAAAGTATGTATTTCCAAGGGTCTCTTAGGAACTAGTGTCCACTGAGAAGTTGCAATTCTGTTTTTTGACCTCAGTTGTCCTCTGCCACACTATTCCCAGTTCTTCCAAGCCAACTCAAATGTGCATGACACTACATCGAGACACTTTAGCAATCCCTCTACACCTAGGAATCAGTGTCACAAGTTCCTTCTCAGTGATGACTGGAAATAGCTCCTTTAACACTCATGTGTATGCTGCTGACATGCTGTCACTTTGGAAATTACATTTTGTAAGTATAGACTTGTGCTCTACCATGCCAGGGCTGCTGCTGTGAAGAACTGAAGGCAGTTTAAGAACTTTGTAGCACCTTCGTGACTGTCTGGCCAGTAATGACTTGGCCATATGATGGAGGGAGGGTATAGTGGCCCACAGAAGCTTCCTAGTGAAACCTTACTCAGGGTCAGAGAATCTAGGCTTGCTTTACTCAGCAGAGCTGCATAATGAGATGATTTGTCCACGAGCATGTTTACCAGACATTTGGCAGGGTCTACACTTGGCTGTACAGTGTGCTTTGATCTTGCAAGGGGGAGGTCTTTAGACTCTTCCCTTAGCATATTATAAAAGGCCCTTTTTGGATAAAGTTCTAGGCAGCTGGGTATTGACCAGGGACCTCCTGAAGCTATCCTGTGTCTCTGTCTTCCTTATCGTCTCTTTCTTTCTATCTAATATTTCCTCATTCCTCTCTCTTCCACCCAAGAGCCCTTCAAAAAGTAGGAACAGGTTGTAGCTGGACTCCAGCAGACTCCCACAGGAGGGAAGGGAAGGACTATTTATAGATAATCTTAATTTTATTGAATGGCTATGCCCATGTTAAGCCTGCCTGATGTCACATGGACAGTGCTATAGTTCCCATAGTCCTAAAACTCAAACCAGTGATCCCAAGTCCTGGGATGATGTCATCAATTTCACCATCATGAGTGGTGATGCTGACACAGGCACACATGCCAAAGTGAAATGCTAGACAAGTAGAGACACAGGCTGCAAATCTTTAAGAGGGAGACCAAGATTTTTCAGCATTACCAGGACTGATGTAATCTGATGATGACTCATGATTTTTCTTCATACATAGTCTCAGTGATGCAGAGTGAAATTAACCTCCAACTTTCAATTTATAGGAACTTTGAGTGAGTGAGTGTGTGTGTGTGTGTGTGTGTGTGTGTGTGTGTGTGTGTGTGTGTTATAAGGTCATTTGTGTGTGCCAGTAAGAATGCTCACATACTGCAGGATGTATGTGGAACTCAGAGCAAGACCTCAGGTGTCAACTTTCCACCTTGTTTGACACAAAGCCTCTTATTATTCATTGCTGTGGACTCCAGGCTGACTGACCCTCAAGTTTCCAGTAGGTCTCCTGCCTCTTGTTCTCATTTCTCTGTAGGAACCTGGGATTATAGACTCCTGCTCACATGTCCACCTTTATGTGCTTTCTGAGGATCTGAACTCAGATCATCATGTTTCCACGGCAAGAGCTTTACCATAGAGCCATCTCCCAACCAAACTTTTTTGTACTTAATTTTAGAGAAAAGGAGTTGAATTCCCCCAAAGAAGACACCTAACAGAGACTTCCTGCCAGTAACAACAATAAAAACATCAGCAGGCAAGTGTGCCTAACACAGAATCAGGAACTACAGTGCTAGATTACAGAATTAAGACCTAAAGTGCCCTGATAGCCGAAACGCTGAACCAGCAGTTCTAAAACATGGATGCACATTATCACCAGCTGGGGAGCTTTGAAACTCCAGCCATGCCGGGGCCCTACCTTCGGAAACTCTAATTTAATTAGCCCGGGTCAAGACCCAGGCATCAATAGTTTTAAGTGCTCTCCAGGTGATTCTAAAGTGTAGTCAAGGTTAAGACCTGGGCCTCAGCTCATGTCTAAGTTCACTGTAATAAAGGCTTGGATGTCATGATTGTCAGAAGCGATAAGAAGGTGGCAGAGATCAAAGTAGCTCAATGCACAGCTGCTGTGATGGAACAGGAAAAGGAAGACTCAGAGAATCCACAGTCATGGATGATAGTACGTGCTTTCACTTTCCTGGTCTTGCAAAAAACATGACATCAGAAACCTCCTGTGGGCTTTCTGAACTATAGGTGGAGAGACAAAGGGAAGGTACCTGAATGTGCATAAAAATAGAACAAGGTTGATCAAGAAAGTAGCCAATACTTAACCTCCAAAGCATTGGATGAGAGGTTTACTAGTTTATTTCTTGTATATTATGGAATGCTATTATTACAATGATTCTAAAACACCATTTAAGAGATGTAGCCAAGTTTAGTAGAGCATTTCTCTAGCATACATGGAGCCCTGGGTTTAATGCCAAGCATTAAATAAACTGGGCATGGTGATCCACATCTGTAATCCCAGCATTCATTGGGAAGCTGGGGGCAGCCAGAGGATCTTGAAATCTAAGATCATTCCCTGCTATAGAGCAAATCTGAGACCAGCAAGGGAAACATGACACCCTGTTTTAAACAATAATAATAAGCCAGATGATAGGAAGGGGGATTATGAACCACAGCTCTGAACATGACATAGCCATTGCAATCATGAACATATTCACAACAGGTAGCTACGGGCCCACATGAAACTGGGACCTATCGACAGTCAGTCATAAAGAGAAGGATTCCCTGCTACCTGGGGAACTATTGGCTATTGAATAATGCTAGTGGCAGGGGCATTGTCTTTAGTTGTACCCACTGGTGATCCCACCATGTTCCTATGGATACTGTTAAACCCATGCTCACATTGATGGACCTCGTTCAATTAAGTGGGTCACAAAACAAAACAAAAAGACGTGAACTTGGACAAGGGATATGTGAGGAAGAGGGGGAGTTGACTGGGATTGGAGTGATATAAGAGAGACAGTAGGAAGAACAACCAGAATACATTGTATACACGAATGAAATTTTCAGAGACAAATTTAATAACAGATATTTAATGGTGGCAATTTCAAATGAGGGGCATTATCTCTGCCCATTGTTTCCTACCATTGTACCATCTATTTCCACTTAACCTTGTGAAAACAATGGGTTGATTTTGAATAGTCCCATTTATTGCTCATTTATTGTCCTTGACCGCATTGAGTTCTGCTGATAAACAATCAATGCCACCACTTATAGTGACATAGGACTGGGGACTTGCTGAAGGCCAAGACTGCTACAAAACATTGTGGCATGGAAAACTGGAGATTGGGAGCATGCCCCAGGGAATACAGTGACAGGCTGCTGAAAATATCCATTATACTGCGTGTCTAAAGGAAGGGGACAGTTCAGAGAGGAGCCACAGCTGATGTGCAGTAACAGAAGAGGAAGAAAACCAAATGTGCATTAGCTTGCAAGGTTTTCTCCTTCGATAGCTCCCTGGAGTAGCCATAGCTCAACAGAATTTTATCACTCTATTCTACTGATCAAGTTCACCTTTGATGTTCTTCTCAACACATAGCCCTGGAGCAGAAATGTAGGTGAGGGAAGAAGAGAAGAGACCACCCAGAGTCTTTTACTCAACCCCCTATACATATGCTCCTCCATTCATAGGTGAGAAAAGATGTCCTTTCCTCAAATTATCTGCCAGCAAGGAAACACTTTTCCTTCTGTTGAGAAGGAAAACCATCATTCCAGAGGACATGAACACTGGGGATCTGTGGCTAATTTTATCATGTAGTTTCATAGCCTCAGGATCTACACTTCACCTGTGAATGCAGAGCACTTTCAAAGACAAATTCCAACTTTTTACCTCCCTCTCACTCTTTGGGTGATGCTGTTTAGTAAACAGTGGCCTTTACAATAGTAGCCAATATATTCCCAACTTCAGGGCACTTAAGTTTCATCCTATGAAACCTACACTCAGAAAACAAATAATCAAGACTCACATGTAATTCAAGCATCTAATTGCACCAGAAAAAAATGCAGTTTTGTTTGTACTTATCAACAAATCAACTCTTTTCAGCTGTACACTTGGCCTGGAGAGGTGAAGACCCAGACATTATATTGTTTACATGGCCACACTAAAATTTGGTGTTGTGTTCCAAACACTAAATGATTTTGTTAAACATAACTTGAAGGTTTTATAGGTACCTACTCAGTTCTGTAAAGATGCAGAAAACAACGTCATGAACAATATTGTAAGAAGACATAGGCTGGATCAGTACCTTCATTTATATTTTGACCAGTAAAGTATAAAGGAGAAATCAAGTCGGCTATTTCAGGAACTCTTCCCCTGAGGAGATGGATATAAACATCCACTCTCTGTTACAGGGCTCCAATAACAAAGCAAACCACAGTTGTGCCTAAACCCAGCTTGGGGGAACCAATAAATTGACAGGGCTTGCTTACAAAGTATGGGGGACAGGTACTTACAGGACCTGAGATGACCCCAAAGCAGCTGCACCACTAAAAAGTCTTGCCCTGACCACAGCTCTGAAGATGTGCCCTGCTTCAGTTAGCCTTCCACAGTCCATGGAAACTCTAAAGAACACAAAGCCACTGCTAATTAGGACAGAATTACAAAGCCTGCAGGAGGTGCTGGAGAAAGCAGAGGACTCTGGGAGATGACTCAAGATCCCCCTGACTCCCTCCTAAAAGTGCTGAATGTCAACAGCCAACAAGCCAGACTGCAGGAGTCTTTGCACTCAGTCACAGCTTCTCTGATGAGAATGGCCCTCTACAACACCTGTCAGGCAAAAAATATTGATCTTTAAAAAAAAAAAATATTTCTAAAATGACAACCTATGGCTCAGGTGAAAGAGTCTGAGAAGAAAACATCACAGTGCCTTGGCTACAGAATTAACAGGTAACTGAGTGATGATTAATATAGAGAAATCAGCTTCCTTCTTGTTAAAGCAAGGTCCCAATGAATCTGCATTCATGCATGTCAGCAAAAACTGCACATTAAACTGTTTTACAAGGGCAGTTATTACAAGTAAAATGAACTTTAGTGTTGGGCAATATTATTTTAAGGTATGTTACTATTGTTTATATTGAATTTGTTTAACTCTGTGAAGCTGTGTTACTGTGCCTGTCTAAAACACCTGGTGGTCTAATAAAGAGGTGGATGACCAATAGTGAGGCAGTAGAAAGACATAGGTGGGGCTGGCAGGCAGAGAGAATAAACAGAAGGAGAAATCTGGAAGAGAGAAGTAGCCAGAGAAGGATGAGGATCCAGGGGCCAGCTACCCAGCTAAACAGCAAGCCATGGAGTAAGAGTAAGATTTGCGGAAGTAAAAGAATGGGAAAAGCCCAGAGGCAAAAGGTAGATGGGATAAATTAAGAAAAGCTGGCAAGAAACAAGCCAAGTTAGGGCCAGGCATTTATAACTAAGAATAAGCTTCCATGTGTGATTTATTTGGGAACTGGGTGGTGGGCCCCCCAAAAGAGTAAAAACCTCAACAACACTTTAGTTTCCAGAGTTTTATTAGAAATGATCACCTAGCCAAAGGAGAAAGAGCTAATGTGGGATCAAAGGGGAGAATCTCAATGTGATTTACAACTTATATTTTCTGATCAGACTTACAAATCCAGCTAAAGTGTTTAATCAATATGGAGCACTTAAAATGATGTCAGTTGTGAAAAAAAAAAAAAAAGCTTTTACCTGAAAGCAGGGCTTAAGCTAACTTCCTATTAAAATTTAAATTTAAATTTAAAAACTTGTTTCTTTTTAGCATTTATTTCTCTAAATGAAATCTAAGCCTAAGATGGAAAATCAACTCTAACCTGCTCCTTGAACTTTCATTGAAGTGGTTATATAAAACAAGGAATAAATAATCAAAAATAGCTGTGTAAGTATTCCCAAGATGATTTGTAGGGCTTTGAATGACTAGTTCAGGGACCTCTGTCTCTGCATTTAGAAGTCTTTATTGCACTTGGAGGTCACCAATGGATGCTGGGAATACCTCTGTCATATTTCAGGTGTAAGGACTGAATCATGAGATTCTTGCTTTTCTATACTGATGTTTGGAAATTATGCCATTTAATTAAGAAATAGAAAGTTAAAAAAGTTTTCAGTCTAACTCAGTAACACAATGCAGAGTAGAAATGAAGTCCCCAAACCTCCACTGTCTGCTGTCACTGACCACAGACACTCACATCTAGTCCTGAATACAAAAAGAAGAGCTTCAATGTTGAATTCCAATTATGTTATACTGATGAGTCTTGTAACAATACTACAGATATTGGCCGGCACATACCTTTAATCCCAGCACTCGGGAGGCAGAGCCAGGTGGACCTCTGTGAGTTAGAGGTCAACCTGGGCTACAAAGTGAGTTCCAGGAAAGGTGCAAAGCTACACAGAGAAACCCTGTCTTGAAAAACCAAAACACACACACACATACACACACACACACACACACACACACACACACACACACACACACAAATACTACAGATACTTACTGTAAGGATTTAGAATAATTTTTATTATTGTCAGTTATTACTATGAATATATCAGTGAAGTCCCCAGGTGCCAGGCAAGGACAAACCTTGCAAACAAACCCTCCTAAAGATCATGGCCTCTGGCTGCTGTTTATTCTTTCCTGAACATTGCTCTCACAAGGTCGTAGTGTAGATATCTAGCACTTGAATTGTTCCATTTTTCTCCTTCTCCTCATCTTCTTCAGTCTCCTTGAGAAATTCAGGATTCATCCCACATTGAATTTATGTAGCTCTATCAAACAAGGATCAAACCACATGTGGATGTATTGAGGAAAGTGACTGAAATTTTGGAATGCAGATTATTATAATATTGTTCCTTTTGTCATTTACTACTTGTACAAAATAGAATGGTTTAGAAAAGTCTAGAAGAGAAAGGAAAGCATAAAATATAATATCATGCTATGCTTTATTTTCATAATTAATTGTTTAGTATTTTGTGCTTGTTTCTGTATGTGTGCAGGTGTCCATGTGCCTGTATGTGGAGGTCAGAGCTTGACATCAGACAACCTCCTCTGTTGCTCGACACCCTTTTTTTTGTTTTTTTGTTTTTGTTTTTGTTTTTGTTTTTTGATACAGGATCTCGTTCTGAAAACAAAGATCTCCAGTTGGATAAACTGGCTGGCCAATGAGCTACAGAAATCCTTTGTCTCCACTCCTAGAGTTGGAATTACAGACACATGCCATTTGCCTGGCTTTTGCATGAGTGAGGGGACCTGAACTCAGTTCTCATCCTTAAGCAACAATTGTTTTATCCACTGAGCTGTCTCTCTAGCACCCCCCCAATAGTGCATTATATTTAGTAAGAGTATTGTTTCTTGAAATCTTATTTGACTGCATTGACTGCATTATGTATGTATATATTTCTCATTTCTCTCTTTCTCTCTCTCTCTCTCTCTCTCTCTCTCTCTCTCTCTCTCTGTGTGTGTGTGTGTGTGTGTGTGTGTGTGTGTGTGTGCATGCATGCTTGCATGCCTGTGCATGTACATGGATGAGTGTCTGCTATGTAAGAACAATGTATTTCGTGCTTGGTCATTTTCAATACATTTGAGAAACATCACTCTAGAGCAATTACAACAAATGATTCTTTGTTAAGCAGAAGTCTCTGGTCTTCACAGTGAGTTTAACCCGAAGTCACTGACACATCACAAAGAGACAATGTCTGGTCAACACCCTACTGTGACTCCCACTGAGATTCCAAGACCCAGGGAAGGCTCAGCTTGAACAGTTTCCTGGAGCACACCCAGACCTGCTCCAGTTCCCAGCAAGTACCTTCACACTGCCCAGCTCCTTCACTTTACTACCTGCCTCTAAACTGGGGAATAGTTCCAATTCATAAAGACAGGCTTTTTATTCCAACTGTTGTGGGTACTCATGCTTCGGCGGGAGCATTTGAGGACACCCTGGGGATGGTGATTACATTACCCAGCTGGTAGTACAGTTGGAAGTTTAAAAGGCATGTGCCAACTCAAATTTTCTATAGTAGGACACCCAGTGGGCATTGATCTTGCAAAGGAGACCTGGTTACTACCATACCCAGATAGGGCTATAGTGCTGGCATCTGAAACAAGAGCCACTAGGGTCAGAGTCAGCTTACAGGAGCCAGAGCTACACCAAAATTGCTTGACATATGTTCTAGTTTGTTTTTTATTACCATGGTAAAACACTGACAAAAAACAACTTGGGGGGGTGTTTGGTTTATAGGGTACACTTCCTCATCTAGGGAAGCCAAGACAGGAACTCAAGTCAGGAACCTGGAGGCAGGAACTGAAGCATAGGCCTTGAGGAAGGTTGTTCACTGACTGGCTTGTCCTGGCTTTTTGGCTCCCTTTCTTATACAGCCCAGGATCACCTGACCAGGGCTGGCAGTGGGCTAGGCATTCCCTTCTCTTCAATGTTGAATAAGATTTCATGGTATGTATATACATATTTGCCAGTACATATGTTTATGCATGTGTGGTAGAGTACTAAGTTAACTAGGCGAAGATGTGTTACATTTGTTTATGCTTCAGAATATTACTTTAATGATGTAATGGTATGTTACATGTGTTTATGCATTTGTTTAATGATGTAAGGATGTATGTTTAATTGTGAAATGATGTGTTGCATTTGTTTCATCTTGCCTACCTAAGGCACTTGACTGATCTAATAAAGAGCTGAATGGTCAATAGCTGGGCAGAGACAGGATAGGTGGGGCTGGCAGATAGAGAGAATAAATAGGAAGAGAAATCTAGGCTCCAGAGATAATGAAAGGAGAATGAAAGAATGAGAGGAGGAGAAAACAAAGGACAAACCTGGGGAAAGAAGCTAGGCATAGGCCAGACAGACAGACATAGAGAAGCAATGAAAGTAAGATATACAGAAGTAAGTGTCGGGGTTCAGTGTTGGGGTTCAGCCCTGACCTAGTGAAGGGTTCTTTGAAGAGATGAGTGAGGAATTGAGAAATGTTAGATAGAAACACAAAGGAAGAAAAAGATAGAGGCACAGAATAGCTTCAGGAGGGCCCTGGGTCAATACCCAGCGGCACTGAGCTTCTTCGTGATGGGCTTTTTATACATCAGCAAGTGGAGAGGCAAAAGATCTCCACCTTTCAAGATCAAAGCACAATATACAGTGAAGTGTAGACCCTTCAAAACACCTGGTAACCACACCCCATGCCAAAGCATCTTATGAGTAGACCTTGAAGTATAAGACACCTGGTAACTATGTCTTTGCACCTTATTATGCAGCCTTGGAGAGCAACATAAACTCTGACTCTCTGACCTAAGTAGTAGGCCCCCACAAGTAAGAAAGGTAATAAGCCCTGAGGCAAAAAATAGATAAAGAGAAACAGGTTAAGTTGAAAAAGCTAGCCAGAAATGTGCCTAAGCTAGGCCAACCATTCAAAATTAATAATAAGTCTCTGTGTCATGATTTGAAAGTTGGTTGGTGGTCACCCCCAAAAAAGCCTGTTATATACATGTATTTTCTGTGTCAACTTTTTTATCCATTGATGATGCTCCTAGGTTTTCTTTTAAAAAAAAATCACAATATTTGAGGACTTGCCTGATATTCTATTATCTATTACCTTTATATTATCTTTCAATATTATCTTATTATTACCTTACTTACTAGGTGTCTGTAATTGGCCTTTTTATAAACATGTCTTCCCCAGCTTAGTATAGGAGTACAGATATACATCTGTTTCCTTCACCTGCTTTACTTCCTCATCCTCTAGAGACCTCACCAGCCTAATATTTTGACATGGGTATAATTCGAAACTGAAAGAGGGGCTGGGAAGAGACAACACAGTCAGAAGAGACAACAAGCATGAAAACCTAAAATCAAGCCCCAGAATCTGTAACATCAGGACATGGTAACACACAT
The DNA here is from genome assembly GCF_903995425.1 of Onychomys torridus. Classification (NCBI taxonomy): domain Eukaryota; kingdom Metazoa; phylum Chordata; class Mammalia; order Rodentia; family Cricetidae; genus Onychomys; species Onychomys torridus. Next base: position 71,244,978 of record NC_050453.1, read on the forward strand.
TTGTAATCCCAATACTAGAGAGCCTAAGACAGGTGAATCCCTTAGCCTTGCTGGCTGGCTATGCTGGCCTACTTGGTGAGTTACAGACCAGAGAAAGACACTGTCTCATCAAAATCAGGTAGACTATGCTTAAGAAACATCGGTCCAAATTGATTGACCTCTGGCCTTTACAAGCATGGGCACATAAGCACGTGTGTACCTGCCCATGCAGCATGCATTACACATACACACACACACACACACACACACACACACACACACACACCATAGATGAGAAAGCCCAGAGAGTTTAAGCCTGGGAGATAATTTACTCAACAATTTAGGCATCAATGCTCCATTTCTTATCCTGAGCTCATTGCTGTATCAGAAAGAGGCCTGGAAGACATAGCAACCCACTACCCACAGAAATGCCTCCATTAACAATGAACTTACTTTTTTACAGCACTTAAAGTTTAAAAATTCTAGGTGTAATGTTTAAATGCCACAGTGGAAAGATATTTAAGGAGGCCAAGCTTTAACAATAGACAGCAATCCCTCCAATTCAGTACCACCCACATACACCAATGGTTGTCCTGACCTGAGGCTTTGCTCATGTTGGTCAGCCTGCAAACCAACCTCTTTACCCCCCACCTCACCCATGGGACTCGGCAATGCCGAAGGAACCACTGATTGCTGTGCCGGAATGTCACAGCTCACCTCGCCTTCTCTAATCTAGCGGGAAGGAAGACTTAGCATCTCCTTCCTCACCCTTCCCTCCTACACAGATTCAACAAGCAAACGTTTGTGTCCACACAGTGTTTGTCTTTGAGACAAGGTCTCACCATGTAAATGGCTGGCCTGGAACTCACTCTGTATACTTGGTTGGCCTCAAATTCACAGAGATCTGTCTCCTGAGACCTGAAATGAAAGATATATGCCACCACTCCTGGCAAGTTATAGCTTTGTAAGGCAGTGGTGGCATATACCATTCACTACCAAGCTTTCAAATTGTGAAACTCTTTTCTTACTTCCTTTCTTCCTTCCTTCCTTCCTTCTTTTTTTATTTCTTTTCTTTCTTCCTCTCTTGTTTTGAAACAACGTTGCATATAGAAAAGGCTGCACTCAAACTCCAAATGTAGCCAAGGATGGTTTTGAGGGTCTGATCCTCCTGCATTTCCTTCCTGAGTGCTGAGATGACAGGCACACACTGCCATTCCCAGTTCATGCTGTGCTGGGGACTGAATGCAGGCTTTGTGCATGCTAGACAAGCACCCTACCAGTTGAGCTACAGGCCTATCCCTAAACACATTTTCTTGATGTTCACACAGTGGCCTTTGACCCATGTGATACCAAATGCCCAAAAATTTTTAGGTAATAGATTCCAAGAAAATGTCAATTAAAAATATTACTGAACTTCAAATAAATAAGTTTAGGGTGAGCAATTGGCAGTTAGAACAAAGCACTTTTGTATCTGTTAGAGTATCTATCATTTCATTTTAAATTTTTTTGCATTGTCACCATGGTGTGCCAAGCCATATTCACAGCCATAAATTGCTCCAACATGACAGTCCTGTGGCTTCCATGGTAACGAGAAAAGACTCAAAGGACGAAGAGAATGGCAGCTGGATGTGATTGAAAACATGTGCAGAATCAGGAATGTAAAGAGAGATTTTGAGTCCAGTATCTGCCTGGCAACAGTCTTCCTGAGCCTGTGATTCTCATTGGTAGAGCAGGTTAGTGTCAATGTCAGAAGCCCTCCAACAATCACTTGTTATAACCCCTTTTCCTTTGTTGTTGTTGGTGGTAGTGATGGTGATTGGTTGATTGCTTTGGTTTGGTTTGAAGTTCGGGGATTTTTTGAGATAGGGTATCACCATGTACCCTGGTAGGCATGGGACTTGCTATATAGACCAGGCTGATGTCAGTTTCACAGACATCTACCTGCCTCTGCCTCCTGAGTGCTGAGATTAAAGGTATGCACCACCACACCTGGCACTTACTATGCTCTTGATTAGATATGAGAACACTGCAGATAAGTTTGCTCCAGTGTTTAAAATACATATTTATGAAAGCAAATCATAACTATTAATCAGAACAAGGGAAAGGGGGGTAAGGGAAACCAAGGGGGATGGATGGGGGATATAAAATTTTCTTGCCCTAGCTTTTTGGGCTGGACCTTTCTCTACAGAGACAGTTATTCTACAGGGCTAATAATAATCCAATTAACTGTCAAATATAAAATGGCAAAAATCATTTGCTCTTTTTCCATGATCTTTGATCTGATCAATCATAATTGCTGCTTATCAAATTGACTTTAGTGTACTTGACTTAAAATAGTTTTAATGGAATAGATTCTGTTGTCTACATATTCACTTGATATGTTCTAAAGAGCCCCTCTAGAAGGAGAAATAGATAGAGTGATTATGTTCAAATTTATATTGTTACAGAATTATCTGGAGTAATGTTCAGGTACACACTTCTGAATCTCACCTCAGATTTCTCTCTAGAATGAAGTCTAAAAGTTATATTCAAAACTGTTTTCCAGGTGAATGTGAAGACTACACTGTAAAACCACTCTCTTCTTATATTTCCTGTCTTGGGGTGTGTGTGTGTGTGTGTGTGTGTGTGTGTGCTGGGTTCATAATGCACATTAGTGCATGTGGATACTGTGCACATTTCTGCATGGGCATGTAGAGGCCAGAGGACAACGTAAGTTTTCTTCCTCTATCCCTTTCCATATTTCTTTTTGAGACAGGGTCTCTCACTGAACCAGGAGCACACTGGTTTAGCTCAACCATCTGGCTGGCCATCTGCCCCCAAGGATCCTCTTGTCTCTACCTGCTCAGCACTGGAGTTCCAGACACACTGCACATGGATTTTATATAGATGTTGAGCATCCAATCTCAGGTTTTCATGATTGTGCATCACTTTACCCCCTGTGCCATCCATCTCCCCAGTCCTGTGCCTACTCTTCATAGCCACCAAAGGAAAGTTCCCAAACTTTCCCATGAGCACTAATTGATTACATTCAATTCACCAAGAAAAATTTCTAGAATTGAATTTGTCCAACAAGAGAAACTCCAAATTCTATGCACAGGAAGTCTCCTGGGGTCTTCAGATGAGAAAATCACTACTTACGGGTCCCCAAAATGAAAAAAAAACAAGAATTGGGGAGACTGTTCAATCAGTAGAGTGTTTGCCACACAAGCATGGAGACATGAGTTCAATCCCCAGGACCCATGTACCCATATAAAAATGCGTGGCAGAGCATCTGTAATCCCAGCACTGGAGAGGAAGAAATGGGTGCATTCCTGTGGCTTTCTGACAGCATACATAGCCTAATTTCCTAGCACCAGCTCCTAGTGAAATGCCCTGTTTCAAAATACAAGGTAGACAGCTCCCAGGAAACAATCCACATGTTGACTTCTAGCCTCCACAAGCACACATGGGCACATGACCTGCACACATACATGAACATGCATGCATCCTCCCATGCTTAGATATACAACTCCAAAAGATCTCTGAAGTTTGATGTGTTCATGCTGCTTCAGAAACCTGAATGAATGAATGAATGAATGAGACTCAGAAAATAAGATGTGCTTGCTGTAGCCAGTTTTTCCTCTGGTCCACACCCCTGTATCAACTTTAGCCAGACCTTCCTTTGTACTTGTTTTTAATGTACTTCAAAAATCAAAGTCTTGTATTCTTTGCATGGGAAGAGGGATGAGAGGGCCAGGAAGCTAAAAGGGGATGAGAGAAAGAGAACTCTGTCCAGGAAACACTTGCTTTTATTCATCCATCACATCTTCAAATAAGTGGAGGGCTTAAAAGGGTCTTCACTCTCTCTGGTATGCATTCTGACCAACAGAGGATAAAAATTTTAAATGAGAAAAAAAATCAATTATTGATCACTGTTCTTTCTTCATGGATTTCATGATGGGACACCGTGCTTAGATTTCAGCAGTATATATCATGCAGATGGATTTTTGCTTTGTTGAAATAAAATTGTAAGGTTTCCAGATCTGCTTTAACACTTTACCCTCAGAAAAATTGTTTATTATAGCATGAGCCAAGTTACATCACAATAAAATCCTATTTTGAAATGGTTTATTTTACTTTTCCTTTTATTTGGAGAAAACAATTTTTTTAAAGAAAAAGATGTGTGTGTTTGTGTGTGTGTGTGTGTGTGTGTGTGTGTGTGTGTGTACATGTTCCTCTGTGTGTGTGTGTGTGTGTGTGTGCACATGAGGGTGCATGTGTGCATGTGTGCATGGGTATATGGAGACCAGAGGTCAATGTCGAGAATCTTTAATTCTCATCAGTTTTGAGACAGAGCCTCTCACCCAATATGTGGTTTGCTGAATTGGCTAGACTAGGTGGCCAGCAAGCTCCAGGGATATGCCTGCCTCTGTGACTGACTTCAGCACTGGGATGACAGGCCACGCTCAGCTTTCTCACTGTGGGTTCTAGAATGGTTTAGGTCCTCATGCTTATGCAGAAAGCATTTACTGATTTAGCATCTTCTCAACTTCTCAACTGTCTTTTCACTTTTGTTTTTCCATACCAAATATAAGACACTAGTAAAATGTTTCAGACATTGTTGATGCATCAACTTTCCTTTTTGAGACATTGTGAACCATGTAAACAAATGAACTGTGTTTCTTTAAGGAGAATGATAGTAAATGCATCCTCACAGCACCTCAGGGTTTCTGTGTAGTGTCCTAGACTCTAAACAATGACAAAAAGTGCATTAACTGCAAGAGCGAGATGCCTAATCAATTTGCAACCACATAGAAGGGCTCTGAATGATGGGTAATAAGCAACTTGACTTTGCGACCAACAAATCATGTTAGAGCAATTCACTTGCCTCCTCTGCCAGGACAGCAGGCCTTGCATGTAGGGAGGAAGAGACAAACATAATATATTTTGACTTCAGGGAGGTTTCCAACTCTGTTCCACATGACATGGTCATCAACAAGGTGGGAAAATATGGCTTGCTGTCAGAGATGTATTAAATTGATTAGAGAGATGGCTAATTGGGAAGAAAAGCAAAGTCACCGCTGCACAGACACACAAGTGCCAAGGCAATATGCTGCTGATTTGCATCTGGATAAAGACAAGGGCAAACCCATATAGCAGGCAGACCAGAATACAGTTATATGGAGAAATCTTGCCTGTCAATGGAATAGCTCATTACTTTTAATGGCTTTTGTCCCGAGTCTCTGGGCATTAGCAACTATGTGAATGATGGTTTTCTATACTCCTATACACATAAAAAAGTAATCACTTTGGATTAAAGGATTCTATCTCCAAAAATGCTGTTAAAATGCAAAAAATAATTCTATGTGATATTTCCTATTAAGCATTAACAGTAAGTTCTTATCCAGGATAAATTTGGCAGAACTTTCTAGATGTGACAGAATGGGCACAGGGAATTATAATGGCTTGTTTTCAAGGGGAAGAAATACAAGGGTGTTAGATGAAAAAAGGCAGAAGCCTCAAGGACTTCAGACTGTGACTACAGTCAGAGGGACCTGACTTTAATTTCCTCTTTTAATTCGGTTTTTAGAGCAAGACAACCAATACTTTGATCTAACAGGATAAGCTAGAAGAACTGACACAGAAATTTGGTCCAGGGAATGGGGAGAGGATTGTCAGTAAGTCACTGGCTATACAAACATGAGGACCTGAGTTTGACCCCCAGAACATAACAGATAAAAAGTGGGCTATGGTGGCTTACACTTATAATCCTACCACTGAACTGACCAATTGGCCAGGCCTAAACAGTGAATTCCAGGCCAGTGAGAGACCCTGTCTTGGAAAACAAGGTGGAGATATCTTGAGATATGACAGCCAAAGAAGAAATCTGGCCTCTTCCTGCAAGTATGCACATGTGTATGTGTACACACACACACACAAAAAAAAAAAATTAAAATTAAAATTAATTAATCCTTGAAAAAAATTGGTCAGAGATTAAGGACTCATTTATTACAACAGATTTGTCAATAACTAAACTAAGGCTCTGCTAGCCACAACTTCTGCAAAACCTCAAAGCACAGAAGGTGATCACATCTGTGAGAAATACTGTCTATGTATTCTAATCTCTTCTGTACCTAACATCTGGAGTCTCTTTCCTGAATGTATATTCTGCTCTGCTCCCTTTCTCTAGAATTTTCCTCTGGTATGATCCTGTGTTATGGATTCCTCTCCTTTAATCATGGGCAAGTGATCCTAACTAATCAAATACAGAAAAAAAATGATATTCTGCCATTTTAATGATTGGCTCATTATAAGTGCCGAAAGCATTGTACATAATGGAAGATAGCTACACACTTGACAATGGGGCAATGATGAACTTTTTTACTTGTTAAAAGAAAGTTAAAAACAGAAGATAAGCCAAGAAATGACAACTGTTTTTAGCAGTTTTACTATCCAGTGGACCCATTTCCAGAGTAAACACAGGAGTAAGAAACTGTAAGAAAAAGAGAAACCAGGAAAAGCCACTGGCTGAAGACTCAATTGGATATTCACAATAGCCAAACATCCAGGAAGCCACTTGTTTGTTGTGTGACAGGCTTTTCCTAGGGAAACACAACACAACACACACCTCTCCTCACTTCAGAAAGGGAACTCAAACCAAAGCAAAGACTACACCAAAGCCCAGCAAGATAAAGCTAAGAGTCCTCATTGGTGTCTAACAGGATTATGGGTGAGGGATGATTCCAAAGAGCTCCATCACTGAAAAGCCCACACCAACGCAGTGATGACTCATGAAAACTGGCTCTGGAGCTCTCTGCACAAGGACCAGGATCCCTTCACAACTTGGCTGGTCATGGTCCCCTCCCACAGCAGTTGTTTACTCTTTGTATTCCTGGGGAGAGGCCCAGAGAATCTTTCAAGCTTCTGTTCTCCCAAACTTGTGACCTTTTGTTTACCTCTCAAATCTAAACAAGTGCTCTCCCAACCCCACCATCCTTGAGAGTATGTTTCAATTCCAGGAAAGTGCCATGTATCACCAATAAATAAACTAAGATCAACCGTCTGCTAATGAGGAAAATATAAATGAATTCTCTAGCAATGTGTAATTATACATACACACTCATCAAGCTGAATAAAATAAAAATCCAAGAAAGGCTAATACTGGTGACCAAGTAAAGAATTCTCAGCTGAGGGCCTGTAGAGATGACTCAGCAGTTCAGGGCACACACTGCTTTTCAAGAGGATCTCAGTTCAGTTCCCAGCACCCATACAAGGCAGTTCCCAACTACCTGTAACTCCAGTTCCAGGGGATCCAGTGTCTTCTTTTGGTGTCCACAGACACTGCACTCACTTGTGCACCCACATACATAGGTGTAAACACACATTATATACAAATAATTAAAAGAATAAAAATAAATTTTAAAAATGCATTACTAAGTAAAGTCCAAAACAGGCTGATGCCATGACTCAGCAGTTCACACCCAAGTAAACAACACACAGAAAATACAGACTCATAGATATGATGGTGCATAGACAATATTTTAATATTACTATAAATATGGTATTAGATTCTAAACCAAGGCAAAGACCATTTGGACAGTAAGATGTGCTATTGAGGGAAAAAAACAGAGATACATTTTGCAATTGCAAATTGCTGACTTTGCTTCTGTAAACTTGCTTACATTAGACACTGACCCATCCCCTCCCTGGAAATAAGTAAAAAGTTTCAGAGTCCAGACGCCGGCCTTGGGACAAAGTCTGTAAGTCTCTGTTTAAAAATTCCCCAAATGGGACCCAAGATAAGGACCATATGGCAAGCCCAGCAAACTAGGTCAAATGTCAACCAATCACAAGCCTGTAACTTTATGAACTTCCTTCCAGAATAACTGTTCACCCTAGATCTAACCCTGAGCCAACCAGTTTACAACAAGTGTTACAAAATTTCCCGCGTAGCAAAATGATTGTTGAAATATATGATGATTTTTAAATTGGGCCAAACCCGGGGCACCTGATATCTTAGGCTATTTTGTAGTTTCTGCCTTTAAAAATGCTTGTGACTGGGGCAGAGAGTCCGCTCTCGCCAGCGCTGAATAAATTCCTCTTGCTTGTTGCATCTGCTGGTTTGGAATCCGGGTTTCTGGGGTGCCCTCCCGCAGACGAAAGTATCCCAGAGGTCTGGGGTCTTTTACTATGTTGATAAAATGCAGCAAAGAAATAAAATCTAAGGCAATATGCATCAATTTAAACAAATCTTGTAAATGTATATTGAGTGAAATAAGCATGACAGGAAATAACACATGTATTCCATAAATCTATATTAAGTTCACAAAAATGCAAAACTAATCAAGCAGTGTGGAACAATCTGGGTGCCGCTAAAATGAGAAAGCAAAGCAGTGAAGTGATTACCATAAAATTCACTGGTTGTCTCTACCACAAGGAGAGGGAAATCCCGCTGATCCAAAAAGAATGTTCTAGAAGTTTCTGGAATGTTTTGTAGCATTCTGTTCTCAGTCTGCCTGCTAGTTGGTGGGTTTCATTTCCATGACACTGGTTATTTTTATTTTATACATTTTCCTGAGTGTTAAATACCAAAATAAAAACTATACAGAATAGCAACCAATGTATACCCACCACAGCCCTCAGTCACTTCTCATGGGACTATTAGTGACAGTTCTCAATTTTTTTCTCTTTGCTCCCAAATCCTATCAACAATTGGAACAATACGAATTCTCTGTATTTTTCTCTTGGAGTTGTAAATGTTCACTGAAATATTGACTGGAAGATTAATGGGTATGAATATCATCAAAATATATGCATGCATGAAAAAATGTCAAAGTTGAAACAAAATTAATACACAGTAACAAAAAAGAAAATATTGACTGCCTATTGTACGACAAGCATCATTCTACACACTCAGCTTCACAACAATGGAACAAATAAAGAGGAAAATCTACCTCCACTCACTGAAGTTATCTTCAAACCTAAATATAAAGTAAGAAATTATTTTTAGCAATTATAACATATGATTATATGACTAAAGTAAAATCAGCCCTAGAAAAGACTGCATCCAGGGTTCAAACAGCATCTCCCCCCCCCCCCGCCTCTCTCTGTCTTTCTCTGTGTCTCTCAATCTCCCTGTGTGTCTCTGTCTCTCTCTGTCTCTCTCTGTTTATCCCTTTGTTTCTGTATTTCTCTGTCTCTCTTCCGGCATAAAAGCACACTTTAACCTAATTTCTTCAGACCTATTCACAAATTACAATGGATACATAATTTGATTTATAGCCATATTCCTCCAGTTTGTACTACAAAGGGATAAAAACTATCCATCCCCTTCTATACATATTTTTAAAAATTCAAGAGGAGAAAAAGAATCCGAGGAAGATCCAGTTGCCCACTTAAAGAGTCACGATTTCATTAGAGAGCCTACCATGGAGGACAAGATAATAGTGACCTATGACGGGTGCAAGCCAGACCTTCTACCCAGGCCTCAACCTGAGCAGCTGCCCCTAGCATCAAGGACTGTGTTACACAGGTAAGGAATGGTGAAAGGCATACTCAAAAGCATGTACTGAAATTAGAATTGAGAGAGCTGGAGAGATGGCTCAGCAGCTAAGAGCACTTTCTGCTCTTGCAAAGGACCTGGGTTTGATTCCTGGCATACAAAGAAGGTCATACCTGCCTGCACCTCTAGTTTCAGGGACTCTTAGGCCCTCTTGGGGCCTTGATTGGGCTCCTGTGCTCATGTGCACATACCCACACACAGGAATATACATTGCACTGTTTCAAGAAAAACTGTTGGTATTTTCTGTACCAACCCAAGCAATCTTTGGTCTCTTGGCTAAAATAGGTGTAGCATCATTTTGCTAACCAATCACCAGACATGGTACAGATGGGATCAGGCTACAACTTTCAGACGATCATAAAGAAAGAGAGAACACAAAACAGAAAATAAAGCACAGCAGGACCTCAGACACAGAAACCATGATGTCCCACTGAAGGACTGAGGAAAACTGAGCAAGCCCCTCACCCTCATAGTGGCTCATCAATCCATTTCTGGAAAGACCAAATGGGCAACTGTTTGAAAACCAAATAAACAAATAAACTAAAAGGCTAAGATGGCTCATCACTAAAGTTCTAGGTGTGCTGGGCAACCATGAGGACCTGAGTCTGAACCTCAGAGTTCACATAAAACACTAGGTATATTGGTGTGCACTTGAAATCCCAGCATTGGGGAGAGACAGAGGCAGGAGGATTCCTGTGGCTTGCTAGTCAATCAGCCTAGCCTACTTTGTAAATTCCAGACCAGTGAGGGACTCAGTCTCAAAAACTAAGTAAAGGCACCTGAGGAATGACACCAGAGGTTGACCTCTGGCCTCCATACACAAGCTCACACAATGTGAATACACATGTGTGCATCCATGCATGAGCTCTCATGTGCACGCACACTCACACACACACACACACACACACACACACACACACACACACACACAGTGGGGGGGGCAGTCTGAGAGGACATTAATATCATCCTGGCTTCAGAAGACCGACTAACTGGTGATGACAGACCCATGAGTTCTATGTCCAGGGAAGGCATCCCCAAGTCTGTGTCAGGAAGCACTCTGGACTTTAATAGCCCTTATCTCCTTGGCCGGGATAAAAGGCTGCCTCTCTTAAGCAAGCCAAGGTTGGAAGTTTATAAAACAGTCAATAAAAAAACAAGAATGCAGTCAAGGAAGAAACTGGAGGGCAGGGAAGAAAAAGGGGGGAGGGGATCTGAGAGCATGCCTTGCCCTTAAATCACACTTCCCAGAGTCCTTTCTTTGGCCTCATGAAAATGCAAATGACCCTCACAACATAAGTCCCGCACCCCACCCAGTTTGCCCCTGCCACAGACTTAGCCTGAGAGTTTGATGTTTCATTACTAGGATATGTCCTGTAGGTTCAGGGAAGGAGTGACTGTGGTTACCTGGTTTAGACAGTGTTAACTTTCATTCCTTCAGAATCTGGGGACAGCCTTTCCATGCTGAGAGGAGAGGACACTGGTTCCTGTCTACATTAGCTCTCCTTGTGTACACTGATAGACACTTCAAAAATGAACTACATCGCTGTGATGAGAATTTGGAATGCCCCCATTCTGGCATCAGCCCTTACCTTGGACAGTCCCAGGATCTGATTCCCCAGCCAGCCTTCCTTCCCTTTGGGCCTATGAATGGTCCTTAAAAATCCCTCTCTGGCCACACCACAGCTAAGTTAAAGACTTTTTCTGAGGTTGAGGAGATGGCTTAGGCAGTAAATGCTTGCCATGCAAGCATGAGGATCTGAGTTCAGTCCCCACAACACATGTAAAAGTCAGGTGTGAAAAATACACACAAGTAATGTATGGATTCAACAGATTATATTTAGGTATATATGGATATATGAATACATATATGCATGCAACAATTGATTAAAAAAAAAAAAGAGGCTGTCTTGGTTAGGGTTTCTATTGTTTCAATGAAATACCATGACCAAAAACACAGGCTGGGGAGGAAAGGGTTTACTTGGCTTATACTTTCTCATTGCTGTTCATCATTGAAGGAAGTCAGGACAGGAACTCACACAGGGCAGGAGCCCAGTGGCAGGAGCTGATACAGAGACCATGGAAAGGTGCTGCTTACTGAGTTGCTTTCCTTGGCTTGCTCAGCCTGCTCTCTTGTGGAACCCAGGACCATCTGCCCAGGGATGGTACCACCCACCATGGGCTGGGCCCTCCCTGATTGGTCACTAACTAAGAAAATGCCTTACTGCTGGATCTCATGGAGGCATTTCCTCAACTGAGGCTCCTACCTCTCATGATTCTAGCTTGTGTCAAGTTGACACACAAAACTAGCCAGTATAGAGGCCATGAATTTTAAGGAGAATGGGGAGGGGTATATATACGGACTTGTTTAGAGAGAGGAAAGGAAACAGAGAAATGTAATGAAAATGCGATCTCAAGTCCATATCCTGGCCCACAACTCCAGCAGAAGACCCCTACTCTACATAAGGACATGTCAATAATATGAATCCAAGATAAGACACCCCGTACCCACTAGCACTCCTTAGAGCCCTCCCAGCAGTCCCCAATATGACCCCCCTCAGCTCTATATCTCAGCCCACAACTCTGGCAGAAGACCCATGCTGGTACTAGGAACCCCAGACCCACAACTCCTGCAGAAGTATCTCCTCTGCCAGAGGCCAAGCTGGTACCTAGAACCTCAGAGGCCACACAGGCTGCTAAAATCCTAGTGGAGACATCCTACTCTACTCACTGGTCACTAGAACTAGAGGCCACTCATGCCAGAAGAGAGAGGAAACAGATACCAAGGGGAAAAACATCCATCCAACAAAGATTCAGAAATTGGCACCTAGACCTATAATAACCCCAAACCCAGATGACTAGAGGGCAGCATAAGAACGCAATCAACAATAGCCACGACAACAGGTCACCACTAGAGCCCAGCACTCCCACTACAGCAGGCTCTGAATATTCCAACACAGCTGAAGCACAAGAAAAAGCCCTTAAACCCAACTTTATGAAGATGATGGAGGTCCTTAAAGAGATGAATAAATCCCTTAAAGAAAGCCAAGAAAAAACAGTTGAAGGAAATGAATAAAACTGTTCAAGACATGAAAATAGAAATAGAAGAATAAAGAAAACACAAACTTAGGGAATTCTGGAAATGGAAAATCTAGGTAATTGAACAGGAACTATAGACACAGGCATCACCAACAGAATGCAAGAGAAGGAAGAGAGAATCACTGCTATTGAAGACCCGATAGAAGAAATTGATACAGCGATCAAAGAAAATGTTAAATCTAAAAAACTCCTAACAAAATATCCAGGAAATCTGGGACACTATGAAAAGAAAGGAGGGATCAGGGGAGGTTGGAGGGGAGAGTACTGGGAAAGACAACTGGAATTGGGGTCTTCTTGGAGATAAGCTATAAACCTACTACAATGGAAACTCCCAGGAATCCACAAAGGTGGACCTAGCTAAGACTCTAGCAATGGGGCATATGGAGCCTGAACTGGCCATCTCCTGTAATCAGGCAAGACTACTAGTGGAGGGACTGGTACACCAAGCCAGCTACAAAACTTTCAGCCTACAATTTGCCCTGCCTAAAAGATATCATGGGGTAAAGGTGGCACAGAAATTTTGAGAGTGACCAACCAATGACTGGTCCAGTTTGAGATCACACCATGAGAGGGAGCACATCCCTGACACTGCCTGGAGGGCCAGTACCCAGAGACTGGTTAGCCCAGAGACTTAGGGAAGAAACCAACAGGACTAGAAAAAAAACCACAATGACATGATTCCTAATGATATTCTTCTATACTCATAGACCAGAGCCTAGCCTAATTGTCATCAGAGAGGCTCCATCCAGCAACTGATGGAAACATGTGGAGACCCATGGCCAAACATTAGGTGGAGCTCAGAGAATCCTACAGAAATGGAAAAGGAAGGATTGTAGAAACCAAAGGGGTCAAGGATACCACAGGAAAACCCACAGACTCAACTAAACTGGCCTCATAGGGGCTCACAGAGACTGAACCAACAACTAGGAAGCCTTCATGGATATGACCTGAGTCCTCTACATATATGTTATGGTTGTGCAGCTCTATTTTCTTGTGGGACTTCTAACAGTGGGAGCTGGGGTGTCTCTGACTCTTTTGCCCATGTTTGGTTGATATGCATAGGAGGGCTGCCCTTTCCTGAAGAGAAGCAGAGGAGGAGTGGATGCAGGGAGGCTGTGGGAATTGGGGGATAGACTGAGAGTAGAGGCTGGAAGGGAATTGCAACTGGTATGTAATATAGGAGAGAAGAAGAAGAAAATAACAAACGCAGTCTCAAAACTAAACAAAAACTAAAGTCAAGTGTAGATGTACATCTGTAACACTGCCACTGGGATGGAGACAAGTGGATCCTTGGGACTTGCTGATTAGACAGCCTTATAAATCAGTGGGCTCCAAATGCATTGAAAAGATCCTGTCCCAGAAAAAAATAAAGACAAAAAAATGAAGTATAGGACAATAAAGGAAGATACTATTGTTGATCTCTGGCATCCACACTCATGCTCACACAAGTGCATGCTCACTGAAACACTCAAAAGTACTCATCCACAGGAATATGTACATATAATACATAATAATACATGCCAACTCTTTTGGTTAAGTGACTATGTTTTTATCACTCGTATTCCTTAAGCTCCTCACATTTTTCTAGCCAATAAAATGCTTTATAGATAGTGCTTTCATCAATGACTAACTGGTTACCATTATCAATGAATAACTCTGCCATGACCTGCACAGTTTAAGGATTAACCTAACTGGTGCAATAGAGAATAAAGATACTACAAACATGTATGCAGAAAAGCTGTGGTTGGGTGGTCAGAGAGAGAGGGAGGGAGGGAGGGAGAGAGGGAGAGAGAGAGAGAGAGAGAGAGAGAGAGAGAGAGAGAGAGAGAGAGAGAGAGAGAGCTGAGCATCAGCATCCATCTCTCTCTGTTTCCTGACTGTGGATGAAATGGGGCCAACGACCTCTCATTCCAACAGCCGTTACATTCCTGCTATGATGGACTAGGCCCTTGAACCATGATCCAAGATAAACTCTTTCTTCCTTAAGGTACTTTGTCAAGTTTTGTTATAATAATGAGCAAAGCGATGAATACAGTTGATGGGGACTCTCTACTTCATGCTGTGTGCTGGAGCTTAGCCACCCATCTGTGCTGATATGTCTCTAGATTCTATCTCCTGGGTTTGTTGTTAGTTCACAATTATCTGCTAATCCTTTGCCCTACAGATCAAAAGGAAAAAAAATAAGCTACCATGAGTCTGTCTACAGCCTTGCCTGCCATGTCTAGTAACTACTGGCTTTGATGGAGTTTTGTTTCCCAGAGAAAATGCAAAAATCTCTGCATTTTCAGCCAGAAGATTGCTTTACAAGGTCCTATCTATGGGCCTCCATAAGTTCTGGATTCTTAGCATCTCCTCAGCTTCTTCCTCTGCCCCAGCATGAAACTTTTTCCTTATGTCTGAAAAGAGTCTTAATCTCACCCAAGCCTCTTCCTGAAACTCTCTGATTCCCCTGGGGCCCTGAACATTGAAAATTAATATCAGGAATGGGGGCAGGGCCCTGGGCTAGGCAGACCAGGAAGGGAGGTGGCTCCTTGGCTTCTTAAGAGTCCTTAGGGGGACACTGCTTTATACTCTTAGCAGCCTCAGCCCAGTTTAAATAACCACTAGACTTCATATTCTACAATTACAGGATTCCATAAACACACCTATCTGCACTGGGTCTGTTATAATTTTAAAGGGCTCTGGGCTTAAAGAACCATGCTTTATTTTTTTTTTTTTTTTTTTTTTGTACACATAAGCCTAAGTAGAGCCTAGAGGACCTCTCAGCTGACTGGGTCCCCAGCCGCCTAAGCTGAGGAGGCTCGGCAAGGCCAGCTGCTACAAAGCATAGAGCTTGGCTACATGGATTTTAATGAGAGAGTCAGGCAGAGCTGTGTGAGCTAATATATAGTGGGGATACTGTCTGAAAATAGACCCCTTTCTCCTAAAAGTTGGGAAGGAGGATCTGAGTAGTAACATGAAGCCACTATCACAGTGGCCCTTTTTTTCTGCCCTTTTCATACCAGTAAAAGAACATCCACAGGCTGGGTGTGGTGGCACACCTTTAATCCCAGCATTTGGGAGGCAGAGGCAGGCGGGTCTGTGAGATCTAAGACAGCCTGGTTTACAAAACAAGTTCCAGGACAGACAAGGCTGTTATACAAACAAAAAGAACAGCCTTTTTTTTTTTTTTTTTTTTTTTAGACAGTGTTTCAGATAGAACTGGTCTTCAACACCTGATCCCCCAGCCTCAGCCTCCTGAGTGCAGGGATGATAGGCATTTAATGCCTGGCTAGGACAATGTTTTTTTTTTTTTTTTTTAAGTTTTCAAGTCTAGTTTCTTTTGTTTCTCTGTCAAGCTCATTGTGTGTACCATATTTGTACTTCAGTGACCTGAAGGATCCATGTAACTTTTATGTATACACATGAATAGTTTAAGTGCCAACATTTTCAATAATTTGATAAGTCTTCATAGCCAATCAAAAAAAGAAAAAGAAAGAAAGCAAGAAAGAAAACTAACACCAGGAAAGCTACTGTTTCCACCATTCTTCTCTGTCTTGCCTCTTGGGGTATATTGTGCTAGAGTTGGGCAATGCTGAGAGGTTTGGAACAAGTCTTCAAGCAGCCTAGGCATCCTGCCCGCTGTTTCTGCAGCAGACAGGCAGGACACTTCTCATCTGTAATCCCTTTCTGGCTCCTCAGTACTTTCCCTATTCCTGGGGCAGGGTGCCCAAAACTAAGTGTCCCATTTTTATAAGACTGCTTTCAAATCAAAGAGGAGGAGGCTGGGGCTAGGGCTCAGTAGGTTGAGGGCTTGCCAAGGATGCACAGAGCCCTGGGTTCCATTCCTAGTATCACATATACTGGGAATGGTGGCATATGCCTCTAATCCCAACACTTGGGGGTTCAATCAGGAAGATCGGGAGTTCAAAGCCAGCCTGGGCTATATGAGACTATCTCAAATTGTTTTGGAAACATAGGAAAACATTGCATTTTTAAGAAAAGAAAGAAAGAAAGGGAGAGAGAAAAAAAGAAAAGAAGGGAGTGAGGGAAGGAGGGAGAAAGGAAGAGGGAGAGAGAGAGAAAGAGAAAGAAAGAAAGAAAAGAAGGAAGGAAGGAAGGAAGGAAGGAAGGAAGGAAGGAAGGAAGGAAGGAAGGAAGGAAGGTGGATGTGACCAGAGTTACCCTTGCAAGCCCTTCTGTCTCCCTTCTACTTTGCTGTTTGCATTCCTCTTGCAGATCCCTTTCAGTCAGGTATTTTGTTTTCTTCGTATTCTGCGTAAATACATATAAACCTTTCCTAAATATGTTAGGATCCTTTTGTTACCTCTTTTCCTACAAACTGCATGGCTCAGTCACTGAGCACATCCCCATGTCCAAATTATGGTACTAGTGACATAAACTTTAGGATATTGCACTTTTAAATATGGAGGGAAGCATCATGTCTGTGTATGTATATGAATGGTGTGTCTGTCTGTCTGTCTGTCTTTCTGTCTGTCTGTCCTACATGTCTGCATTGACTTCAAACTCACTATGTAGCTAAAGATGATCTTGAATTTCTGCTCCTCCTGCCTTCATATCATGCATGCTGAGAATATAGTTGTGAGTCACTATGCTTCAGGCAGTGCTGAGTATCAAATCCCAGGCTTCGGGAATACTGGGGAATCACTAACCAACTGACCACAGCCTGTGCACATCAAATATTAGGAAGGATGTTGAGGAAAGGCATAGGCTAAACAAGGTCAATGAAATGGAAGATACTAGTTATGCATGTAAGGGCACATGCGCACACATAACGTTTAACTAATGTGAAAATTAATGACAATAAAATGAAAATTTAAGTCAACAATCACAAACATTGTCAAGACCTTTATCTTCACCAAGGAGGTATAGTTGTAAAACACACCAGTTTACATGCAGTAGGCTTAGAGACAATACCTTAGAAAGAGAAATGTTTCATTATTGCCAGAAAGTTTTATTAAAAGGTGCCAGCACCAGGATCTTGGGAGATGGTGGAGCCAGTAAAGTACTTAAGGTACTGAGTCCCATTCTCAGATCCCACAGAAAAGCCATGGTGGCAAGGACTTGTAATCTCAGGGCTGGGGAGGAAAAATCAAGGAGATGCATGGAGCCCGCTGGCCTGGCTGAATAGGCAAGTTCCAGGTAGAAGGAAGAGATCCTGCCTCCATAAACAAGACAGCAGACGCCCAGGGTTGACCTCCGGCCTCCACAGATATGTGCATCCACATACTCCTGCGTACATATGAATGTGTGCACACATTTACATGTACATACACATATAAGAAACAAATGAAGGCACAAGTCTTAAGAGAGACATTTAAGGAGGCTGGAGATAAAATAATAAGTATAAAAATAGTGTCATCCCTCAGAATATAGGTGTGAACGATGAAGGACAGATGGACACAGATGGCAGTGATTTTGTCAGTCACAGCCGTGTGATGGCTCCATTTAATCTGCTTGGTAGGCAATGAGACTGAGCTCCAAAAGCTAGTTCGCTTGGCAACAGGGAGCTGACAATGCTTTTCCTCTATCCTCTCCAGCTTATTGGGTCAAAGTCTCTTGCTGGGAAGCCAAGAGCGGCAGCAATGTAGATTATGCCCAATGCAGATGCCAGCCAGTCCACCAAGGCCAGTGTTAAGGGCATCCCAGCACAACAGGCACTCCAAGGCTGTGCCTTACACTTGGCAAAATTGCATGCGTCAACACTACAGGAGACTGCTGAACCCAAAGCCCACACAGATTTTAATTTCCACCAGTTGTTTTATTAAGCTCATCAGATCCAACTTATGAGAACAGAGCCAGAGGGTGTCCAGCCTTCCCTCTCACAGCACCCCCTGCACATATCATCACTTTTTCCTTTAGGCTGTATCTAGGACAGGAATCTCTGGGTATAATGTTTTCCAAAGTGTAATGAGTAGTTCTTGGTCCAGCTGACTATGAGACAACCTAAGATGCTCCATCTTTAGCAAGCTCCCAGGTAACCTCTGTAATGTTGGTCTCCACAATCCACTCTGAGTAGCAAAGTCTTAATTGCATGTATAAAAATGCCTAAAAACTCAGCCTATCCATCCATATAACATTCCAAAACATGCCTTAAACTGTGTGTAAATATAGCTCAGGTTCAAGCTGGGACATCCTACAAGACTGCCCATTGAAGCCAATGATTAGCACAGCTGTCAGTCAAGACTAATTGACCATCTTTTCTGTTCCCACTATGTGGGATGAAGACAATTACTGATTATTGCTTCTGCCTTTGTTGAATTTATTTTTGACTCAGTGAGAGGCAGAAAGATACTCAAAAAGTACCACGAACTACTAGGGATGCTTCGACTATAAATAGAGTGTTCAACTAGGCATGGCCCTCCACAACTGCACCTGCATCCTTCTTCCCTTTTGCTCGTTGATGCGATACTAAATTCCATGGCCAAACTTGAGCAAAATTCATGCCACAGTAAACTGAAGCCATTCTCTCTGCATTAGTTTCTTCTATGGATGCTTAGCTAAACAAAATACACCCCATTGATAAGCCATGGAAACATGGCTACTTGGTTTACACACTTCATCTGGAGTGGTGATGCTGCACATTTCAGGTGCCTTTGCAAACCACTTTCAGATATCCAGATATCTTTTTATCTCTTAAGAGTAAAATCAAGCCGGGCAGTGGTGGTGCACACCTTTAATCTCAGCACTGGGGAGGCAGAGCCAGGTGGATCTCTGTGGGTTCGAGGCCAGCCTGGGCTACCAACTGAGTTCCAGGAGAGGCGCAAAGCTACACAGGGAAACCCTGTCTCGAAAAAACAAAAACAACAACAAAAGTAAAATCAAGTATGACTTCCAAGTTGCAAGGATGGACAGCTAATGGTATTCAGTTTGCAGGTTGTATTTAATTTTGTTCGGTTTTCTTTTCTCATTTTGGTAAGCCACAGGGTGCTTACTCTTTATATTTTAGAAAATTTTAATGAGAAAATTCCAGAGATAATTTTTATATTTTAGTCTGAGAGAAACACTCCTACGAGTTGAGTAGTCAAGTCAGCAGTCCTGCCGTGGTGGAGCAGATTCTAGCTGAGACACAATTTCTCTCTCCCAACAGGAACAATTAAACAAAACAATCAGTGTAGTCTTAGGTCAAAAACTAACTAGAAAGGTGGTAAGAAGGCTCAGCAGATGAAGGAGTCTACCACCAAGCAGGACTGCCCAAGTTTTATCCCTGGGATCCAGAGGGTGAGCGGAGAGAACTAACTCTTAGGAGTAGTTCTCAGACCTCCACATACGTGCCATGGATCTTGGAGGAGATCCTGAGTGTGTCCTGGCCACTCTACACAACAGCACCCCACAGCTTCTTTCTCAGGATCCTCTCCTTTCTTCTGTGGTGCCATAGCATCATTGATAAATGGAGACATCATGACTGTAAATGTAAATACTCTATGTTATCACAATGTCAAGCAGTTCCTCCAATTTTCACATTCACTGAAACTATATGAAATTAACCCTGCAGATTTTGTTTGTTTTGGTAATTGGTTTAGTTTCTGTTTGGTTTGTTTTAAATGAAAGAATGAGAGAATTGATAAAATACATTTTAATGCTCACCACAAACAAACAAAAACACAAAGCAAAACCAGACAATCCAAGAAGGACTAATACAATTTTGAAACTTAAATAGGAGTATTTTTTAGTGGCACTCAGAATTAAATGCTACAACTGAGTTTAATTTTTATAAACTTAGGACAGACTTAAAAAAAGAAAAGAAAATCTGAGAAATAGCCACTCAGATTTGTCTGAATTTAATGAGTTTCAGCTGTGGTATTTGTAATGAATATGGAAGAGAAAGGCTGGTTACAAATAATGCCAAATTTGTTCACTAATTAGAAAAATAGGAGTAAATCTTAGTTCACATCCGACATCAAAATGAACTCCAGATGGAAGAATTTAAATATGAACAACATAACCATTTAAATATAGAAGTAACTCCAAGGATCTTTATCAGAACTAATCATAAAAAACAAAAACAAAATTCACTATATCCCATCTAAACGCAGAGTAATATGGAGCCCAGTCCCTATGCAGGAATCTACAAAACAGTGCACCTAAGGCTCAGGGAACATTGTGGAAGAGGGAGTGGAAAGACTGGAAGAGCCAGAGGGAGAGGGAGCATGGGAATGAAATGGGTCTCCTACCTAGTACCATCAGAAGCTATATCCACAAAGTCTCACTGACATGACTAACCAAACATGAGCTAAACATTAACACAACAAACTAGCTGGGGAAAGCCCACAGGCTTTAACCCTACACACACACACACACACACACACACACACACACACACACACACACTACAGACAACTGAGTAAAGCCTACAGTGGGAGAGTCAGTTTTCTGCAGAAAGGAATGCACCAATTGTTTGGGCACTGCCAAATGGTCATTATAGACTTACCAGTTTATATTTGGAGACATAGATATAGATACATATATGTGGATGCAGGAATAACAATTAGTGAAGAGGGAGGCATAAATTCAAGGAGGTGAAGAGGGGTATATGGGAGGGCTTGAAAAGGGGAAAGGGAAAAGGAAATGTTGTAGTTAAATTATGATCTCAAAAATAACAATAAAAAATTAAAAAGTGAAATGAATTTCACTAAACTAATTAAAAATTTTTGAACATTAAAAGTCAAAACAACCTTAGCAATCCAGCAACAAGCAGTGTTTGTCAGAAATAATGCAAAGGTTTAATAATCTCAGTATCTCCACAGTTCTAATAAAAATAGGCACTAATCATAAGTCACAAAAACAGAAATTTAAACACCTAACAAATATTCCATCTAAATAATAATTCACTAAGAAATGTAAAGGGAAGTTATCATTTTATACGTATTAACATAAAACTTTAATTTTTAAATCACATCTATTTATTTTGTGCATGTATGCAGTTGCATGCATGCCTCAGCATTCCTGTAGAAATCAGAAGACAACTTGCAGGAGGCAGTTCTCTCTTTCCACCATGCGGATCCAGAAATCAAACTCAGGTCATCAAGCACAATGTCAAGTGGTGGTATCTTGCTGCCTTGAAGTACAATTTTAAAGCTAATATTTAAAAAAAAAAATATTCAGTATTAGGGAGGGTGAAACATATAGGTAGGTACCTAGGAGTGTATATTGTTGTTGTTTTATTGAGATAAGATCTTTCTTTGTAATCCAGGAAGGTTTGAAATTCTCTACATAGTCCAGGTAGGCCTCGATCACATGAATCCTTGTGCCTCACACTTTTGAGTGCTGGAATTACAGGAAAGCACCATCATCCTTGGCCCCAGCCATCTTCTTAAAGAGTTTGCAAGCAGGCACATCTTTTCTGTCAATCAATGCTGTAATGTGTTATTAAAGGATTTAGGAATTCATACATACTAAACCAACGATACCCTTTTTAAAAACTCGTTTATGTGGCTGGAGACACAGCTCAATGTATAAGACCACACACTGTTCTTGGAGAAGATTTGGAGTTCACTTCCCAGAACCTACAAAGGGCTGTAACTCCCCTTTTGGCTTGCATGGATGTTGCACTCATGAGGCACAAACACACAGTCAAGGGCACATGTGTACACTATAGGCAGACTTCAAAAAATAAAACATTTTAAAAACTTATTCTTGGAGATAAAAACTCTGACTTTTGAGTGATTGAACAGAAAATGACCTCTTTCCATCAGCAGCA
This sequence comes from Onychomys torridus, assembly GCF_903995425.1. Taxonomy (NCBI): domain Eukaryota; kingdom Metazoa; phylum Chordata; class Mammalia; order Rodentia; family Cricetidae; genus Onychomys; species Onychomys torridus. Next base: position 71,267,294 of record NC_050453.1, read on the forward strand.
GGAAAGATGTTCTGTCACAGAAGATTTAAAAGAGAAAACAAAAGAAATTCTTGCTGAGACTGTAGAGAAATGGGTAATGAAAAAGAAAAAAAAACCAAATGGCAATTAATAAAAAAACGAATGAGCAGATGAGCCAACTCCAGTTCTTCCCAACTGCCGTTATCCAAATAAACCTTATTCATTAAGAACTGTATCTACTGCTCAGCCATAGATAAAGCATCTATATTAACCCCCACTCACCAGATGGAGAAAACATTGTAGAAATGACACAAAGAATTTAAAATCGGGAAGAATGCAAAACTCCACTTCTAGACATGCCGTGGTTGTTGAACAGGAGAATTCACTGCAGTTGTCTGCATAAGGCTAAGCCAGTTCATCATGGAATGAGGAGCTCCTAACCCTCTGCCACATTAGGGAGTTATTGGCTATGGATGGCTGATTGGGGAAAGTGAATCTCTCTTCTTTAGGGGGATGGTCACTGGTAGGTTGCACATGCCAATTCAGGATGGCTTCACACCACCCTAAATTAGGGCAGCACTAAGTGTTGGGGTGGGTAGAAATTAAAGAAGACATGAATTTGAGAGAGAGATGTGTTAGGAGGTCAGAGGAAGTTGAGGATAACATGTGGGAGTAGATCTGGACAAGATACCTTGTATATCTCTATATATGAAACTTTCAATGAATGAAAAAAGTAATCTCCAGGTGAGCTCCATTCTTAATCTTCATCTTGGGCCTCTGTTAAACTTCTAATTCTCTCTGAGCCCAGTCCCCCAGTCACTACAGGTCACACATTGTGGTGATATATTATATATACCCTAACAAACTTGCCTGAGGATCAGAGAACAGAGCAAGACACTAGATTAGACATAGAGGTCAGGCAGGGGTAGCATACACCTTTAATCCCAGCACTTGAGATCTCATGCCTTAGCTTGGGAAGCACACACTCCTTTAATCCCAGGAAGTAATATGGCAGGGCAGAGAAAGGTATATAAGGCGTGAGGAAATATGAACTCACCCTCTTTAGACTGAGGATTTCGTAGAGGTAAGAACTAGTGGCTGGCTATTCTGCTTCTCTGATCTTTCAGCTTTTACTGTGATATCCGGCTCGGGTTTTTTGTTGTTGTTGTTTGTTTGTTTGTTTGTTTGTTTATTAAAAGACCATCTAAAATGCGAAAAACAAATAGTCATAAAACTTGTAAGATCCTCAGTCATCAGAGAAGGTATTGTTGGGAGTTCTTGCTCTTTGGGGGGGAGATGCCACTCAGCTCCCAAATAAATCACACATGGAGGCTTATTCTTAATTAAGAATGCCCAGCCTTAGCTTAGCTTAGTTTCAAGCTAACTTTCCTTAACTTAAATTATTCCAACTACCTTTTACCTCTGGGCTTTTCCTTTTCTCTAACTTCTGTAAATCTTATTCTTACTCCATGGCCTCCTGTGTAGTTGGATGGCTAGCCCCTGGAGCTGTCCTCCTCCCCTGGCTGCTAGACTTTAAATCCATCTTCCAATATTTCTCCTTCTATTTATACTCTCTGCCTGCCAGCCCTGCCTACCTTTTCTCCTGCCTTGCTATTGACTAGTTCATTAGACCATCAAGTGTTTTACACAGGCACAGTAACACAGCTTCACTGAGTTAAATAAACGCAACATAAACAAAAGTAGCACACCTTAAAATAAGATTCTACTGCAAGAAGGGGACTGGATTGAAATGGGAAAAAAAGAAATCCATAAAAGAGAAACAAGGTTAACAATTAATATCGTGTATAGACTGAATACCTTCTAGACCATGGACACTTCATACATACTATCATGAAAAGCTTGCATCTTAGGATGCTGGAATAAACATGATTTCCTCCTCTCACAGGTGTGACTAAAAACCTCGGGATATTTTACATAAAATAACATAAGGCACAGAGCAGAGAGAGAATAAGACGAATTATGTAAGGTTCTTAAAATCCTAGAAACATCAATTTAGTAAGTTGAATTTTCCTTTAGTATTCTATATACTAAACATAGAGCTTGTGATCTCAGTGTCAAGGAGGCAGAAACTTGCAGATCTCTGAGGCTTACCAGCCAGTTAGTCTGCCTTGCTTAGCAACCCTTCAGAGAATGAGAGGCCCTTTCTCAAAAAGCAAGGTAGACAATGACTGAGGATGACTCCCAAGCTTGTCCCCTACCCTCCATATACATATGTAAACATGTGCACCTTCACACACACACAAACACAGACACTCTTTCACAACACTCACACACACACACACACACACACACACACACACACATACATACACAAAAGCTCTTAGCTAAATCATTAACTAAAAACACCAGCTAAGACAGTAATATTTCACAAAGAATAAAGAGCCTGTTCTAACAAAAAGTGAGGAGACTTTCTCTCCTCACCACTGAAAATTCAAGCCTTAAACCAGCTGAAGTAAATTAGCAATTAAAGGGTTATAGTACAAATGCATACAAATTTATTTACTGAACAAGCAGTAGAGGATGGGCATCAGAACATTCACAGGGGCCTTCCCTGAGAAAATCCTTCCCAGAGTCCTAGAGAAGATGCTATGTCCAGCCTGGGGTTATCTGAGGGAAAAGAATCTATATATGCCATCTTCTTTCATCTGTTTAATTTATTTCTCTACAACAAACGTTTATCTACACAGTGTCAGCTCTGTTCTGATGTTCAGCTCCTCTATGTCCCTTTTAGCCCATTTTCTGTCTTCTCATAGTCCTAGTAATAACTAAGCTCTTATGCTTTTGATCTCATCTTTGTCCTCTGTTCCTACATTCTCCATCTTTCCTTCCTCTTCTCCTTTCCTGACCTGATTCAAATCCACCTACAGTCTGAAAAACTTTTCCTTACTCCTCACTCCTAGGCCTGAGCCACTCTGCCTTACCATCCAGAGAAACTCTGCCTTGTTCTCCCTTCTGAAAATCCTGCCCCACCCTTCACTCCACCTGGAGATGCAAAAAACACCTTTGTTCTGAGTCAATTGCTGTGGAATGCCATTTTTCCTGTCTGGGGAAGGGAGGTCTGAGCTTCATTTGTAAAAGAAACAAAGCTATGCTTCTACAGTCTGCCTGTCTCCTAGGCTCTACATGTGTATTACCTAGTAGATCAGCAGTAGGTCTGAGAAGTTTATGCTTTTATTGTATGGCCTAGTAGTATATGAGCACACAAGAAATTCATAGCAAGAAACAGCAGCTGAATATTAAAAGGTGAATAACACCAAATATTCCTTGATAAATGGCTTCCCTCTAGAAAAGATACCTTGATCTTTGTAGGTATAGCTTTATTATATATGGCTGAATCTCTATAATAGATTCTTGAGGCTTGCAGCAGATGGGATACACAACAGTCAGGTGAAACAAATTCATACATCTTCAGAGGGTAGCAGAGGCTTTGGACAACTTAGAAGGGTTATAAATGATTTTCACATTTTATTTCTCTCTCTCTCTCTCTCTCTCTCTCTCTCTCTCTCTCTCTCTGTGTGTGTGTGTGTGTGTGTGTGTGTGTGTGTGTGTGTGAGAGAGAGAGAGAGAGAGAGACAGAGACAGAGACAGAGACAGAGAGAAAGAGAGAGAAATAAAATGTATAAAGAGGGTGTCAGATGCCCTGGTGTTAGAGTTACATGTCTAATCTGTGTGGAGGGAACTGAGTTTGAGGCCTGTGTGATGACAGAACATGCTGTTAAATGCTAAACCATATCCCAACTTGGTGGTAAATGCTCTTTTCAAAGATATGACAGACCCACAGAAGATACAATTGTTAGTATTTAAGTGGTGCTAGGAACACGTCCCGAACATGACAAGACCACAGAAGAGTTTTATTAAAGAACATGACAAGACCACAGAAGAGTTTTATTAAAGAGGATAGAGGTGACAGGCCTGCGTGAAACACACCTGGGTGAGGAGATAAGGAGAGAGACTAAGAGGCTGAGAGGCTCATGCAAGATGGCACCGGCTTTTTAAAGGTTGGGCCGTGCATGCGTACAAGAACTCCTGTGGGTACTCCACGCATGCGCGTAGATTACATGGCTGCGCGCGCGCTTTACGCAACCACGTAAAGCCACAGAGTCCCAGTCCCGCGAGATGTCTGACCTGGAGATGGCTATTCTGAACTGGAAATAGTTAGGTGGTCCGCTGGGCAAGCCCAACCGTGTGGACATGTAATTATCTATCAACAATAGCCCAGGATAAAGTTCTAAGTCACTAGAATATTATCTGATTTTTAAGCACTTCCTCTGTGGTAGAAGTTCAGTCTTCCTTAGCTGGTGAACTTTCAGTGGAAGAATCAAAAGCAGTTGTGCTCATTTTTGGAGGGTCATGTCCTTCCAGAGATAAAGGAACTTTGGAGAAAACCTCCTTTAGGGCTCTATGATTGGGTTTGGGATGACCAATCAGTTTAACCTCTGAGGCAACTCTTTAGTGGTGCTGTTTGTTTTCTGTTCAAGGTAATCAGCATGCCACACTTTGGGGTATCACTTTCTGCACCCTGCTATAACTAGCACAACAGAAAAAACTGTGACCTACCTGATATGAAGTCACAACATGCCCACATGGTTGGGCTTGCCCGGCAGACCTAGACACTTCTGCCTAGTTATTTCCGGTTCAAAATAGCCAGTTCGAGGTCCAAACATCTCGTGTGTCTAGGAATCTGAGGCTTTGCATGATTGTGTAAAGCACACATGCAGCTATGTAATCTACATGCATGCGTGCAGTAGCCACATGAGTTCCTTCCTGTACGCATGCGCGGCCCACCGTTTATAGAGCCGGTGCCATTTTGCACGAGCTCACCCTTTCTCTTGACCATGTGTGTGTCCCACAGGCCTGTTCACATCTTTCTCTTTCTCTCCTATCTTAATAAAATCTCTTCTGTGGATTTGTCATGTTTCAGGACATTTCCTCACAGGGTAAGAGCGCCAAATAACTAACACTACCTTCCCACATGTTGCCAAGGTCTTTGGTTGCTTTGAGAAACTGAACTTAGACATATACAAATGGAAACAGACAGCTGTCTCAACCACTAGAGTTAAGCCATGTTCACCATAGTGTTGGTGTAGACTTTGTGAGGAGACTAAATAGCTACCTCAACTTGTAGTTACTAAGGGAGGCCATGTTATCCCTTCCCTGGATGGAGAAAAGTCTGAGAAAGCTAGTCAAAAGAAAAGACATAAATTAAACCTGGACTCAGGACTCAAAACAAAATAGGAAAACATTCATATATCAACAAACTATCATTCGTTGCATTAAAAAATAATGAAAACAGTTTGGTTAGAAATTAGGGACAGAGAAAGATGGGAAAGTTCTTGCATATAGGCAGCAGCAGAATGAAGAAACCTGGGGTTGTGGCTAATTCATTTCCCTTCCCTGTTAGGAACCAGGAATTGTGAACATTTTAGGAGAGAAGGTCTCAACAGAAATGGTATTTTGTATTAAATAAAATACAGCCAAATGTGCTGTTCTTTGCTATCTATCTCATCTCTTTCTTCTGATATGCTTTGTTTTGTTGAGACAGGGTTTCAGTATGTAGTCATCGTTGGCCTGGTACTCACCGTGTGAATCAGGCTGGCCTCAAACTTGCAGCAATCCTCCTGCCTTGAGAGGCAGCAGAGTGCTGGGACCACAAGTATACACCACCTTTCCTAGCCCTGTCTTTCACCTTTCATAAGACATTAAAATGGTAGACAGAGGAAGAATGCTTGCCCCTTCCTAGCAGCAGGAAATACCAAGAATTAGAGGCCTTGTCATCAAAAAAGAGCATCAGGACATGAAACTAAGCTAGCTGCCCTACACTTAATTCTCCTTGATTACATTGCCAAAGGGAATTTATTGCTAAAGTTAAAAAAAAAAAAATCTCCCTACCCCCTGGTGTGAACCAACCTTGGTGCCATGTCAACTATGAAACAGAATTCAAGCTTTGTTGAAACTCACAAAGCCACAAGGATTTTTATCTTCTCCACTACTTCTCTATGATGTTCTGGAACACAGTGTTCTGTCGCCTACCTTCCTTCTACAACAGGGCTGTCTGATATTAACAGGCACATTGTACTGCTATGGCAAGAAAGGATGCCGGGTGGGGAGAGGATCTGAGGAGGAGGGGGGAATTCTCTCTTTTCTCTATCTCCTGCCCATCTCAAGGAAGTCTTTTATTCTTCACTGTCTTCTGCCATGAAGTCAAATAGTTGACCACCATTGAAGGCTGAGGAGTAGTTTTGCTCAGAGGCTAGTGAGAAGGCTCAGTGCTGTGTAAGCATGAAGATCTGAGTCCCACTTTCAGTACCCATGTTTTAAAAAAAAATATGCAACTAACAGTGCTGTGATCCCAGGACTGGGTAGGAAGAGACAGGTAGATCCCCAGGACTTGCTAACCAGCTAGCCTAGCCAAATCAGTGAGCTCCAGACTCTGTGAGAGCCTTTGTCTCAAAAAATAAGGTGGAGAACTACTGAGGAAGACAGCTGAATTTGACTTCTGGCCTCTACATGTGCCTGCACAGGTGACTGCAACACACACACACACACACACACACACACACACACACACACACACCAAAAAAAAGAAAGTAAAACAGATGTTTTCTTTCCTATTTTCTCTCTATATACAACTTTCTTTTGTAAAGTAATTAATTTATTTATTTTATACTCTAACCACAGTTACCCCCCCCCATATAACTTTCTTTAGGAGTTTCTTTTCCTCTTTCCTTCCTGTTTACTGTGTTCTTTCCCCCTCTTTACTCCCTCTTCATCCTCTCCCCATCTCTTACCATGCCATCAGGCTTATTTATGCCTCCTACCACTCAGAAAAAATTTCCCCAGCGGCCCACAATAGTTCAGAGAACACTTGTCCCACTGGGAACTTTTCTCCTCAGCCCTTGACCCTGGCCATGTGTCATCAGCACTTCAACCACCAAGATGCCATCAAACCAAACAGACCAGACACCTAATCCTGTTCTTAGACGGGGACGCACAGGGACCTGTCACCATTTCTACTGACTTCCCCCTGAAACTTTTAATGTGAACCTGTTATTGGAGTCATTGGACTCAGAGCCTTAGCTCTGACAGCTCTAGCAGAGGTAATTCACCCTCATGGGCCCAGTAAAGACAAAAATTAATAGTGAAAAGCAGAAAAGGGAATATTTATTCAGTGTAGCCACCTTGGGAAGAAGAATGAAGAGACCAAGTGAATCCCCTATCTCCAAATCCATCTTTGGGATCATGACAAGCGAGTTATGTTAAAGAAAAGGGCAGAGACATGCATCGCTAAGTGATCTTTCAAGGCACAGCCCACTTACCATCATTGTCGCTGCCCCAGACTCTCCTGCAAGGTGATCTGATAAGCTGGAAACCTCTCCTCAGGAGACAAAGTTCCCTTCTGGCTGGCAGGGGCATCAGCATTTGCTTTCTCTCAGCAGGAGACTGCTGAAGAAAGTTCAATTTGTGGCCATTGTTTCAACGGCCTGCTACCAAAGGGAGAGGCACAAGTATTTCTTCATGCCACAACAGCTGCTCGGTTTGGGGAAGTGCTGATGCTGCTTTGTTAGTGTGCTGCTTGCGGAAGACATGGCCATGAACATTTATATAATAACTGCTTCATGGTCATATAAAACAATCTCAGGCTGAGAAGATGGCTCTGCAGCTCAGGGCACGTGCTACTCTTGCAAAGGACACATGTTCAGTTCCCAGCACCCACACAGAGTCTCAAAATGTAACTCTAGTTCTAGGAGATAACACACCATCATAACTTTCCTGACCAGTGCTAAAGTGGCCCACTGGGGTTATCATCGGTGCTATTTTAAAAGATTGTGTGCATGTGATAAATCTATGTAGGTGTTTGTGCATACACCTGTAGAGGCCAGAGGTAAGCAACAAGGATCTTCTATCACTGCCCTTCTTCTTTGCTGTTAGTATTCACTTGTTTATTTTTATGTGTATGAGAGCATTGCCTGCATGTATGTATGTGTACTATGTGCAGACAGTGCCCATGGAGCACAAAAGATGGAGGGTTAGATGCCCTGGAACTGGAGTTATAGGCAATTTTGAGCCACAATGCGTGTGTGTGCTAGAGACTGAACCTGTGTCTTCTGGTAAAGCATCCAGCCCTCTTAACTATGGGAGCCATCTCTCCATCCCCTCCTCCTTTTTTTTTTTTTCTTTTTTAATTTGTTTTTGATTTTGGAGGCAAGGTCTGTAGTGGATAGCCATCCCAGCATTGGCCTGGAAGTTCCAACCCCCATTGAGGCTTCAGTAATGATCACGCCCACAAGGCGGGGCAGAGGAGGGAGCAGAAGACCAAGGATCAGGAGGAGGTCGCTCTCTTGGTTCGGGGACGCTGGACGCTGGAGGTAGACCTAGCAGAGTTCTCCAGAGAACACCACCAGACTGCGCTATACCTTTGCCAGACCCTGCAACCTACCCCTTCATTTGTAAGTTACCCCACAAAATAAACCTCCCTTTTAACTATGTGGAGTGGCCTAAATAATTTCACCAATATCTGGCGCCCAACGTGGGGCAAATTCCAAAGGCCTAGGCGGCTCCCTCCTCTGCCCCACCTTGTGGGCGTGATCATTACTGAAGCCTCAATGGGGGTTGGAACTTCCAGGCCAATGCTGGGATGGCTATCCACTACAAAGGTCTCTAAGTAAACATGGTGATCATCAATCTTGCTAGACTGGTTAGTGAGCTTCAGGGATCTTTTTGTCTCTACCTCCACAGGTTCCCAGGTTACAAGTATGTGACCAAGCTGGTCTTTTTTACATGGGTTCTGGGGATGGAACTCGGATCTTCATGCTTGCAGAGTAACCATGTTCCTGACTAAGCCATCTCTCTCTCTCTTTCTCTAGCATCACCACAGGCTAATTGGATCTAAGCAATTCCACGACTGATGTTGTCTTCTCAGATAGAAGGTTGTATAAAGCTGACATTTGAGGCTAACCAGTAGAGGTTGAGCTTTCCTTGGATATCCCAATTAGGTCACTGTGGGTCATTCCATAAAATAGAAAAACCAAAACTAATATTCATTTTTGCTTTTGTTTAGCATTCATTTTAGGAGTACCATATTTTTGCATCAGATTGTGTCTTCATGTTTTGGCTGCTGGTTAATTTATGACCAATTTTGACTTGCCTCTACAATTGAATAGTGTCTCATGATATTCATTACATGTGATCAAACCTCTACTTATCCTATTTTCTTGATTTTGTTTTCCCTTGGCTGTCATTTCTTCGCTTTTATTTTTAAAATTTATCCCATTGTATGTATGCATATGGAAGGATAGATATAGATAGGCTGACTCAAAACATTTTCTGGAGTGATTTAGAAGCATAAATAAATCAATAATACTTTTTATAACAACATCAATAACATTTGCTCCAATAACATTTTCCTTATATTTGCTTTGGAGTTTGTAACTGAAAATATTGTTCAAGGCAAGGCCCAATCCACTCCATCCTTGGGCATGTTTGGGTAATATAAGGTGTCTGCCCCAAGGTCTCTCCAGTGCAATTTAGAAGGAGGAATTTTACAGTTTGTGTGTGTGTGTATGTGCATTTGTATACGTGTGTGTGCGTGTGTGTGTGTGTGTGTGTGTGTGTGTGTGTGTGTACGTGTCTGTGTGTTCAACTGGAGACTAGTAGCCTATATCAATTGTCATTCTTCAAGCTCTGTCTACCTTATTTTTAAAACCAACTATCTTACTGGCTTGGAAGTCACCAGTTCATCTAGGCTGGCTGGTCAGTGATTCCCAGGGATCTGCCTGTTTCCACCTTCCCAACACTGGATCATAAGCATTTTCTACTAAGCCTAGCTTTCTTCACATGCAATCTCCAGGTTGAACTCAGATCCTCATGCCTGCATGACAAACATTTTACCAACTAAGCTATCATTTCAGAGCAAATCTACAGGTATTAAAAGCTTGAAAACTGGGCCTAAAGCTCTATAAATTTAAGTGACATACTCCTCTATGTGACTATAGCATCTACAGATACCGGATACCAGAGGAACCAACAGCAGTTGTGATCCTTGGGTAGTGGATGAAAGCTTTGTGGAGAAATGAGTTGTGTGTTTTAGTTTCATTTTTGACTAAAAGAAACTGAGGGGAAGAAAGCTTTATTTTAGATTGTAACTCCAGGCCATAGTTCACCACTGAGGAAGATCAAGGCAGAGAGACTTGAGCAGGAACTTGAAGCGAAAACCATGGAGGAATGCTGCTTGCTCCTTCAAACAGGCTCTTGCTCAGCCAGCTTGCTTATACAACCAAGGACCACCTTCACAGGAAACGTAGGCTAGGTCCACTTTCCCACTGCTGCCTAGGCCCTCCTACCTCAATTAGCAATCTAGACAATGCTTCATAGGGCAGTCTAGTAAAGAGAGTCGTTCAAAAAATCTTCTCTTTTCAGGTGGTGTCGAAGCCATGTCAAGTTGGTAGTTCATGATCCTCTTTGTGTTGTCTGCTTCATTTTGTTTTTCTCTGCTCAATTCCTGGTTTGGAAAGATTACAGGTAATAAGGACTTCTGTGGGCACCGGCAATGCCTAGATGAACTGGTGACTTCCAAGCCAGTAAGATAGTTGGTTTTAAAAATAAGGTAGACAGAGCTTGAAGAACCCATAAGGCAAAAACATCAGAGCGGAAACAAGCCCTGGATTTAGAACCTCACTCTGACTTCAGTGCCAATGTTCCCTCTTATTTGCTCCCTACAGCTATTCCTCTGTTCTTACAGACTGGGATGAGGCCAGCTGGCGTTGTCGAGGGAGGAAAACATGACCTCAAAAATAGTGCTGTGTAGACTTCGGGGGAGACAACTAAGTTGGTAAAGTGCTTACCTCGAAAGTTTGCATTGAGTCCCAGATTCTAAGTCAAATTTTAAAAAAAATGTCAGGAGTAGTGACCCATGTTGTGTTTGTAATCAGAGCTTGGGTGGGGAAGTAAAAATGGAAGAATCTCTGGGGTTCATTAAGAAGCAAGTCTAGGCGACTTGACTAGTTCCAGGCCATTGAGAGCCTCTGTATCCAAAAAATTAAATAAAAAAGAAAAGAAGAAAGAAAAAAGAAAGGAAGGAAGGAAGGAAGGAAGGAAGGAAGGAAGGAAGGAAGGAAGGAAGGAATAATATCCAAAGTTGACTTCTGCCCCCTCCACACACAGCACACACCTGAACACACACATAAGAGCACATGCATATATACCAACACATAGCACTGTGCAGGCAATGAGCAGCTAGGTCACTGGGAGGTGGTAAATTTGTAGGAGAGGGTGGAACTGTACAGAGCACCAAAATGTCAAAGCTGAACTGCTGCCAGGGAGAAGAGATTGTATAGCCTTGGACAGAGTTCAGAGTCAGGAGGGAGACGCTTCTGTGGCTATGGGCTGTCAACACTAATAACAAGTGATGCCAAACCAGAGAAGAAAGCACAGTCTGGCTTCTAAGGTGAGCCCTTCGTTCGCCCTCCCTCCACACATGACAGATGTTCTCAGTGTATCTGACAACAGCCTTGGCCAGCAATATCTAAGCAAAGCAATCCTTCGTTTCTACACCAAGACAGCAGCATGCAGCATCACACCCCTGGGGACTGGAGGCATCTGACCCACAAGACAGACAGAGAGAGAGCAAGGAAGATAGCTGGCCTTGAGAGACTGCCTACTGCCTCCAATATGGGGGAACTGTGTGTTTGTGCCCTGTGGACTATGAACAGTGGTTCAGAATTAGAATTCCAAAAATACCATGCTAAGTGTGTAGGAAATAGGAAAAGAAGTTCCTTGAAGGAGAAAGCCAAGCTTCAGGCTGAAGTAAGGATCTTAACAACATAAAAGTCACCAATGTAGTAGGGTCCCAGCAGATTCCCACAGCTACCAGAAAGGGAAGGAGAAGTAGAGGAAGAAAAGAAAACATGGGTGGACCACTGAACACGCTGTCTAGGTGAACACTAACAAAGCAAATCAGGATGTCATTATACAGCCCTGCTAGGAGGAAGTCCACAATAGAGAGACAAAGGATTGGGCTTCTGCTCAGATCCAAGGGTCTCTTTCCCCCGGCTATATGTGGTACCAGTTATCACATCAGCAAAGACAAATGGTGTGTGTGGCTATCCCTAAGCCTCATCTGGATAGCTGCTCTTGCGTTCAAGGCTTCTGTTGACCATGTGAGATACAAACAGTGGCACAGCCAGGGCTGAGTGCTCTTCCATAGGAGGCTAGATCAATGATTATGCATAGCTTTTGGAGATAACACAGATCAAACTAGCTATGGTGTGTGTGTGTGTGTGTGTGTGTGTGTGTGTGTGTGTGTGTGTGTGATGTGTACGTGTTCATGAGGAATCTAGAGACAATCATCTAAATATTCATCTCTATCATGTCCTAGTTTTTCTTCTGTTGCTGGGATAGAACATTCTAATCCAAAAAATCCCTAGGGAGAAAGGATTAATTTGGTTTATACTACCAGGTGAATTCATCATTGAAGTCAAGACAGGAACCCAAGCAGGAATTGGAAACAGAAACAGTGAAGGAATGTTATTGGTGGGATCACTCACAGCATTCTACAGCCCAGGACCACATGCCTAGGAATGGTGCCACCAACCTTGGTCTAGCCCCTCTCATGTCAATTAGTAATCCAAACAATCTCCCACAAACACACCCCAGGCTAATCTTATCGGGACAATCCTTCAGTCTCCAAGTTGTCAGTAATGCTGACTAGGACAACTGCCCATCTTGTTTTGTAAGACAAAGTCTCTCACTAAACCTGAATTTACTGTTTCTGCTAGTCTAGTTGGCTACTGAGCTCCAGGAATCTGCTTGTCTCCGCCTTTCACTGCTGGGGTAACAGGCATGTACCGGAACACCTGGCATTTTGTGGGCTCTGTGGATCTAAGCTAATGTCCTTTTGCTTGCATGGTGAGCACTTTACCCATGGAGCTATCTTCCAGCCCCACATGAGCTTTGTCCTAGACTTACCTGTGGTTAGAGTAAAGTTTTCATTCAACGGCCTTACAAACCACTAGTCTTGAAATATTCATTCAACATTTATTTAGCAAAGAAAGAAAAATGGTTTTCTACCATACAAACTGTATAACTAATTTAAATTCAGAATATAAATGAGATTTTACCTAGAAAAAAATTTTCAAAAACATGAGAAACAGGGAGGAAAAAAATTCACCTTTATTTCGTTTCACATTTGGCCTGAACCTTTTCCCCTTCTCTGTAGTTCATGTTGATTTTCTCTTATAAACCCTCAAAGGATGAAATTATTCATGGTTTCATGTTATAAAATAAAGAAAATCATTTATTCCTATTAAACGACACTACAGAATTTAAGATCAGCTACCGTTCGCTGCTTTGGACAACAAATGACTGTCGAGCAAGAGGTAGATCTGGTGACATTTTTTAATATAATAGTTTAAAGAAAAGACAGAAAGTTTAAAATAGGTGATGGAGTGTGACTGAATTCAACATTGAAAAAAGGATTTGTATTTTAAAGCATGTGTGTGTGCACGCGCGCGTGCGTGCGTGCATGTGTGTGTGTGTGTGTGTGTGTGTGTGTGTGTGTGTTATTGGATCCCTGGAGCTAGAGTTACAAGCAGTTGTGAGCTGCCTGGCATGACTGCTGGGAACTGAAGGTGGGTCCTGTCCAAGAGCAGTAAGTGCTCTTAATCCATCTCTCCGGCACCTGAACCAAATGCTCTGGTAGACTCAGAGTTCTAGTTTATACCATGTAATCCATGGCTACTTGTAAGATCAATATATTGTGTGACAAAGGTGCACTTGAGAAAGAGAAAGTAAGACTTTAGAGAAAAACTAAGAAAGTGGATCAGGTCTGTAGAAAAACCAGACATAAAAGTTCTCAGTCTCCATGAAAGATAGAGGGCATAGTCGCCACGATTAATGTTCTACATCTTGTCCCTCTGTAGCCTGTTCTAGTCTAAGAGAATTGCTCCCAAGCTGGCAAAATGGCACAGTGAGTAAAGGTACTTGTCACCAAGCTTAACAACCTAAGCTCCATCCTTAGAATCAACTCCTGCAAGTTCTCCTCTGACATCAACATAAGCACACATCTTAAATGGTGTGTGTGTGTGTGTGTGTGTGTGTGTGTGTGTGTATGATGGGGGGAGAGACAGACACAGAGAGAGACAGAGAACCACTCCCATTGAAGATACATCCTTCATTTTGACCTACCTTGGGTACACTCCAATTACTTACAACTGGTGGACAGTTTTAAAATGTGTGTGTGTGTGTGTGTGTGTGTGTGTGTGTGTATGTGTGTGTGTGTATGTGTGTGTGTGTGTGTGTGTCTACATGCATACTTATGACACTTGTGTGTACTGTGTTTATGCACATAGCTTAAGAAATCTCAGAGGGACCTTGGGAATAGAGCAGGGAAAATGGGTTGATAGAAAAGGTTCCTAAGACTTTGGAACAAATTCCCTAAAGCACTGAAAACCAAGAACTTTTATTTATTAAATACCCACCTAGTACCGGGTGCTAGTTGGCACCTAGAATAATGTAGCCTCTCCTAAGCTAATGGAGCAAGAATCCTGACAGTCTTCCTGATCGTGGTGAGTGATGGGAGAAGAGTTTGCCCCACTGGTGCTCCTAAGGTCAAAGGGAAGACTTTAGAGAGAAGGGGTTCAGGAGTGCACCAGCGCCGCATCAAATCCCACTCTGTATGGCAGACTAAGGGTATACGAACCTGTAAATTACCAAATGATGTCCTCATTACATAAAAAAAGAAAGAAAGAAAGAAAGAAAGAAAGAAAGAAAGAGAGAGAGAGAGAGAGAGAGAGAGAGAAGGCACTGACTTCTTCAAATGCCTATCACATCTTGGTACATCCAATATGATGATAATAATCATGTACAAAGTTGAGTTGCCAAAAACAGTCATAATGTTTTAAGCAAGACTGCAGTTTTGTGTTGGGCTGCATCCATAGCTATACTGAATCACATGCATCCTGCAGTCCACAGATTCACAGCCTAATAAATAGTATCCTAAAAAAAATAGGAGAATTTATTTTGGAACACATAAAGTCCCAAGCAACTGTCCACTACCTACTAAAACCTTGCAAATCTCATACTTATGTTGTTTCCTCTGGAGCTCTATTGTATGGACATACAGGACATTGATGTCAAGGTCTAAAGTAAACACACAAGTATAACCATTGACATATCTGTATATTAAATTCATTCAACATGACTACGAAAGAATGTGTTTCCCATGAAAAGAATGGAGGTGACTTGATATTATAAGCGTTACTCTGAAGGAATCTCAATTCTTCCTGGGAGAGCTAATCTTGGGTCAAAGGTGAATTCTGGAAGATACTGACCAATAGGTTCCTCAAAATAGGACATAAAGAACAAAAGGTATGGATGATGCTTTCACCACCTGGAGACCTCCTTGTTCCGGCAGGACTGCTCTCCACTCCCTCCTGAAGTCGATAGAATGGATATGCAAGGCTCACTGTTAAAGCAAAGGAACCAACAAGCTCACTTTGGCACTAGAACTAGGTAGGGTTGCTCATGTTCCATCAAGTTCATCCTCTCACCTGAAGGTACAGACAAAGCTTTGGTAGTCATGACAACGGTGTCATAGTGTTTGAGCAAATCCTGGGAGACACTCAAGCTTCAGATTGTTCAGTGATACTTCCTAAGTCAAGAGAGCACTTCCCCTTGCATCAGAACGGAGGACATCTCCTTGAACATAGCCTCATTATGGGAAAAGGTGTCAACAGTGGCAGACAAAGTGCATTTTGATCTTGAGTTGTTAGTTTGCTCTTGGGGTAGATAGAGGACCAGAGAACAAATTTTGGTAAGCTTTGCACATAGAAAGTATTTACCTTCAGGGGAAAAAAAGCTCACTTTTCATTTAACATGGAAATAGTACCCCCAACCCTAAGTTTTGACAGACAGTCTGCATTTGGTATCTGGAAACCAAAATTATCTTCTATGTTAATCGATGAAAAGCAAGTAGGAGTTTATAAATGTTTTTTTCTTTCAGAATTCTTTATAAAGCACTGAAATAGGTGTTTACAACAGAAGTCCACTGAGTTCTCTAGCTAACTAATTCTGTCCCGTAATTCCCTCCAGGCAACAGCAAGTGTCACTCTCTTTGGCTCTTGTATAATTAATATTGAAACGCAGATATCTGCCTATCTATTATTGGGGGTAGACGTGGGGAGGGAAAAGAAGGGAGAACGCACTAGTGTCAAATGAATTATCTAATACATTTTCCCACCAGAGGGAAAGATAAATTAAATGTGCAATAAAAATTTAATAGCGAACAGTGATTGCATATAGGAGCCCTGATAGAAATAAGCATAATGGCATAATAAATTTCCTTGCGTGAGGAAAGATTATTTGGTGCTTTAAGCTTTGACAATTCTTGTAAATCTTATCCGTTTGTTAGCAATTAATAATATTAAATTGCTTCACATCTCCCTAGATAAACATCAGCAATCCTTCAAATTGTTGGTGAAGACATGCATAACCTAGTGCATTCCATTATGGGACTTTCTAAAATTTCTGAGATGTTAAATAGCTCTGTTCCAAGAAGAAGGAAAAGCAGGTTCATTTCTGCTGCTGACATAAATACAAGTATTTGTTGAGCCATACTTTGTGTTAGGCAGGAACAACCAGCAGTCAATAAACATCTATTTGGGGAAGGCTGTGCAGCTGGTTCAAAGGGGAAAGCTCTTGGCCCCCAAATATGAGGACTGGGGCTCAGATTCCCAGAACCCACTTAAAAACCAAGCTGCCTGCCTGGAATCCCAGGACTCTAGAGAAAAGAAAGGGAATTCCCAAAGCAAGCTGCCTGGCTGGATTTGGCAGACAGGCAAGCTTCATGTCATCAAGAGACCTGACCTTGGTAAATTAGGCAGAGAGTAACCTAGGAAGATACCTAAAGGGAACCTCTGGCTTCCATGTACATAAACATGAGTGTGCCCCCACACACATGCAAATATGTACACACACACACACACACACACACACACACACACACACACACACACATCTATTTCTGCCTCCTAAAGTACAGGCTCATTTCTAGAAGGTGCCCAGGGCAATATATGACATCCCCAGGCCCCGCCCCTGGTGTAGCTGTTGTTGACTTTGGTGCGGTGGGGATGGGCTTGGACCTGCCTAGGCTCAGAGTGCCAGACTCTGCTGACTCCCCATGGGAGACCTTGATTTGGGGATGTGGGGTGGCTTGGGAGGGAGGGCTGGAGGGTGGGAGGAAGGAGAAGGGGGCTCTGTGGGTGGTATGTAGAGTGAGTAAAAAACTTCTTAAGAGAAAAAAAATGTAAAAAAAAAAGAGCACCTGCTGTCCAAGCATGAGGACCTAAGTGCAGATCTCTAGAACCTACATGGAAAGCAGTAAGTGGCCATGCATGAGTCTGAAACCCCAGCTTCATAGTGGGTGGAGACAAAAGGATTGCTGGGTGTTGCTAGCCATCAGCCTAGATCCAGATTCCCCTACCTCAAAGGAATAAGGTGGAGCAATAGAGCAGGACACTTGGCATCCTCCTCTGGCCTCTGCATGCTCACAGGCATGCGTATCCACATACATACATGTGTGTACATACATCTCTCTCTCTCTCTCTCTCTCTCTCTCTCTCTCTCTCTCTCTCTCACACACACACACACACACACACACACACACACACGAAATGAATCACTTATAAAGAAAATCCTCCTCCACTGGGACAACTAAGTCTAAAGCTCCACTGTTGTCGGCCCTCTCAGAGGTGTTGCAGTCCTCAGTTACCGCCATTCCAGACTCTGATTTCACTCTATGGGTAAAGCTTAGTTTTCTTACAATGACC
Organism: Onychomys torridus; assembly: GCF_903995425.1. Lineage (NCBI taxonomy): Eukaryota > Metazoa > Chordata > Mammalia > Rodentia > Cricetidae > Onychomys > Onychomys torridus. Next base: position 71,285,095 of record NC_050453.1, read on the forward strand.
ACATTCTCTTATACCAGGCTGCCCTCAAATTCAGTACATAACTGAGAGTGACCTTGAACTTCTGATCCTCTTGCTTCCATCTTCTGCATGTTAGGATTCAAGGTGTGTGTCAATGCACCCAGTTTTATGCCATGCTGGGTTCAAACACAGGACTTCATTTATTCCAGATAAGCTTTCTCCTACTAACCATTGTGTTGCTGTTTCCTGGAGGCCACATCTTGTTGTCAGTCATTCCCAACGTAGGTTGAAATGATTCCATTTTATCCAGGATGTTTATAAGTTCCAGCTAATAGAGGCTCAGTGCAAATCCCAGCCCAAATCAGAAAAGTTCCAGAAATAAGCATGATATTTTTTAAAAGCTAATTGTGGAGGGTTTATGTTTGTTAGATATAAAGCATGTAATAACAATCATGACAATGGGGTTCATGGCCTTTGGCACTTGTACAATAAAGAGGCTCCCTATAAGAGATGATGTCATACTATATACATTAAAGTCTGGGTATATGAACCCAGAAGAGACTCAATGTTAAACAGATAATTGTCTTTAAAACATAAAGGTTTTTCATGGAATAGGAAGGGAGGGTTTAGACCATTTTCTCACAGATTCAGTCAACTGATATAGCCAAGTGACTAGATTCATACCTGGTACCTGCTGGTCTCCCAGGAAGTATGGTTTAAACAGATGAATGAATGTCAGCCTGAGCTTAGGGACTTGACTCATCCAAACTCTTCTCATGTGCATCAGTGAAGAACAGCAATTAACTCTACCCCCTTCTTACTGTAAGCCTTTGAAAAGAATTCATATCTCTAAGTAAGATGTGAACTGGCATTTGGACTTGGTAAGAAGTCACTGCCGGGAGCTTGGGAAAGTGGATTCTCAGCACTCACATAAAAGCCGGGAGTGGGGTCCACACATCTTTAATCTCAGCATTGAGGACATGGAGATAGGGGGATCCCTGGGACTCACTGGCCAGCCAGTCTAGCTAAAGCATCAGAGTCCAGGTTGTGTGGGAAGCACTGTGTCCCTGTGTCATAAAATAGAAAGTGATGGAGAAGGGTGCTTGACAGCCACCTTTAGCCAGTACATGCAGGCACACACAGGAGTGCACATACTGCCATAAGCATGCATCCTAATGGCATTGCCATTTATTTTATTTGTGTGTGTACATGTGGGTATGTCTATGTGTGTACATGTGGCATGTATTGTGTGTGAATGAGTGTACATGGGTGTGGTAGCCAGAAGTCAACCTCAGGTGTTGTTCCTCAGTAGCCTTTGTCTGAGTCAGGGTCTCTCACTGGCCTGGAGCCCACTGAGTAGGTTAGGCTGGCTGGCCAGCAAGTCCCAGGGATCTGTTCTTCTCCTGTCTTCACTTTCTCAATGCTGGTATTCTAAGTATGCAGTGTAGGTTTTAAGGACCCAAGTATTTTACTTACTGAGACATCTCCCCAGCCTGCTTTGGCAATTCACAAAGCAACAACTTTCCATATATTTATACCAGTCAGTTTATATCTAAGTTCAAAAACTGAAGAAAACCCAACATCCTTCCTCCCTAACATGATTATGTATTTCAAAGATCGTTGTTCTCAAAAATTCTTACCCACATCTCAGAAATAGGCTCTTCAGTCAGGATATTTCTGACCATGTAAATGTTTCTTTATTTCCATACTTGCAAGCTACCTAATTCACCATGTCACTTCATGGTTCTTCTTGTTAAAGGGTTTATCTATGAAGTTTGCAATAAAACCAAGTAATCGTGCTGTCACCCAGTGTTAGAAAAATGATCAATATGCTTATAATAATAATTTCAGGCCACTTAAAATCAAAATGCCTTATAATCTTTCCAACAGTGTGAGATCTGAGTTGTTTATGCTTGCCTGTTTTGCTTTATTATAATTCCCTGATATATAGGTAAGTAATTTATCCTCACATATTTTAATATCAGATGTTTTTCTTTTGTGTGGTGGGTACATGTGAGATCATGTAGGTGCATATATATGTATGCAGAAGCCAGAAGTTAACACTAGATTTCTTCTTCTGCCTCTCTATACCTTATATATTTTAAGATTTTTTTTATAGGTTTTTAAAGTAGGTGTATATGTGGAGAAGGGGGAAGTCTGTGTACTGTGTATCTGTGATAGCTATTCTTGGTTGTCAACTCGACTATATCTGGAATGAACGACAATTCAGAAATGGAGTGTTCTGGATCTTGAGGTTGGAAGACGTGCCTTTAATCCAGCTCTTGAGGCAAGATGACACACACCTTTACTCCAGGCCACACCTTCTACTGGAAGCCTATATAACGACAATGTAAGAAGGAATGGGGTATGCTCATTCTTCAACTGCTTGCCCTCACCTTGCTAGCACACCCATTCCTTCACTGACATTGGAACCTACTTCTTCAGGATTCCAGCATATATAGAAGACCAGCTGAGACACCCAGCCTTGTGGGACTGAGCCCCTATTAAATTCTTGAACTGTCTGTTCACAGATAGCCAGTGTGGACTGTAGTCTGTAAGTCATTCATAAATATATGTATGTGTGTGTGTGTGTGTGTGTGTGTGTGTGTGTGTGTGTGTGGAGAGAGAGAGAGAGAGAGAGAGAGAGAGAGATTCATTCTGTAAGTTCTGTGTCTCTAGAGAACCCTGAATAATACAGTATCTCCAGTGCTGGTGCTTGGGGATATAGAAGAGGGCCTCAGGTTCTCTGGAGCTAGAGTGCAGGTAATTGTGAACCACCCAATGTGGGTGCTGGGAACTGAACCCGAGTCCTTTACAAGAACAGTGTGCACTTTTAACCACTAGGCAATCTCCCTAGCTCTTCCACCTTATTTTTTAAGAAGCTCACCAATCTGGAAAAACCGGCTCCCGAAACCCAGGGATCTTCCTGTCTCTGCCTCCCCAGCACTCCCCACCACAATGCCCACTATGGGTACCAGAGATTGGAACTGGGGTCCTTATGTATGAAAGGCAAGTACTTTACCCAGTTACTTTGCATTCTTTTGAGGTAGATAGTCATATAAGGAAGAGATAGGCAGTGCCAGAAAATATCAAAAGACTTATAAAATACCCTAAAATAAATAGAGTATTAGAGGGAACTTTGGTTCTTAATGAGAAAAGTTGAGAAAAATAAGATGGTCAGCCTAAAATAAAATTCCTCATTTATGGTCTTGATTCAAGCAGCAGAAACCTTAAGCACCAGAGGAGGAATTTTACAAGCATTAACATGCTATTTCTGAACTTGAGTTTTGATATGTGGATCATGATAGATGATTAGTTCAGGCTTGCAAGCAATTTGCCCTTGGAAGTCAGAATCATTTCTAAGTTCCCACAAGAATTTCATCCTTAATTTCCTAAGAAAGAGCACATTTTCTGGGAAAGCTAATGTATTGAAATCAAAGAAGACATGAGACCTTGTCAACGTTGATGTGTGAGTGCCTGTAATTTTTTTTTGTTCTGGCTGTTAACACATCTCTAAACATTTCCTATTGTGTTGAAGTCTGTGTGGAAAGGGAATTGGAGATGCTACAGCATGCTGGAGATCTACCTGGGGGGTGGGGAGTTTGAACTGAAACATGTTAGGAAAACATCTACCTGGTGCCAGCTAAGATTACTGCTCCCACCAAGGGTGTTGGGGAAGGGCATACAGTTTTTCAGATGATCAAAGGAAATTGCACATTAAATGACAACTTGAAGTCTAATATGCACCCATCAAATAGACAAATAAATGTAAAAAACCTAAACACACACCAAGCAAAATTAGGGATTAAAATACCAACTGTAGAAAAAGTTATGAGGTCATAGGACCTAGCAAAGAGCCCACTACTGCCAAGTTGTTGACGGAAGCATTTTCAAGCTGTTCTCTGGGGCCTAAAGAGATGGCTTGGCACTTATGAGGATCAGAGTCCACTTCTGAGCTCCCCCACTAGACAGTTCGAAACAGCCTATGACTTCAGCTCCAGAAATTCTGACTACCTCTTCCGAATTCTGGGTACACACTGATAAGCAGCATATACAGATATGCACATTTTTTAATCCTTTCTAATTACTTAGGTTCTTTACTTTTTAAAAAATTGTTTGATGAGCCAGGTGGTAGTGGTACACCCCTTTAACCTCAGCACTAAAGAGACAGAGGCAGTCAGATCTCCGTGAGCAGAAGGCCAACCTTGTCTACAGAACAAGTTCCAGGACAGCCAGGGCTACAGAGAAACCCTGTCTTGAAAAACAACAGCCGGGCGACGGTGGTGCTCACCTTTAATCCCAGCACTCTGCAGGCAGAGCCAGGCAGATTTCTGTGAGTTCAAGGCCAGCCTGGTCTACAGAGCAAGATCCAGGACAGGCAACAGAACTACACAGAGAAACGCTGTCTGAGGAAAAAAGAAAGAAAAAGTTTGATGGGTTTTTATTTATGTAATGGCTTTTAGTCCTTTTCACTCTTTATTCACATTAGTCACTGTTCTCCCTCTTGTGCTGGCACCCGTTTTATTAGCAATTCTTCTTTCTTCATGCCTCTTGTGTATGTGGCCCACTGAGTTTAATCAGGATTTTGGACAAGAGTGGGTGTGAAGTTATTTACAGGAGCAAGTTATCAGCGGTTACATTACTGAAAAAAATTTCACACACACACACACACACACACACACATACACACACACAACAGGTGGCTGCAAATGGTCTCTCCCTTGGGCTCCTGCCCCACAGACTGGTGCTAATCTGAGCCTTTTTGCAGTAGTGGTAATTAATGCAGAGACTCCTCACTGGTAAAAAAAAGTGCTGAGCATATATACTTATCAAGTGTTCAGCCCTCCACTAAAGCTCAGGACCATTATGGAAGAGGGGCAGAAAAAGATGTTAAGAGGTTGAGGATGGTGGGGGTGGGTGGTTGTGAATCCCTGTCTTCTGGGTATGACATAGTCATTGCACTCATGGACTCACACAGCTATGGTTATCTTTAAGAGATCTACACAAGTTTAAGTCTGTCAGAATTCCACCATGCAAGGGGGAGGGGTTCATGAGACCCTCACCCTCCCTGAGGAGCTCTTGACAGTTAATAGCTAATGGAGGAAGGCGGTCTCTTTCTTAAGTACTGTAGCAGCTGATGAGTTGCCCATACTTCAGTAAATATCCCTACACCCAAGCTCATGAAAGCAACCCTAAATAAACCCCAAGGGTCTCTCTCCATCCCTCCCTCCATCCATCCCTCCCTCCCTTCCTCTTCCTCCTCCTCCTCCTCCTCCTCCTCTTCTTCTTCTTCTTTTTCTTCTTCTTCTTCCTCTCTCTCTCTCTCTCTCTCTCTCTCTCTCTCTCTCTCTCTCTCTCTCACACACACACACACACACACACACACACACACACACACACACACGGGGGTGGGTGGGTGGGTAGGTAAAAGCATGGATGCTGACTAACGAGAAAAAGGAGGGTTTCAAAAAGAGAGAGAGAGAGAGAGAGAAAGAAATGAGAGAGGAGGTGGCTGAAACTGACCAAAATTCACTGTACACTTGGGTGAAAGCAATTGTCTAGGGGAAAAAGAGGCACAAACAGAAACAACAACAAAGGTAGAGCACTAGCAAGAAGGTTTTTTTTTTTTTAATTGAGAAACTTTTTCATTCATCTTACATACCAATCACAGATCCCCCTCTTCCCTCCTCCCGCCCCTTCAGCCTCCCCCCACCAATCCACCCTTCATATCCTCTACAAGAAGGCAAGGCCTCCCATGGGGAGTCTGCAGAGCCTGGACATTCAGTTGAGCAGGTCAAGCCCCTCCTCTTGCATCAAGGCTGTGCAAGGTGTCCCACCATAGGTAACAGGCTCCAAAAAGCCGGCTCATGCACCAGAGATGGATCCTGACCCTACTACCAGGGGGCCCCTTAGGCAGATCAAGCTACACAACTGTCTCACTTATACAGAGGGCCTAGTCCAGTCCTGTGGAGGCTCCACTGCTGTTGCTCTATAGTTCATGAGTGCCCACTAGCTTGGTTTGGTTGTCTCTAGCAATAAATCTTTAGACCATGACTGGACTGAGAGACTGGCAGCAATAAACAGAGATGGCATATCCAAAGTGCTATCCTCATTACTGTTCAGCCCTCTTATTATCCCCTCCTTTCCTCATCTCTTGCCTGATATAACCTGTGTAAAGCAGAGCACTATTGATGGAATGACACGAAGATCCACACCTCAAGGGTGTACAGATTACTTCTGAGCTAAGTAAGATACAAAATCCTCCAGACACAGTTGCATTGGCAGAGGTGGCACAGTTTGCATGGGGCTCAAGGCATCAACTCCCCAGGTTCAAAAGTCTCAGTGGAGTGGCCACAGCTGTGCCACATATACAGTGTGTATATGGCACCTATGACACTATGTGCAAGAAGCTCTGTGGTGATATTTTCTTGGTGCTCTAACAAATAAAGCTCACCTGGGGATCAGAGGAAAAAGCCAGCCACTACATTAAATATAGAGGTCAGGCAGTGGTAGCACACACCTTTAATTCTAGCATTCGGGAGGCAGAGATCCATCAGGATCTCTGTGAGTTTAAGGCCACACTGGGAATAGAGCCAGGCATGATGGTACATACCTTTAATCCCAGCACTAGATAACCATAGAGGTCTGGATGTCTGTACAGACAGACAAGAAGTGATAGAGCTGGGTGGAAAAGGGGAGTGATGTAGCTGGTCAGAGAGAGGAAGTAAGATGGCAGGGCACAGAAAGGTGAATACACAGGAAGTAGCTCTCTCTGGCTGAGGATTTCCTAGCAGCAAGAACTTGTGGCTGGCTTCTTCTCTCCCTTTGATCTTTTAGCTTTCAACCCAATATCTGGCTCCAGGTTTTTGTTTTTTGTTTTTGTTTTTGTTTTTGTTTTTTCAATAGGACCATTTAGCAATTTGTGTTACAAAGCTCACACTTTCAAGTTATGTGATTTTAACATATATGGTAGGATTTATTAAATTATATTATCCCCCTATATTTGCTTCAGAGAATTTTATTTGGTCTGCCTGTTCACCATATAACAGAAACTACTATAAAAGCACCCCAAAATGTGCTTGATTGAGCAAAATATAGCATTTTTTAAAAAGCCTGTATAAAGGTTCTGTTTTTGATGAGACACTGTTCATATGTCTCTTCATTCTTTGTTTGGGGTATACATGATGGTGGATGTGCATGAATATGTGAGGGTGCACATGGAAACCAGAGATAGCTATCAGAGGTCTTCCTGTATTGCTCTGCAGCTTGTTTTTAGAGACAGAGCCTCTCACTTAACCTGAATCTCGGCAATGAAGTGAGACTTGGCTGGCCAGCAAACTCCAGGAATCCTCCCATCTCTGTATCCCCAGAACTGGGACTATAAATGCATGTTGTGCCCTTCTTTTTACACAAGAGACAGGAATTCATGTCCTCATGCTTATGCTGTTTATGAGCCATCTCTTCAAAGCCTATATGCTTACTTTAAATTGCTGAAGGTGGGATATCTAATCTAGACTAGGCTAGTGGGACTTGGGAATACTCTGCTTGAAGATATCATTAGACAAGGATTGAGTCTTCAGCTAGATTACATTGAGGTCTTGACTTACTTCTATGTCCCTCACTGAGGTAGGCAATCCTTCATATGGTGCCCTAATAACAGATCTACTGTCAATCAATACAGAGGATAAAGTAACTATGAAAGTTAGTGGAAGAGCCTTGGATCATGGTTCCCATTGGCCAAGTAGGAAGATTCTTATTTATATTTAAAAGAAATTCTGCAGACTGCTGGGGGAGAAAATACATAATTAAAATATTACTCTTTCAGCTTAAACTGTAGCTCAGTTGTGAGGGTGCCTTCCTAGTATGCACAAATCCTTGGTTTTAGCTCTCAGCACCATATAAACTGGATGTAATGGTGTACACCAGTAATCCACTAGGGTCTGGACACAGAAGAATCACAATACCTTGTTTCAAAGGGAAAAAGAAAAGGAAATTTAAAAAGAAAAGAAAAAGGGGGGACCACAGAGCTGGGCAAGCAGCAAAGTATTGCTGTGTGAGGATGAGGACCTGAGTTCAAGGTTGGGGATTTAGCTCAGTGGTAGAGGCAAATCCTCAGCACTCATGTAAAAAGTCAAGTGTTCCAGTGTGCACCTGTAACCCCAGCACTGTTGAGGTAGAGAGGGAGGATCCCTGAAGCTTTCTGGTCAGCCAATCTAGCTGACACATTGAATTCCAGGCTGAATGAGAGACCATGTCTCCAAAAATAAGATGGAGAAAGAATTGAGGAGGACACCTGCCATTGACCACTGAAGTCCACAGAGGTGTACAAATGTCCACACCCATACACACAGATGTGTACACACAGCCAGATGTGGTGGCACACAAGTTTAATCCCATTACTTGAGAGGCATAAGCAGGTAGATCTCCCTGTGTATGAGGCCAGCCTGGTCTACATAGTGAGTTCCAGGATAGCCAGGGATACATGGAGAGACTCTGTCTCTAAAACAACACATACACACACACACACACACACACACACACACACACACACACACACACCACATTGGCAAAACAACCACTATTCTGACTTTTATACTACTTTTAAATAAATTTGTCCTTTAAGAGCATTCATTTGCATATTGATAAATATTACATGCATAAGTCATATTTAATCTATAAGAATGCTTACTGCACACACATATTTTTGGCATCTGTGGCTAAATTTAGGAATTCTTTGCTTTGTTGGAAATCCAGAGACTCAAATTATAGTTCTAGCATCAATGCTTCTAGGTGAAAGCTAAGTTAAGAAATTCAACATCTCTGGACTGACTTTCCTTTATTTTTATTTTACCTGTAAAATGGAGCAACCAGAGGGATCTAGGCCCTCTGTAAGCTTGTGTTGCTTCACCCAAGGTGCTTATTGAAACATTAACCTTGTGGATCCATCCAAGGCTTAGAGTTCAAGTGTCTGGAGAAGGGATTCAGGATATTTTGCTTATATCTTATTCATCCATGGATACTGAAATGTATTGAAGTTTGAGGGCCACCAGTACCAGAAAATTTTACCTAGATAGAAGAACAGAGCAATCACATTGGTAGATGGAGTTTCTCTATGTCCCAGCCATCACTCCAAAATAGCCACACAGAGACTTATTATTAATTATAAATGCCCAGCCAGTAGCTCAGGCTTGTTACTAACTAGTTCTTATCACTTAAATTAACCCATATTTCTCATCTACCCTTGGCCACATGGTGGCACCTTTTATCAACATGGCAAGCTCATCTCCACATTTCCTCATGATTCCCGTGACTCCATACTTCTTCCTCCCAGCATTCTCTTAGTCTGTCTCTCCCACCAAATCTCTACCTGCCCAGCTATAGGCCAGTCAGCTCTTTATTAACCAATGAGACTAGTACATAGTTATAGTGTTCAAAGATTGTTCCACAGCAATTATTCTATCAGTCTGATTGTACTGATTGTTCTATCAGTCTGATATGATTACATGGTCAAGCTTAATTCAAGTAATTTGGCCCAAATATATGCTTTGTAAAAGAAAGCTAATTTAGAAAGCTCTGAAGGAATGAAGTGTTGGAGGATTGTACATGTGGACATGCAGCTTTGATCAGTGTGTGTGTGTGTGTGTGTGTGTGTGTGTGTATGTGTGTTGGTAGATGAGGTTGCACAATTTTGTGCTTGCACAGATGTGTATGTGTGTATAAAGCCAGAAACAACCTTAGTTATTCCTCAGGCATCAAAAAACTTTTTGTTTGAGATGGGGTCTCTCATTGGCCTGCAACTTTGCTAAGTGGACTAGACTAGCTGGCCAGAAAGCTCCCAGAGATCTGCCTGTCTCTCCCTTCCATCTCACCATCATGCCTGGCTTTCTGTATATGTTCTGGGGGTCAAATCCATGTTTCCACACTTGCGAGGTAAATGCTTTGTCAACTGAACCATCTCTCCAACCCCAAAGCTCAGATATGAGTCAAGATGGTTTGAGCTTAAATTCTACTTTGTTTTTGTTCTGATTCTCCGAGCTTCCATTACCCCAAGTGCATGTGGGGTAATATTATAACATTGTATGAATTTGTAGTGTATGATCACAAAGGTTTTTGGTAGTAAGTAGTTGTAGGTAGGATGGAGGATGGCTCCTGAAACTCCCTTGTCTACCAAAGAGGGTAGACACAATGAGGTAGGCAAAAACTGATTTAATTTCCACTGGCTCTCATAGTATAATTATGAACTGGGTGAAAATATGGAGATTTCATACCACGAAGTTTCCAGTTCAACAAAAAAATGGACCAAAGCTAACATTTGTGTTACCAAGTTGGGACATATGAAATCACCAATACCCAGCTCCTTTTGATGATCAAAAATTATTATCTTGATACAGTCTAGATTGGGTTTGATTTGTTTTCTCTGCCAGTTAAAGAATTAAAAGGCAGAAAAAGGCTTGCATTCTATGAGTAGCAGTGAGAAATCTCAAGCACAGTACATAGAAGCAGACAGAATCTGCAGTTGAAGAAAGGTGTTTATTGGGAGTGAAGAATCGCGTGCCTCCAGCAGGCACATAAAGAAAAAGACCCTCGGCCAAGCAAAAAGACCCTGAAAGCCAAAACCAACCCAGTCTCTTCTCCAAGATGGGGTTTTTAAAGTCTCTAAATGGGTTTCCTCCCCTAATTTAGAGTTGGTAAGTTTTAAAAAGGTAGGGTGGTTCACTGGCCCACAACTGTGCAAGCATGTGCTGATCTTGCCTAGTGTTGAGCTGGTTCATCAGCAGGGGCCTGCTGCAAGGAGCAAAAGCCTACAAGGCCTTTGTTTTAAGCTGCCAGGCTTTTGTCTCTAGTCAGGAGGATGAAAAAGAAATGGACCATCACAAAAGTTTACCACCTTTACTGCCTAAACATGGCCCCTCTGTCTGTCTGCTTACCAGGGCATCTGTCTAACTCTGAGTCTCTCCATTTCATATAATTCCAATATAAAATAATTTAGTCTTGAAATCTCACTATGATGAAAACAATTAAGCTTCCCCCTCCAAATTACTCGGGTCCTCTTTGTGAAATAGAGATTACTAAAAAAAAAAAAAAAAAAAAAAAAAAAAAAAAAAATGCAATTTTTTTTCTTCTTTTAATGAAAATCCCAAAGAAGTCACTTGAAGTCAATGCTATGATCATCTCTGAGTGGTGACTGGATAGGAATAGGAGCAGCAGCTGGGAGTTTTGATGAAAAATTCCTGGTAGAGAATCTGAGGGGAGGAGGTTATGTCTTGTTCTGTTACTATTATCAGCTGTCCTTTCAGAGCAGAGTCTGTCCTCCTTGGTTTTAGTGGTGACCAGAAATGCTCCTAATCAGGTGTTAATGTGGTTCTCAGCCTCCACCAGGTGCTTAAACAGTCACGAAAGCTCTGTGTTTGCTAATGGATGGCTGTGCATTTCCTTCCCTCACAGCCATCATACGAACCACACAGGGCATAAAAATAATGAACGGTCTTAACCCTGCTGTTAATACTATGTTGCCAACCAGATGAGGTATCAGTCTAAGTTAATTACTAATTTCACATTCACATTTTATCTAATAGTTAAAAGGATAAATGGCTCTTCTGGACTCTGATTGTATTTCTACCGCCATCCTTTTAAATCTCGTGGGAGAGCATGTCCCCACACAATGGACATCCCATCCTGTTCTCTTTGGGGACCTGCCCAAAGTGGAAGCATGCAAGGGCTTGACTTCCCAGCAACAACTCCTCATATAAAAAAGGGAAAAAATGCTGTCAAACCCAGTGGCCTGAGTTCCATCCCTGGAAATCTACAAAGCAAAAACCAACTCCAGTGTGGTGTCCTCTGAACTTCACATGCATACCACCAAGTGTGCATCATGTACACATATACACACAACAATATAAAATCATATAGAGATTTTTTTTAAGAAAGAAAAGGCACTCTTGAGAACAGGAGTGTGATCATGAGATAAGGAAAGAGCCCCAAAGTGTGGGCCAGGAAACTCGGGATCTAACTATTCTGGCAGAAATGAAGGTATTCTAGAGACACTTTGTGTCTCTCAACCTGACCATCTGACTATCAAATGGTCCCCAGAGAAATGGGGAATTCCAAATCTCAGGCTGGGAGAAGTAAATGGCACCAGCCTAACGGGAACTTGTCTCCCAGAAAGAGATTTCACACGGTTCTAACAATCATCAGAGCACCTTACTGGAAAAGACTGAAGTCTGGATGATGATGGGTCAGTGTTTGGTGGGACTGCACCTCGACCATGCCTTTCCTTGGCTTTTACTTAGTTTTATTTCATTTCAGGACCTCACAGACAGGCTTAGAAGAATTCCTTGATCCCTGTCTCTCTTCCTAATGTAGTCACATTAAACAAAACTCCTTTTTCTGATTTCCAATTTATTTAGCTCTTTTTATTGCCTTATTGAATACAGATGGCCAGACTTGACTTGGAGCACAAGTTATGACACCCAAGTTTGAGAACAATAACCCTGTATAGGTCATCTACATAGTACCAGCCTGTCCCATATTTGAATACTACACACATACACACACACACACATACACACACACACACACACACACACACACACACACACACACACACACAAATAAAAAATAGTGAGCTATTTATTAATCCAATTTGAAATTGAGCCAGTTAGGTTAGTCTATTTTTTTTTTTTTTTTTTTTTTTTTTTTTGCCTATCCTGTTTTGCCCACATTTTCTTCCATAATTGACTGAGGATGGCTTGGCCAGTGAGAATCAATGCTTAAAGCTTGAGGAAAAATATCTATTGTGGAAGAAACTGGACTATTGCTCAGAAACTCACCTGGAAGTTAATAATGGGAACATCATCACTTGTTGTAACTGTTTCTTTGCAGACAATGTCCCTGAAGCATTGTTAAATGTAACACTCATGCCCCTTATACGCCTTTTACCTCTGTAAAAGGTAATCAGCAAGCACAGGACTTAAAGAACCTGCTGTAGGACATACCTACAAAATCATGCAGAGCTCGAAATTACAGTATAAGGCCAGCTCCAAACCAGTTAACTTAGCCACTCCTGTTTGAGATACGGCAACAGGGGCTGAGGAGTCAGTAATGTGCAAGTATGAGGACCTGAGTTCAATTCCCAGAATCTAGCTTTAAAAATGAGCATGGTAGTGCATGCACACTTGTAATCCCCGTACTGGTAGATACAGCCAGGCTGTTTCCTGGGGGTGGTGTTATGAGGTATCCAGAGGAGACTACTCAGGCAAGAGTTCAGGCCAATAGGAAGTTTGGATTAGCCATGTGGTGACTACCTGGGTGTTTGGGAATCCCAGCATATTTTGCAATCTTTCTCAGGATGGGCATTTAAGCATACAGCCATATCTTGGATTGAAATGCCTCAGACAGCAATAACAGTTAGCCAGAAGCAGAAGTACAGAAGCCAAAAAGCAAGGTGAGTCCATCTAGAGACTTTTGCAGACTCTGGACTTTGATGGATTAGGTCTTTGTTTTCCTTTTGGCAGGGCTTGTTGTCTATGTGCTGGGTTTTATGCCATCACTTATGCTAAGGTCTGGGGACCTGTTATATTCCCCCACTGGTTCTATGGGCATGAGTCAAATCATGGACTCATCTGGGGTCAGGGCTTCTATCATCTCCTTAGCATGAATATATAGCCTAGTAGGCAGTTGAGCAAGCAGGATCCTATAGTGAGAGCTAGGAGCAAAAGGATTAATGGTCCAGCCATGGTCGTAACTAGAGTAGTTAGCCAAGGAGATCAGGAGAACAAAGACTTGTACCATTTCTTAGATTCTTGACATCTTTTTTCTTTCCTGAAGGTTATTTTTGACCATGGCTAAATTCTTTTTACTTATCCCTGTCTGATGGGCATAGAAACAATTCTCACAGTGTCATATAGAGACCGACCTCTTTGTCCATAAAGAGGAGACCCAACCCACTTCAGTTCTGAAGAACAACCCCAGCTAAGGGATCTACCTGGACTCCAGACCACTGAGCTCCTTGCTTTTATCACCCATAACTAGGGCTGAAGTTCCAACTGCCATGAAGCCCACACTGCCATGAAGCCCACAATGCCTGCCCCCACCAACAGGGGAATGAGAATGGGGACAGCTTGCTATACACAGGGACACCCAGAATCTAGATTTAAGGGCTCTGCCATCTTCTCCATTATAGGTGAACACCTGTGGTCTAACATGCACAAGGAGACAAAGGAGTAAGTTCTCCTCCAGTGTAAACAGTTCAGAAGATCCAGATGTGGTTAAGCTGTTAGTGAAAGTGAGCCAGGTAGTGGCTGGTGCCTGCAAATACATTTGACTGACCCTCCAGGAATTAACCTTCAAAAGTCTGCACAGGGGGAGCCATCTAGAACAGTGGTTCGCAACCTGTGGGTCATGACCCCTTAGGGGTCATATATTAGATATCCTGCATATCAGATATTCACATTACAATCCATAAAATAGTAGGAAAATTGCAGTTGTTAAGTGGCAACAAAATAATTTTATGGCTGGAAATCACCATAACATGAGGAACTGTACTAAAGGATCACAGTATCAGAAAAGTTGAAAAGAGGGTATCTTGGTGATATTAATCAGGCACCCTTCCCTTGGTGAGCTAAGGTTGATACCATTTACAGTTGTCAGAATTGGAAATAGAGTTTATTGTTTGACTAGTTACAATCCCAACATAAACATAGTATAGGTGCTTCAGGTCCAGGCATAACCAGCAGTCGTGACCTATGTCTAGTTGAGAATGGTTTAAGAACAGATATACTCTTTTTAGCATCCCAAACACTGAATGACTGGCTTCCCACTGCCTCCTGGACCTTTATCTTTGAGGTTACTTAAGGAATTTCTGGGGAAATTAGAGTTTGGGAGCTTGCCATCTTAGGGGGGATCACATTCCGGGGGTACCAAGATGTGTAGGTTTGGGCTGATGAGCCTGCTGTCTCTAGGCTGTTTTGTTTCTGGATAGTAAATCTGCTGCCTGGGTCTGGACCATTCAGGTATAACCTGGCTCCTCAGTTTCTACTGTTTTTCCAATAATGATTTTCAGCTTCCTACCAGGCCCTAACCTTTATGTATGTGGGATTACATTGCTTATGACCACAGGTAGGTGATGGTTGGCTCCTTTCCAGGACCATGAAGGGATCAATGTGCCTCCAGGAGGACTTGCTTTCAAAACCCTACCAAATACTAGTATATTTGCCTGGCTTCTGGAAGCTCAGAGGGCTGTCAGCCAAGCAGGCATAGTACTGTATAGATAAGAGCCCCCTTTCTCCACTAGTGCACTGACAGCTCCAGGGGCATGCTCCTTCCCAGGAGCAAGTAAACAATCCTCTAGTAGCTTTGAATGCAATATTTTATAGAAATCTACCTGGAAGGTGGTTTGGGTCTCAGTAGATCCATAGCCAAGGCTCTGGCTTACCAAGGTTTAGGACCTTTCCGATGAGGATACAAAAAAGACAAAATAGGACAACCATAATCATAAGGCCCCTGTCAGTCTTATCTTTACTGGGCTGGAGGTCCTGATGACAACCCATATGTTGTTATCTTTGTATCCTCCTTTAGCTGGATGTGGTGGATCCACTCAGTGACAATGACGGCATTCATTGCTGTAGGTGTGGTGACCATACCCTTTGATCATACCCTAAGATCCTCATCATGGCTCCAGGCTCCTGGTAGGGTTCCTTTCTAACCATATAATGTCTCCAGGCTGGAACCTGTGGGCAGGCTCAGACACAGGCAAGGATGCAGCTTCTCGTACCATGTGATGAACAGCCTATAAGGATTTGGGAGGGAAAGGTTAGTGGTTCCTGCTTTATGACTGTCTCAATATGGGGTATGCCTGGCCCTTAGGAGAGCAAAGGGTATGAAGTTGGCCTAATTTTCATCAGTCTCAAGGATATATTTAGTTTATGTTTCTTTCCATTTATCTTTTATGCTGTCCTGAGCTTTGTAGCTTATAGGCAAAATATTGTTTTTAATTAACATTTAGGACCTTTGACAGATTTAGGGAAACTTTAGCTGTGAGGGCTGCACCATTTTTGGATCCCAGGGAGAGAGGTAACCCAAATCTAAGAATTATTATTTTTTAATCTGGAATATCTGGGTCCAAGTAACTCAGCAGTTTTAGTTGCCACCCACAGATGGGTGGCCTGGTAGAGTTTGTTGACCATCTGGCTTCCAATAACAGCAGGTGGAAGGGTCTCTTGTCTGGCAAGAACCACTGCCCATTTGCCTCCTGTTTGGCGTCTTTCCTTTAAGCCCATTTGGTTTCATCCTGTGTATAAGTTGGATGCTGAAACAATTTAGGTTTAGGCAGGATAACCAAGATCTGGAGAGGCCCCATTCGTTCCAATGCTGCCTTCCTGGAGGCCAACTCTACTACACAGTTCCCTCTGTTTATGATCTTGTTTCTGGCTGAGATGAGGAAACCTGTCTCTCTATAGGGGACACAGTGAGCATGGACCACAGCAAATGCATATTGACTGTCCATCATGCACATAGTGATGACTTTGCCCTTCCCCCAGTGAAGTGCCTGGGTTCCCACCAGGAGCTCTGTCCTTGGTGCTGAGGGGCCCCACCCATACTGTCCTGTCCAAGGTGACAACAGTGGGTCCGGCATACCTGATTTCATCTTGAACAAAACTGCACCTGTATAATTCCTCATACCTTCAGGTGTGGTGGATTGTATTGTATCAGTCATTTGCAGGAAGTGTGGACTTCAGTGGCCGTGGAGCTAGAAGTGGAGGCCAGAAGCTCCTGGCCCACCATTGCCAGAGTGGAGCAGAGCCAAGGATGAAGCAGCCACAATAGCAGCCAGTGTCCATCTGGGAATTCTCCAGACTATACTCTGATGGATTAGGTCTTTGTTCTTGTTTTGGCAGGTGTTGCTGCCTACACGCTGAGTTTTAAGGCCTGAATGGTATTTCCATCTTGGTGTCAGTGTGCTAAGGTCTGGGGGGTCTACTTAGATCTGCAGGGGCCTCATAATTAAGAGTGCTTGCTGCTCTTTTAGAGGAACAGAATTCAGTCCTCAGTACCCACAATTACATGGTACTCCACTGCCAGGGAATCTAATGGCTTCTTCTGGCCTTCCACATGCATGCATGTATGCATGCATACGCACAGATGCACACATACAGACTCGCTCATACACACACGTGCACATGTACCTACAAATAAGTATTTTCAAAATATAAGTTAGATAGATAGCAGCCTGCAGAAGCACACCTGAGGTTAACATCTGCCCATACACACAGAGAGAGAAAGAGGATGGGATGGAAAGGGAGAAGGAGAACACATCTGAGTCTTCTTTAGGGAAACACTTTGAGTGAAGGAAACCAGGACTTCTCAACTACCTTCTAGGGTGCTGAGCAGTTCAGGAGTCAGAGCGCCCAATCTAGCAAATGCTGATCAGGTGAGGCTTGCTCTCAGTGAGCTCAGTCACTTGTTTTCCCAGCAATCTCTCTCACTGAAGGCTATCAAGAAAATCATGCTGGGTGGTGGTGGTGCATGCCTTTAATCCCACCACTCATGAGGCAGAGGCAGGTGGATCTTTATGAGTTTGAGGCCAGCCTGGGCTACAGACTGAGTTCCAAAACAGCCAGGACTGTTAAACAAAAACCCTATCTCAAGTGTGTGTGTGTGTGTGTGTGTGTGTGTGTGTGTGTGTGTCTAAATATGTTGTGAAGAAAGGAAACAGAAAGGTTCTATATGCATGAAGTTCAGCCTACAAAAACTATCAACACACTTTCCCCCCACACACACACATGCTCGTTCATCATTGGCTATATATGTAGCAAAACAGAGCATGCTCAGAAAAAGTGCATAGTACCTACATGACACACAAAAGTCCTAATATTGCCAGCATGGGGCCACTGAGCCCTTGACATTTCCCTAGCTCCAGGACACTTTCAGTCTCAAAAGTACCTTTCATACTTAACAAATTCCTGTATCTACCAGTATCCACTTTTCCCTGGTAGAATTCCTAGTTTCAAGACACAAAAACCTGGAAGTCCCTACGGGAGGGGAATAAATATGATCAAAATACATGATATGAAAATTATCAAAGAATAACCAAAAACATTATTTTCAAAAGATAGACAGTATCTGAGGAATTACAACATTGAAAGTTGTCCTCTAGCCTCCACACACATTTGCACACAGCATGCCCAAATTCACAGACAGATTGCTCCAAACCTCTACCTGGCTTCCTGACTTTTCTTTCTGACCAGAAAAAAGTGTAGAAATATAATTAAGCACTGCTGGAGATGCCACATGCAAATTCATGAACCAACAGAAGAGACTGGAGCTCCCACCTGATCTGATTAAATCTCTCCATGATCTACATGCTAGTCAATATCCCATCAGTCAAAAGGATATTGACCCAGAGAGTGCAGGCAGCTGATCCACAGAAGAACACCCCTTCGTGCTCTGTCTTCTTTAGGAGCAATGGAGTTGACCACAATGTGCAGAATTCATTGTCAAGAGGTTACTTTATCATCTCCAGTATCCAATCGAGACAAGCAAATAAATAAGTTAATTCATCCACATAAATAAGTTAATTCATTCACTTTCAAAGGGGAAGGGAAAGCAGCCCTCTTTTCTTAATAAGCAGCACAGGGCACCAGTATATTATTCAATGATTTAGGTGGCTCAAATCTCCATCAGAAAATTACTTGCCATAGTGACCATGGAGCACCACCCGGAAGCTATCCTCCCAAACCGAGATAAATTGTTTCAATTATCTGCTTTTCACAATGAGTGAACCCTGCTTATAGGAAATCCATCCGTGTAGGCAGTGGTGAATGCCAACAGTTATAAGTCTGGAGCTGCCAAATTTATTGAACAGGGTAGAACAGGACTGTGATTTTTGGTACTCTCTGCTTCTACCTGAGCTATTGGGATATGCTATTTCCTTCAAAGTTCTCTGCCTAGTTCAGAGGCTGCCCTGTGGAGACAGGCATCCCACTGTGCTCATCATCTGACTTCATCACCCTCCTCCCTCAGCACCCACTTAGTGCTTTGAAGTTTTATACTCACAGCCAATGAGCTCCTTGGTCTCAATGGAAACTGCTACTTTGCCTAGGAAAATTTCTCAAAAAATATACAGTAAAATCCTGCATAAAGACGTCTGCTAAGTAACAATTCAGCTTTGTTGAAGGACTCTCTCTTCTCTCCTGCCAGCCACATAGAGCTAAAGGGATGACATTTATTTTGTGCCCTGCCTAGACTGGTTTCTGTTGTGTGAAATGTGTCCCCAAGGAGATACAAGCACTATTTCACCCACCCACCCACCCCCAGCTACAACAAACTAAAATACAACTACACCAAAATCTATCTTGGGAAACAATGAATCCATTGAGCTTACAGAGCATGGGTGAGGGATAACTTCTTATAGGAATATGGCTTGGTGAACTCCAAGCAGATTACTACCCAAAACTCTCATGCAGCATACATGATGAGTTCCCATACCTGTGTAGTTGGAGTTTCCTCCCCAGTTAATCTTCCACACTATACATAATTTACACTTCCTTCAACCACAGGCCCAGGTGCAGCAGGGATAGAATTTTGTGCAGACAACGGTGAGGTATAACAAGGGACGCCTGACAGCTCAGGTAAGGGCTTGAGAGCCTGCATCCTGTCAAGTTGACAATCAGTATTAACTATCCCAACTTCGCAAACCTTCCACCGTCTCCTCTGGCGGGTTTTTTCCATGACTAATCACATCTCCTTTCCCATACTGACTAAAAAGACAAGGACATTTTTATTTAAATGTCTTCTGTTTTAGAAAGTGCTGACACTGATTGAGTTGGTTTGTTTTCAAAGTGATACTGACTGATTCTAGACCTAAACAGGGGCTCTGGCCTTTACTATGTAGGCATCACATCAGGTACCACTGTGCAGGGCACAGCACAGCTCAGAAGGGATTCTCATGTTACTAAACTGGAATGACAGGGCAGGTTATGTGGCTCAACTGGTTTCAAGTTCTGGCCCTGAGAGAATTTCTGATCACCCTTTGCTTGTCAGTCTCTGTTGGAAGAACACAAGCCTTTGGTTCAATAGTTTAAACTCTAGTGATGGATCAGTGAGGCTTATTTTATCAGCTGACGAAAGAAAGAACCCGGTTGGTTCTTTCCCTGATAATTTTCATTTCCACTGGTGGAAAATGCCATGAAATGAGGCAGGGGGCTTTTTCTATGAGTGACACAACCATTATTAGTGAGAGGCAAGATCATATGTTGTGGTTTGGCCTTAAAAGAAGGAAAAGGGTTTTGAAGTAACACTCTCAAAGGTGCTGTATTGTCTGTAACCTCGTGTTGCATCAAGGCAATTACAAAAAAAGAATTCTTCATCACAAACCAGTATAAATAAGTAAAAGCTTGAAATGTGGATGTTAAGTGTACTATATTATTGACTATTGAAATGGTTCAGCCACCTTGACTGGGGAGTTCTCAGCTGCTTGTGAGGGGGAGCCACTTTTCTCCAGTGGTGTAGCCACTGAGAAGTTGCCCATGCTTCCATAAGTGATCCCTGACTATGTACATGCAACAACTCTAATTAAACTCCAAGGGTCAGAAAAAAGACATGGAAGTAGAAGGGAGACCCACTGGGAGGAAGAAGGGGTCCAGAAGGAGTAGGAGGAGACAAGAGTGGGTAATGGTGAGTAAATATCATCAAACTACATTATATACAAGTATGCATTGACAAAAAATAATTTTAAAGAACTGAATAAAACATACTTGAGGAATAAACAAAGTCTCCTCTAGAAAGTAACTAGTGAGTTAGAGTTACATGAAGACAAGGGTAAGACAATTGGCGCTTTCACAAATCATATTTTGGGACACCTAGTAAAGAATTAAAAAACAGGATCTCAAAGATCTATTAGTACTCCAGGGTTTATTGTCACAGTATTCAAAACAGGCAAGGGAAAAAGAGTAACCTAAGTACCTGTTGAAGACAAATGGATAGAATATGGTATGTATTTGCAATATTTAACAACTTTCTTTGCTATAACACAAGACTCAATGCTCAGGACTCTTATGAAGAAGCAATACCTATTTAGCTTACACTTTGTGAGGGTAGACATCCAAAGAGAGTCTCTGCACTACTTACTCTCTGCTCTGGCTAGCATCAAGCTCCTAGCCTTTTCCTTCTGACAGCAAAAGATTCCTAGAGAAATTTCCATTTCTTGGGATCCATTATTTCAATAGCATGATAGTCCAAGAGAGGGGCACACCCATCTCTTCTGAATACCTTTATTCCTACCAAAATGGTTATAGATTTTCCAATGTATGAATCCTCAGAATTCAAAGCACCTCCAAACCAAGACACATACAGTGGAATACTGTGCAGCCTGTAGAAAGAAATCAGTCCTGTGACAGCCTGGATGAGCCATTATACTAATTGAAATAAGCCAATGTTATAAAGACGTATACTGTCAGACTCTTTTTCCAAAGTATTGAATATAGTCAGAACCCAAGAATGAAATGTTAGGTAGCAGGGCCTAGGGTGAAACAGTGTCACTCACAAAGAGCAGAACGTCTCAATCAAGCAATATATATATATGATGGCTGATCTTACAGACTTGACAGAATCTAGAATCCCCTAGACACATTTCTGGTTGTGTCTATAAGGAAGTTTTTAGATCAGGTTCAGTGAGGTGGGAAAACCACTCTAAATGTAGGATATATCATTTATGGGTGGGGCACTGACAGAGAGAAGTGACCTGAGCACCAGCACTCATCTCTCTCTGTATCCTGACTAGATGCAATGTGACGAGCCAACCCATGTTCTTGTTACCATGACTTCCAGTCACAGTGGACTGTGCCTTCTAAACTGGAGCCAAAACAAACACTTCCTTGCTTGTGCCTTTTGTCATAGTATATTTAGTCATAACAATAAGGAAAGTAACTAATACACAGGATAAAGGAGCTCTAGGGATGTGCATCACATTATCTGTACTCAACAATAGTGTGGTAGGCACTCATAATTTTGTTAAGAAACTAGATCACATGACCCATAGAGACTGGAATAAAGTCTCTATGAAAAAAAGATATTTTAATTCAAACAAAAATTGTGGTGAGAATCTCACATAAATATATAGCTAATGTAGACATCACAATTCTCCTTATAATTTATTCCCAAAGTATTGTATTTTACATCAAGCTCTGTGTTTTGAAATTTTTCAAAGACTTGATTCCTTGTAGATTGCAAAAAATGTATTGTTTTAATTCAAATTAATTTGTAAATATTCCCATATGAATGTCATAGTTATATAAGTCAAGACTAGAAGTTGTTGAGGTTGGGACTGATTTGTTCTGAAGGGGAGTCCTACCTTAATGCTACCATGTTTTACAACTAAGTATTGTGAAGTTTTCCACCAAAGTGGACTTTGGGCAAACACTTAGAGTACCAGGGAGTGACAGTCAAGAGTAAAGCACTGTGTTTCAGCTCAGCTTCCAAGGCTTTGGTTGGATCTACACATGAAACAGCTCCTCAAGAGTAGGGAGCAGGCTTCCACCAAGACCAGTACAAAAGTTATATTAAGCACAGAGACCAACAAGGATGCACTATGGATTGATGGTCAGGTACCAGGGATCTCAAGTAGTTTTAAAAATGAAAGCAGTTAGGCTAAGACTATAAGTAGAATGCTTACTTAGCACACACAAAAACCAGGTTTGATCCCCAGTACTGCATAAACTGAGCATGGTAGTGCATGGATATAATCTCAGGACTCGGGAGATAGAGGTAATCAGATCAGAACTTCAAGGTTATCTTCAACTGTATATCATTTGAGGCCAGCCTGTCTCTAAAAGAAAGAAAAAAAAGTAGTTGAGCTTGGTTGATGGCATAAGAAGTCAATTTTTATTCATTCAAAAAATATTTGTAGCACCTCATACATGTCAGGTACTTTGTGAGGCTCTATGGATATAGTGATATAAAAAATGCTTGGTTTCTGCTTAACAGAGATTAGAAAGCAGTGGGAAGGCAGACATAAAGAAACATTTCTTAAGACGTACAAAAGATGATACAAGACATAACATATGTGCATGTTGCCAAGATGGACAGTTTTATTGTCAACTTGGCACAACACAGGTTCACAGGCAAAAAGAAAGTGTCAAATGAAGAATGACCTCAATCAAGTTGGCCTGTGTGCATGTCTTTCAGGCAATGTCTTGATTGATACAGGAGAGCCTAGACCACTATGGGCAGCACCATTCCCTGGGTAGGTGGTCCTGGGTTATATAAAAAAGATGAGGGCAGGGTGATGGTGGCATACACCTTTAATCCCAGTACTTGGGAAGCAGAGGCAGTCAGATCTCTGTGAGTTCAAGCCCAGCCTGGGCTACAGAGTGAGTTCCAAGAAAGGCACCGGAGCTACACAGAGATATGGGGGGAGGGGGGAGATAGAGGACCAAGGCCATAAGCCACTGAGTGAGCCAGCAATCAGTGTTCCTCCATGGTTTCTGCTTGAGTTCCTGCTCCAACTTCCCTCAGTGATGGTATGCTGTCTAGTTTTATGTCAACTTGACACAAGCTAGAATCTGAAAGAATGAAACTTTAATTGAGGATAGTTTCTTAATTAGTGATTGATGGGAGAGGTCCCAGCCCATTTTGGGTGTTGTTATCCCTGGGCTGGTGGTCCTAGATTCTATAGGAAAGCAGACTGAGCAAACAATGAGGAACAAGCCAGGAAACACCCCTCCATGGCCTCTGCATCAGCTCCTGCCTCAAGGTTCCTTCCCTGTTTGAGTTCCTGTCCTGACTTCTTTAAGTGATGGACTATGATGTGGAAATATAAGCCAAATAAACCCTTTCCTCTCCAACTTTCTTTTGGTCATGATGTTTCATTACAACCGTATTCCTAACTATGACAGATAGATTGTGACCTTGAGTTTAAGACAAGTAAAACCTTCCCTTCCCAGAGTGCTTTTGGTCATGGTGTTTATCACAGCAATAGAAAATCAAACCAGGCTGGTTGTGATGTCAGAATCAAGGAAGACTTCCTGAGGAGCTGGCCTAAGCTGAGACCTGGAGAACTAGTAGAGGGAAGACAAAGAGGAAGAAAGAGTTAAGGCTTAGACGGCATCGAGGCTATAACCAAGAAGACAAGCTTCTCAAACTGCTCACATCTGGGGAGGTGATAGAAGTCCAGTGTTCTTGTATCACAGGAAAGGAGCAAGACAGTGCTGGACCTAATACCAGGGATAATACAGTGGCCTGTGAGCCATGGTAGGATCTTGGGCAAAGAGGAAAGAAAATCACTGTCTGTTTTCAGCCCAAAAGTAAATTGTTTCCATTAGCATTTGCCTGTGATGCCTTGGCTTCCCAACCTGCAACAGGGAAGAGAGGATAGAAGACAGCCAGGAGACTCCTCTGTGACTGGATGGGAGCTAATGAAGGCCGACTAAACCTGGGCCTGTCATAGTCACTGCTCTATTATGAAGAATGGCAATGACTGAGGCAACTCTTATAAAAGAAGTATTTAATTGGGGGGGCCTTACTTGTAGTTTCAGAGGCTTAGTCCATTGTCATCGTGGCAGGGAGCATGGCCACACATAAGCAGGCACTGTGCTGGAGCAGTAGCTAGGACCTACATCCTGATCTGCAGTCAGCAGAAAGAGAGACACTGGACCTGATGTCGGCTTTTGAAACCTTGGAGCCCACTCCTAGTGATACACCTCTTCCAACAAAGCCACACCCCCTGATCCTTCCCAAAAGAATGTCAACTGGGAGCCAAGCATTTAAAAATGTATGCCTATGGGGGCCAATCTCATTCAAACCAACACAGGGACAGTGGAGAGAAGTTACAGGTGCTCTTGTGTAATTTTGGTGAAGAGGTGAAGCCTATCCAACTCCACTGGTGCCACCTGATGATTTCTGTCACCTAGGACCTTCTGACAGGTCCATGTGTACCAGAGGAGAGGACTCAAGGTGGCTCTAGCAGTTACACAGAAGACAATCCTTAAGTTTCTCATAACCAAGATTCACTATGGAAATACTGTTTTCTTATATTAAACAGTGGTGTTGGGTGAGCTGGAAATGTGGCTTAGCTGGAAAAATGCTTGCCAACACTGAGTCTACTGGGCACGGTGAGGCACACTTGGAACCCTAACTCTCAGGCAAAAGAGGCAGAAAGATCAGCAGTTCAAGATCATCCTTAGCTACACAGAGAGCTTACGGCTAGTTTGGACTGCATGCTATCCTGTCTCAAAAGCCAAACAAAACAATGGAATGTGGTGAGCAACTCAAGAAATTGCAAGATAATTTCTTTTGTATTTATTCGGCTAGAGATGCCTGAAACCCCGGAGCCAAACACACTGGGAGGGACCTAACCACAGGAAAGGCAATGTTGCTGAATTGAAAGCCGGCATGAACTTGCCATTTATTATTAATATCACTGTGGGCACCCAGGGCTTTGATATGGATGCCAGAGCTACCTGGCTGCTTTCACTCAGCCAGCACAACCTCATGCTCTTCCAAGGAGCACTTAGTTTTCAGGGAAGAAAGCTTCTTGCCCTCCGGACCATCGCTATAGAAGGACTTTGAACACAGAAACAAAGCCATTTCAGAGTGGATGTGGGGTGTGCTCTCAGCACAACTAGGGAAACTGAAAGGGCTGATAGAAACTGGACTTGAAAAGCAGGTAACAGTACATATAGGAGCAGAAAGCCAGCCATACCACTCGCCATATTCTCTTAAAACTTGGATCTTTTGGGTTATCCCAAAGTTATGTTGATGTTTTTTTCAACTATTTATTTAGTTAGTATATCTGTGTGTGGTATCTGATGAGGACGACATTGAACATCTTCCTCTAAGGCCCCCAGCTTAGTTTTGGACACAAGTTTTCTCACTGAACTCAAAACTTTCATTTCACATAGGCTGACTGGCCAGCGAGTTCTCTGAATCTGTCACCTCCTATATTAGTTAGGGTTTCTATTACTGGGACAAAATGTCATGACCAAAATAAACTTGGGGAGCAAAGGATCTATTTCAGATTACAACTCTCAGATCATATTCCATCAGTGAGGGAAGTCAGGGCAGGAACTCAAAGCAGGAACCTAGAGGCAGAATCTGAAGCAGAAGCCATAAAGAAATATTGCTTACTGGGTTGCTCCCTGTGGCTTGCTCATCCAGCTTTCTTCTACTATCCAGGACCATCTTGCCAGGGATGGCACCTACCATACTGTGTATGACCCTGTGTATGTCCATCATTAATCAATATAGTGCCCTACAAAATTGACTACAGAGCAATATCATGGAGGTATTTTCTCAATGAGATTTCTTCTTCCCAAAAATATTTGTCAAGTTGACAAAAATCAACCATCACATCCCCCCCCTACACCCATCCCAAAGCTGGTGTTACAGGCATGCACATCCAGGCTTTTACATGAGTAATAGGACTTTGAACTTGTATCCCCTTGCTTGCATAGCAAGTAGCAAGCACTCTTATCCACTGATCCATCTCCACAGCCTTGATTTTCTCTTTGCATCAATGAGTTTCATTGGGGTCACTTACAGGAACTTAGGTGGGCAGTTATTTATTATAACAATATGGTCAACTTGACAGCAGCTATACCACTGAAGAAAATGTTTTCCCATGCCCATCATAGATTCTCTAGGAGGGGAGGAGCCTTATGAGTTCCTCCTCCAACCATAATGTAATGTTTACATGCTCAATCTTGTCAAGTTCTTATTCAGGTAATCATGTTTTTAAAAAGTTCAAGAATTGCCAGGCAGTGGTGGCACACGCCTTTAATCCCAGCACTCAGGAGGCAGATGCAGGCAGATCTTTTTGAGTTTGAGGCCATCCTGGTCTACCAAGTGAGTTCCAGGAAAGGCACAAAACTACACAGAGAAAACCTGTCTCGAAAAACCAAAAAAAAAAAAAAAAAAAAAAAAAATTTCAAGAGTACAACACCCTTGTGCCTGGGGGACAGTGTTCCTCAACACTCCACACTTTCCTCCAGCTCCTACCTTCTTTCTGCTCCCTCTTCCATAGTGTTCCATGAGCCTTTAAGGGGAGATGTCTTATTTAAGGATGAGTGTGAAATAAAAGCTTAAACTTAAACTTTGTCTCATTTTACCCTCTATTCTCTGTAAAATATTATTTTAAGATGTGTTACATTTGTTTATGCTGTGGAACATTTATTTAATGATGCAAAGATGTGTTGCATTTTTTTTACTTTGCATCTGTTTAACTCTGTGAAGCTGTGTTACTTTGCCTGTCTAAAACACCTGATGATGTAATAAAGAGCTGAACGGCCAATAGCAAGTCAGGATAAAGAATAGGCAGGGTTATCAGGCAGAAAGAATAAAATAGGAGGAGAAATCTGGGAGGAAAAGAAGAAAGAGCAAAAGAACAAGGAGAGGAGGATACTAGGGGCCAGTCACCCAGACACACAGCAAGTAAAAGTAAAAGTAAGATATACAGAAGTAAGAAAAGGAAAAAGTCCAGAGTCAAAGGTAGATGGGATAATTTAAAGTTAGAAAAGCTGGCAAGAGACAAGCCAAGCTAAGGCCAGGCATTTATAATTAAGAATAAGCCTCCATGTATGGTGATATTTTATTTGTGATAAAATGTGATTTTATTTGTATTTTAATAAATAAAGTTGCCTGGAGATCAGAGGTCATATGTATTAAACAGAAGTCTGTCAGTGGTAGCACATGCCCTTAATCTGATCATATGGCAAGCAGAGTCTTTGTGTGTTCAAGGACATAGCCAAGCATGGTGACTCATGCCTTTAATCCCAGTACCAACCATAGAGACCTGGAGGTCTGTATAGACAGTGATAAGGAAGTCATGTGGTTGCGTTTACAGCCAATGAGAAGGCAGAACAGAAAGGCAATTAAAAAGACAGGAGGACACAGGAAGAAGGTCTCTCTCTGGAGGAAGCAACAACAGCGAGGTGGTCAGATAAGGTAGTAGTGGCCCTTGCTCTGACCTCTTGGCTTTAACTCTGCATTTGCCTTTGTGTTTCTTATTTAATAAATTTAGAATTTCATCTGCATCCATGTGTCATTTATTTGGGAGCTGGATAGCGGGCTCCCCAAAAGAGCAAAAACAACTAACAACAATGTTCCAAAAGGCAAAATTGATTTCTGACTTTGATGGTTACCTACAGTTCTTGGTAGCCACATACAAAGTTATTTCACCACTAAAACATGTGACATACTTCAGTCAATTGTTGGAGGCCCTCAGAGGCTCTAGCAAGCAGTTGTAAGGTAGAGTTGACAGGGCCACATACCCAGAAATTTGTGCACAAATTGTGATGTACCTGGGGCATGCTGGAAAAGCAGGGGCATACTCTGTCTTCATCTTTTCATCTATGAAAACAAACAACCTCATGGCATAGACTTCCATTCACAGTGTGCTAAGCTTCTCATATATACAAGGATTCTGTGTACCTATAAAATGGAGATAGGACGTGCTTGCTTCACCCACTCTTTGCATCAGTTATAGACAGTCATTCACTTATTGATGACTTGGCAAATTTTGAATGTTTCACACTAGACTCCTTCTGTAAGTTACTTAACATCTCTAAACTCTGGAGGTCTTGCTAACAGCATGGTGATCAGACCTCATTACCAGCTGTCTGTGATAGTTCAGAAGGTAAGGTTTACAAAGCACCAAGATAGTATGGCCACAAGCAGTTGCCCAACTCCCCTACTTACTTTGCATCTGCACCTGTCCTTCTCTCAACATGAGAGCAGGTAACTACCCAGCCCTGAAAGCTGTGAGAAAAGATTCTATCCTGAACATCCAAGAGCCATCTCTAAGCTCTTAGGAAAGCAAACAACAGTGAATGGAGTTCCTTCTCCTCACAGAGGAACCAAGAATGCCCTTGGCCTGTTTATACTTCTAGGATGGTAGCAGTATGCCCTTTCTCTCTCTCTTTAGTATTTTTGTGTATGTATGTATGTATATATACACACATATATAATATACATGTATATATATATATATTGTATGTGTGTATGTTTGTATGTATAAATGTGGCTACAATCATGTCATAGCACATGTTGGTAGTTAGAGGACAACCTTAGATATCAGTCTTCATAGTACTCTTTGTTGAACAAGTCTTTATCTTTGTTGCTCACCACTGCATATACAAGACTGGCTGGCCCATGGGCTTCTGGGGATTCTCTTGTCTCTGCCTCCCATCTCACCTTAGGAATACTGGGATTACAAACGTGCTATCATGCCTGACTTTATGTGGTCCAGAAACTCATATGGCTAGTGTTTTATCCAGCAAGCCACCTCCCCAGCCAAACCCTTCTTTACACTGATACTATTGAGATGTCTAATGTCCAGCTGGTAAGAGGTGAGGGAAGTCTCCTGCCCATATTTGAGTCACCAACAGTGTGCTTATTTGTGCTCTTAGAAGGAGAGCTCTCTTGACTGGCTTCTGCATTCCCTGTGAAGGCGGAGTGCTCCACAGGAGAAGGCTCTTATTACTTGAAAAGTTACCATAAAATATCAAGCAAGGTCAACCACATAGCAATTGAAGAGAATAAAATATTCATCAGTGGGCATTTACTAGGGAAGAAACAGCTCAGTTAATTTCATGAAAACTACAGCATAATAGAGGAACAAAATTAATCATGTGATAATGTTACAACTCGTGAGTCTCAAAGCCAACATAAAATAATTAAGAAAAAAGAAACTAAAACAAATGTGTGCCCTGAATGAAGAGAGGCATAAGTGGAAAGCTATGAAAACAATGCATGCAGGTTCAATCAATCCATACTGGCGTTGGGAGTCCTCTTGCTTACTTAGAATGATAAATCTCAATGCTTTTCCTCATGTTTGTGGCATAGACATTTCTGCGTGGAATGTATTCAACACGAAAATTAACAGAATAGAAAGGAAGAATTTAAAAAGCCAAATGTTGGTAAAAATTAACAAGGAAGCCGACCTTGCCACTTCCACTTACAAAATTCTGCAAACCTGGGAGCATGTATTTCCCCAAATGCAGTACTTGAGGAATCTAATTTTTACTTGCATGCTGCAGGGGACATGGAGTGGAATTCTACCAAGTCTGTGACACTGAGGGTAGAGCCTGACAGGGAATGGTAAAACTAAGTGTCTCCATTAAGATTTCTACTGCTGTGATAAACACCTTAACCAAAAGCAATTTGGGAATAAAAGGATTTATTTAGCTTACATTTCCACCACACATTCTATCACTGAAGGAAGTCAGGGAAGGAACACAGTGCAGTAGCCAGGAGGCAGGAACTGATGCAGAGGTGATGGAGGTGTGTTGCTTAATGGCTCATTCCTCAAGGCTTGCTCAGCCTGCTTTCTACCGTCCGGGACCACCAGCCCAGGGATGGCACTGTCCACAGTGAGCTAGGCCCTCCTCCATCACTCACCAATTAAGAAAATACCTGACAGGCTTGCCTACATCCATCTTATTGAGACACTTTCTCAGTGAAGTTCCGCTCCTCTCAGAGGACTCTAACTTCTGTCAAGTTGATAAAATCCAACCAGTACACTAAGGGAGGAACTGTCATCCGCTGGAACTCTGCTCTCTGCAAGACCCCAAACAAGGCCACAAAGTAAGCAGGGAAGAAAGTGGCCGAGGAGTCAGTAAATTCAACACTTTTGTATGGCTTCTGTGAAAAGTTACTGTGTGGTATTGGGCGGGTTGCATAACATCTCTGTTCCTCAGATCCCACTGACTGAAGGGAAATGATCTTCTTGTGTCTACTCAGAGGGCTGACAAAACAAAGATGTGAAGTATCGAAGGATAGAAAACAAAAGCATTACGAATGGCAAGGGCCTGGGTTTGGGTTTGGGGTTTTTTTTCTCTTATTTTGCTCTCAGACTTAAAATTTAGATCAAAGGAAAACACGAATTCTCTAAGCCTATAGAGAAATGGCTGAGGCATGGTGTTCTGGTTTTGCAGGTACTTGGGGGACTAAATTTCTTCTGTTTTTTATGATTGATCTGACCTTGGGGAACTCCTCATTATTCACAGTTTGCCCTAATTACAAAGCACAGGAAATTAAGGGGAGATTCAGCAAGTGGTTGTGTTATTTGTTTTTGAAACCTAGAATTTCCCAGGTAGGTATTGAAAGAAATTGGATTTGTGGGTAAATCTATTTCTCCAATTCCAGTGACACCCAAACATTCTCACACCTTTCCATCTCAAAAAGTGGAAATAGTCTAAGTATTTTCCTTCAGTGTGTTTCCCTCTTAGACAATATCCCATGGATCTCCTGGGTCTTGTCTTGAGTGCCCAGTTTGGGGACAATTGTGTGGCATCAGACTCTCTCTGGCCAACTAAACCTAAGAGACAGAGGTCTCACATAGTCTAACATCACTGTTCAATGACTCAGATTACATCTCTTATAGCATTCCCACTCTTTCATAGAACCCAATCATTTCAGATCCTACTAAACCTTGCCAAATTTTTAGTTTGATAGCTGTTCATGATGATTTCTAGCAAAAAGAAAACAAAGTCACCCACTCATAGGAACACAGGCAATGTACCAGTGCTACACCACTGAAGAAACCAATAGCAACCAATTTAGCAATCCCCTTTAGCAACCAGTAACTACCTGTAAATCCTCGGAGTGGGCTGTGACTTCTCCATTGTTCATATGTAATCAACACTAATTAAATTTGTTGGGTCATCAAAACAAACAACCCAGGGAAGTAGAAGAGAGACTACTTGGGAAGAGGAGGGGATCAGTTGGAACAGGAAGCAAACAGGGCAAGAGGAGAACATGATCAAAATGCATTGTGTACATGTATGGAAATGCCATAATGAAACCCATTACTATGCAGAAATAATGTAAGTTAATGATGCTTTGTAACATTATTGCATCAAGTCAGGAGTCCTCCAAGCAGGTCACAAAGGGCAGAGGACTGTTGCTATGAATAGCTGAGAGAAGTCATAGAAAGGCTGTCAAACTGTTATAAATCCAGAAACAAAGACATTCAAAAGATGCTTTTTGTGCCCCCATACACACACTCTACAAAAATCAGTTAATGAAATACAGACAGTCTTCCACTTATAACCATTAGGCATAGGGTTTTTTTTTTTTAAGCCTTATGATGGTGGTCCACAAATCATTACATATTTAGCCAAAACTCTACTGCCAGTTTTGAGTCTTGATCTTTTCCCAACTATATGCAGTGGAGTTGTATTTTGTGACTCTAAGCAAGAAAACAAGATACAGCTCCCAGGCATCCCCTCCATCAAGAGTGAAGAAAGGATGTTCTAGGTGTCTTGCAGCCAGACTGTGAAGGTCAACAGACCAAGTACAGCTGATGAAATTCTGACTTGAAATTTCACTACATGGTGAGTAGTAAATCAAGAACATATGTATTTGGTACAGATTCACTCTCTCAGGGGCATTAACGGCCTTGAGACCACATCGCAAGTGCACCCTGGCTGAGCAGGTGAGCAGGTGTATGTGAGCAACACTCCAGGATTGCCCTTCCTAGAGCCTTGTCATGTAAACTCTAGACAAGAGCTAGCCCCCAAATGGCTCATATAAATGGTGTCGGTTATCTTTGTGGTTACCATGACAAAATGCTTGATGACAACTACATAAAGAAGCAAAGGTCTGTTTTGGCTCACAGCAGAACAGTCCATTGGCAGCGAACGCATGGCAGCAAGAGTATCAGGCAGATTATCATGCTAAGTCAGCAGATCTGGGCAAAGAAATAGAAGAGATGATGAAACCAAGGAAAACCATAAGGAAGGGCTGAAGACATCATAAGCAGGGAAAAGTAGAACCAACTCAGTTAAATGCAGCAGAGGACACCATAGGAAGGCTTTAGAGCACTGATCCAGGGAAAATAAAATTGGGAAAGAACCCATAATGATTACAGAGAGTGATGTATGCAAATCAGAAGATCAAAAATACATTTAATAGATGTCTTAAAGTAACAAAGAAAGAAGAAAAATGTTCAAAGGCAGTGTCACTTAACAACCTCCTATGAAAAATTATTTGTGATATTTCTCAACTGACAGACTTAGAAGTCTTATTGGATGTATAGTTTCTTTGTGAGAAAATTGTGTGTGCATGTGTGTGTGTGTGTGTGTGTGTGTGTGTGTGTGTGTGTGAAGAATACATAAAAGACAAAGATACAAAGATCAATGTTTGGTGTCTTTCGATCTCCATCTTGGTTTTGTTGTTGTTGTTTTGGTTTTTAACAGGGTTATCTGGGTAGCCCAAGCTGTCCTGGAACAGACTCTGTAGACCAGGCTGGCCTTGAACTCAGAGATTCACCTGTCTCCGTTTCCCCAGTGCTGGGATTAAAGGCGTGGACCACCACTGCCTGTCTCTACCTTTGTTTTTGGTACAGGGTCTCTAACTGAACCTAGAATTCACCGCTTAGCTAGGCTGTCTGACTGACTGTGATGTATCGCCCCACTCTACCTCCCCAGGGTGGAAATTACAGGTGCCCTCTGCTGCTGAACTTTTCTTTTTAATTTTCTTTTCTTTTCTTTTCTTTTTTTTTAACATACCAAGCCCTGTTCCCCTCCTTCCCATTCTCCCTCTCTACCCCCACCTCCCCCCATGTCCCCCCCATTCTGTTCTTGTTGGGGTAAGGCCTCCCTTGGGTAATCAACACAGGCTGGCACACCAAGTTGGGGCCAGATGTCACCCCTTCCCCCTGCATTATGGCTGTGATGCTACTCAGCTTTTATGTGGCTGTGGGCTATTAAACCCAGGTCTTCATGCTTAAACAGCAAGCACCTTACCAACTGAAACACATCACTGGCCCAGAGGCAGGATTACTTTTTAACACTATTTCAATGATCTTATATACTTTCTACTGCCTCATATGGAAAGGAAAACAGTTTCCCTTTTATCCCTTTTTCAGTGATGAAAAGTTAGTAGATTCTGGCTGTGTCAGCCTGGCGTAGCTCTACAAGCCTTCATATCTTACATTTCTATCTAATGAGTTCAGCAATATTGATGGATATTGTCTAGATCCATGACCTTTTTTGAATGTAGTTTTCTCTTTCTATCATTTCTTCTCATTTGTTATCTATGCTTCTTTTAAAAAAGATAATAACTTTCCCAAACCAATTATTTTTGCTGCTCTGAAATGTAATCTATATAGGAAAAAAAAAACCAACAAATAATGCCTCCCATTTGAAATAGATGCTGTCTGAACCTAGAAGACACTAAAACCACTTTTTCTTCCAGATGATGATGGGAGCTGATTTAGGAAGCATGGTATGAGGCTTGCTTTCACATACCATGTCTTTCCCAAAGAAATTATTTGGGTACTGAATGCTTCCTACCAACCCTCCTTGGATCACCTCATTCTGCCTGGAGGAAACTCTGCCAAAGCTTCATTTGAAGAAGGCCTAGAGATTATCTTTGCCAAACAGGCTGAGTAGGAACCACTGTAGCAGGGAGAGTACTATGGGTCCTTTTCACATCATTCATTGGCCTTTAGGGCAACTGACACTGAAAACAACTTATGGCTACAATTGGCATATTTTCACTTGGAGTGACATTTTGTATATCCCCTGGCATACATTTAATATTTAATTAAAAAAGACAGGCAACAATTCTTAAAAATTAACAGGGCTGGGAGATGCCTCAGGCTATTTGGGCTATAAAGGTACTTGTCATAGAAACATGAGGACCTGAGTTTGGATGCCCAGCACCCATGTAAAGTGTTAAATGTTGTAATGCATGTCTGCAACATCAGTTCTGAGCGAGCAGAGCAGATCCCTGGAGCTCATTAGCCAGCCAGCCTAGCCAAAGGGGTGAGCTCCAGTTTAGAGATGCTCCCTCAAAAAATAAGGTAGAGGGTGACTGGGGGAGATGCTCAGTCTCAACCTTAAGCTTCTATACACACATGCCCATATATGAGCATGTGCACACACGCATACACACACACACAGACACACACACACACACACTACATATTCTCTTAAATCCTGAGCACAGATTTCTTCTGTAATGTTCAAGATAGTCATGGCCCTTACCCAGACACCAGAAGAAATGATATGTGCATAGACTCTTTCCACAGACATAGCCTTCAAATGATGAACAATCATCATCATTTTTAATTTGTATTGCTTTCTAAAATAGTGTTGAAAATGCACACATGCTAGCTACATACTGTAAAAATTTATTTCATAATACTTCATTGGTGCTAAAACTTCGCAGAAAAATACTATTTCCCATTGAAAGACCTTCTACAAGTTTTTATTTTTCTAAAGGCATGAATTATTTTGAAAAAAAATACATTTTTAAAAAAAATTTACTCCATGGTTTCAGTTTATTTCAGAAGTTACATGTGATTGTACAAAGGCTTAGCTAGGGAAATGGCATAGTATGGTGCATTGTATTTCTTTCCCTGTGTGACCTGGCATGAGAGGTCACTGGGAGAAAGCTGTGTTTGGGATGTGAGAACTCTCTAGATTCACCACTGTTTCCAGGGTGACAACAAGTAAACAAATCCTGTTTCTCTTCCTCAGTCCAGCACTCGAAAGCATTATGAGTCAGAAGATGGCCACTACCGGCAGGTGAGAACATGTATTTTTATGTGTGGTATTTGGTGGTGGTGGTGGTGGTGGTGGTGGTGGTGGTGGTTGTGGTGGTGGTATGTGCTGTATGCACACGCAGAGATCAAAGGACAGCTTCATGGAGTAATTTTCTTCCTTCCATCTTTATATGGGCTTCGGGGATTGAATTCAGGCAACTCTTCTGTGTGAGTGTGCTTTACCCAATGAGGCCCTCACGGGACTAGAAAACTCATCTTCCCTGCAGATTAGATTGTAAGTGCTTAAAATGGAGAAAGCTGGGTGAGTGCTATCATGCATTCATCTGTTTCCCAACTGTGGATGTGGTATGACCAGCTGCTTCAGGTTCCTGCTGCCTTAATTCCTCCACCATGATGGGAGCTATCTTTGAACTATCAGCCAGAATCAGCCCTTTTTCCCCCAAGGTTGCTTTTGTCATGATACTGTTTCAGATGAGCTAGAAAAGAAATTAAGACGTGGGGCAAGACTGGCTTGTTTTCATTAATGTCTTCAATCTAGTTAAAATTCCAGTAAAGTTTCTGTTTTGTAAATCCAGGCGGACCTCGCCTTAAGCCAACACAGGTGTTTCAAGCTTATTGGCAACTGTAAGCCTGGTTGGAGCATTTCTGCTTCACAGTTTTGCCTCCTCTCACATCTGCTTTGAGACTCCACTCTTGTGGTTAGCTGAGCACACTGACTTTAGGAGTTAATCAGTGCACAACATAATCTATTTTCCCAGCAAAAGTAGGATGTCAGTGCCATTCTCAAATACCCCCTAAATAAACCTCAAATGATTCGTGACCATTTACAATTTGTTGCATTGCCTAAAACACAATATTGAAAATATATCCAAGTTATATATTGTAGTCAATTATTTCATAATAGTTCATGGATGGTAAATTTGAGGTGCTAATAACTCAAAGAAAAATGTAATTTCCCACTGAAAGACCTTCATATTCCTTCATTTCCTATAACTACATGCATGAATTACTTAATCCCCACCCCCCACTCATACACATACACTCCTAAGCTAAAAATGGTTCTGTTGCTGCAAGCATCTGCCTTGGAGACTCTCCAGAGATATTTAGGTTCTTTTTTCTGCTCACTGCTCAGCCTTTGGGTCTTAACTATGGGAAGAATAGCCAAAATGAATAAAAAAGAAAGTATAAAAAGAGCCTTGTTTAATAGTGTGACAGAACATTCCTTTAAGGACCTGTCTCTTCATGGATGACATTGTGACAGGCTGTGTGTTTGGACACTTGGTCACAGCTGGTGGTACTGTTTGGGGAGGTTGTGGAACCTTTAGGAGGTGGAACCTCATTGAAGGAAGTGGAGTGCTGGAAGAAGGCATTAAGATAGAGGTCCCCAGAAATCCACAATGATACATCCACTGTAGACTACTGGCAATGGTCGAGAGAAAGCCTGATCTGACCTAGTCTGGTAATCAGATGGCCAGACACCCTAATGGTCGTGCTAGAACTCTCATCCAATAACTGATGGAAGTGGATGCAGAGATCCTCAGCCAGGCCCCAGGTGGAGCTCCAGGAGTGCAATTGTCGAGAAAGAGGAGGAACTGTAAGAGTGTGAATTGTTGAGACCAAGATTGGAAAAAGCACAGGGACAAATAGCCAAACTAATGGAAGCACATGAATTATGAACCAAAGGCTGTGGAGCCCCCAACTGGAGCAGGCCCTCTGGATAAGTGAGACAATTGAATAGCTTGAACTGTTTGGGAGGCATCCAGGCTGTGGGACTCGGACCTATCCTTAGTGCATGAGCTGGCTGTTTGGAACCTTGGGCTTGCACAGGGACACTTTGCTCAGCCTGGAAGGAGGGGACTGGACCTGCCTGTACTGAATCCACTAGGTTTAAATGAATCCCCAAGGGAGTCTTGGCCCTGGAGGATATGGGAATGGAGGGGAGGGGATGGGGGGAAAGTGTGGGCGGGGGCGGAAGGGTGGAGGACAGGGGAACCCATAGCTGATGTGTAGAATTAAAACACAAATATAATAAATAAAAAAGGAGGAAAAAAGTAAAAAAAAAAAAAAAAAAGAAAAAGAAAAGAAAAGAAAAAAAAAAGATTTTGTGACATCACTACACTTCTTGTTTCCTCTCTACTTCCTGAGTATGGATACAATGTGACCACCTGGACTCCTGCTCCTGTGCCACTATGCCCTCTCTCCTGCTGCCATCTCTTCCCTACCATGATGGACTGTACCCAAATGTCAGTCAAAGTAGACCTTTCTCCCTTCAGTTGCTTCTTGCCAGGTGTCTGGTCCCAACAATGAAAAGAGATGAGAAATGTATTCCACATGTGTCTGCGGGACAGTAGGCCTGACCCACACTAGGTGTGTCCATGAAAGGACGGGCATGTCGTCTCACACTCCAGATGAGTCTGTGAGATGATGAGTTAGACCTAGAGTTCACACTCCAGATGCTGGTCCATGAAAGGCAGTATCTCCATTTCCTAACATTCCCTCAGACACTGAAGCACTCTGCATAACATACATCCATAGGGGAACCTAATCATCTAGGGACTTCTCAACCTATTCTTGACATATAGGAGACAAGCAGAGAGAGATGTAGGACTACTGTTGACAGAAAACTGACAGGATGTACAAATGTGGGTTTGGATGGAGGCTAGTACCCCATGGAGAGCACGGACAAGTCTAAAGTCAGACTCGGTTCCCTGGGTTTTCAATTTATTTCAATTCTAGCCTCTTCTACTGTCTTGGCCCTGTCTTCACCTCTATCCCAAGATGCTCCTTCTGTTCTCTGTACATCACTCCAAAATATGAACAAAAACAAAAGCTATCTCTCTGGAATAATGCACATGTGTGCATCTGATGTGTGTCTGTGTGTCTTTGTGTGTATTGGAGAACATATGTGCAGGTGCCCAGAGAGGCCGGGGCCTAAGAGCCCCTATAACTGGGAATACAGGTATTTATGAATTTTCTGATATGTATTCTGTAAACCAAACTTGGGTCCTCATGATTGAGCAGCAAGTGCTCTTACCGCCAAGCCACCTCTCCAGCTCCTCCATGATGAAGTTATGGAAGTTCATGCTCCATGAAATGTTTCAGGCAACACAAATTCAGTACAGGTATTCTAATGAGGCTCTTTTGAGGTTCTTCACCTGTCTGAGAGATGGCTTCTGTAGATACCACTAACAGTTTTGCACTATAATTGAGAGAAAATAAAGAACTAATTCAGGTTTTATTGAGCTACAAAATTAAAGCCCTGGAAGCCATTTCTTAACACAATTTTGTGTAATATTATACCTGAGTATACACATTAAGAACTGACACTGAATACTTCTAAGAGGCAATCTGAAACAGATTGAATCTCCCTCACTCAAAGTGCCCAGAAGAAGCACAGTTTCTGATCTGGTGATCATATTTTACTGTATTTGCATGTAATGCTACAGTTCACGATTATCCTAGATATCCCTAGACTAACAATGATATTCCTGTATATTTTGTGGGTACTCGAGTCACAAATACAAAAGGTTTTTCATATAATTTTTAAAAAATTGTTTTGTACATGAAATAGTTTCAGAATATGGACTTCTCTGCCCATGTCCTGTTGTCTGCCTGTGTCCTGTTGTCCACCTGTGTCCTATTAGTGCTCAGAACTTTCAGATTTCACAGTATCTCAGATTTCACATTTTCAGGGGAGAGAGAATAGATGTAAACAATATACATAATAGCAATATTATTTTGCATATGTGTGTGCTTGTGCATGTGGGCACATGTATCTGTGCATGCATGGAGACTAGGAAGTTGACACTAGTGTTTTCCTCAAAATCTCTTCATCATACATATAGCAAAGGATCTAGATGAACCCGAAGCTTGCTGCTTTGGCTAGTCTGGCTGTCCAGCTTGCTCTGGGGGTCCCGTCTGCCTCCCATCACTGGGTTTACATGCCATGCCATTAGCTTCTATGTGGTCTCTAGAGATGTAAACCACATCCTCACGCTAGCAGGCCAAGCACTTTATCCACTGAACCATACCCCCAGCCCAGTATTGTTCTTCTGATGCTGGAAATGTTAGAGACTAATAAAAATAAAAGATAAAAAATGTGTATTTTCAAAAGACTATATCTGACCCAAAATGAGGTGATAGGAGGTCACATCCCCTTCATCTACTAATTCTAAGCCCAAAATCTGTATGTCAGAGACATACCTAAAGACATTGAAATAATGAAATGAGACAGATGTGGAGGAAAGCATTACACCAAGGAAAGTTACAGATTAGGCCACAATCTTAACCCAAAACATTTCCAGTGCATAGTTACATGGCCTATTTCAGGAGAGGATATCTGAAAAGTTTGCACCTGCCATGGCCCAGCAAGTAGGGGAACAATATTAATCTATCAGTTCTTCTGTATTCATCAGCTGGCACTGATCCAAGCTCTTCTCTGGGACCTGTAAGAATATAGATGCAAGCTATCATCTTGGAAGTTCAGCCCATTGTATCCTACAGAAGACTTGATCAAGCCAATGTGACAAGATTCATAAACTCAATCCAGCATCTGAGCATAAATGTTACATTTGTTTTATAAAAAGAAGGGTCACGGAGATGGCCTCACTGGCTAAGTTGTTTGTTGCCAAACCTAATGACCAGAGTTCAATCTCCAGAACCCACATGATGCAAGAAGAAAAAATTGACCTCTGTAGGTTGTTGTGATTCACATATGTGTGCTGTGACATACTTGTATACACATGCACACACACACAAAAAAAATAGACAAATGGATGTATGAAAATGGAAACAGAGAAATATGACTGCCCATCAATAGGGAAATAATAAAATATATTAGTGTTCCTTAACTTGCATAGACCTAAAAGAATGAATTACTTATATAATGTACTTATCCACAAATATACCCATGACTTACTATACTAAAAATAACTGCAGTTTTATGTACATATAATCTACTTCAGAATTTAAAAACTCAGGGCTGAAAAGATGGCTCAGCGGGTAAGAGCACTTGACTACTCTTCCCGAGGTCCTGAGTTTAATTCCCAGCAACCACATGGTGGCTCACAACCCTCTGTAATGAGATCATATTCCTTCTTCTGGTGTACATGAAGGCAGAGCACTCATATACATAAAATAAATGAATAAATACATAAATCTTTAAAAAAATTGAAAACTCTACAAGAATGTAAAAATGATGTGTATATGGCATGTATAGAAAAATGATCAGTGACATGCATCCAAATGTTAGCTGTGGCCTGGAGAGACCATTCATTAGGTCTATTTTAGTTAGAGTGTCTACTGCTGTGAAGAGAAACCATGACCATAGCAACTCTTATAAAGGAAAACATTTAATTGGGGCTGGCCTACAGTTCAGAGGTCCATTATCTCCATGGTGAGAAGCATGGTGGCATGCAGGCAGACATGATGCTCTAGAAGGAGCTGAGAGTTCTACATCTGGATTGGCAGGAAGCAGGAAGAGAATGCCACACTGGGCTGGTA
Source organism: Onychomys torridus (assembly GCF_903995425.1). Classification (NCBI taxonomy): domain Eukaryota; kingdom Metazoa; phylum Chordata; class Mammalia; order Rodentia; family Cricetidae; genus Onychomys; species Onychomys torridus. The sequence goes on from NC_050453.1 coordinate 71,326,061, forward strand.
TCCAGCATCTGAGACCTCAGCGATACACTTCCTCCAACAACACAACACCTCCTCTAACAAGGCCACACCTCCTAATAGTGCCACTCCCTATGAGCCTATGGAGGTCATTTTCTTCCAAACCACCACAGAGTCAGAGCCCTTAACTGATTTTCCAGAAGACTTGAGTTCAGTTTCAAGTACCCAGGACAGGTGACTCACAATAGCCTATAACTCTAGCTCTGAAACATCCAACATGTCTGGCCACCATGGGCACCAGCATGGATATGCACATACAAAGATGTACACACACATAGACTCATAAGTTAAAAACGAACATCTAAAGAACATGGGGAAGCCTCTGAAAGAGGTTTTCACATTGTATTCTAAACATTCCCAAATAATTAAATATTTTAAATCAGTCAGTACTCTAAAAGATGAAAGGAAGTTGGATGTGGTGGCATGTACCTGTAATCCCAGCACTTGGAAGATAAGAAGATTGGAAGTTCAAGGTTTGAGCCCAACTAGACATATACAACACCATGTCTCAAAAGACTAAGTAAGTTCAAAATTAACGAGGAAGAAAGGGGAGCAGAAGGGAACATGGATCAGTATCTAGATTCAGCCATTTCCTATGCTGTTCTGGCTACCACAACAGAGTACCTTAGACTCAGTGGCAAGAGCTGCAAAATGTATTATTTCCCAGTCTTCTGGATTTAGACAGTCCAAGATTGAATCACAACCAGGTCCAGGTTCTAGTAAGTGTCTAATTCTGAATTCTGTCGTGAGGTATCCACCAGAGACAATTACTTAGATTGGGGTCCAAGCCAATAGAAAGTCTCTATTAGTTGGCCATCCAGCAACTATACTGGATGTTAGAGACCCCAATGAAGTCCTGAACCTTTCTCGGGGTGAATTTTAAAGCACAAAAACCACATCCTAGGTTGACACACAACAGTTAGCAAGACCAGCTAGCCAGAAGGAGAAATAAGTAGCCAAAAAGCATGGTTAGTACATTCCTAGACTGTGGACTTTGACAGACTAGGTTTTTGTTCATATTTTGGCAGGTGATGCTACCTACATGCTGTGTTCTATGGCCTAAATGGTATTTCCATCATGGCATCAGTTGTGCTAATAGGGTCTGGGTCCTGTTACAGATTCCTTGATATGTCCTTACATGGTAGAAAGACTGAAAGGCCTCTTTGGGGTTTCCTTTATGAAGACATTAATCCCATTCATGAAGGGTCAACTTTCTTAATCTAGTCATCTTCTATAAGAGCCATTCCCTTTGATATCACCACTCTGGGGTTAGAATTTTAGCATTCAAGTGGAAGGAGGGGTAAATGTTCTGACCATAGCGACTGACTATCTCTGAGTTCTGGTGGAATGATGTCACAGTTAGTCTTAGTTGCCTACTAGATTTAGAACCCTGTCTGTGAGAATGCTCCCAGAGATGTTTAACTGTGGGATAGAGAAGATCTGCCCTGAATGCAGGTGCCACCATCTCAAAGATGGGCCCACACTGAACTCTGTGAGTTTGAGGCCAGTCTGGACTTTAGAGCGAGATCAAGGACAAGGATCAAAACTACACAGAGAAACCCTGTCTCAAAAAAACAAACAAAAAAAAGTGGAGGGGGAGCCAGCTGGGCATGAGCATTCATCTTTCTCTGCTCTCTTAATCTGAGTGTAACGTAAGCTGCCTGTGACCTACTGCCTTGCCGCACTGCAGTGACGGACTATGACCCCTAATGTGAGCCCAAAAATGTTTCTTTTGCTGTGTGTTTTCTCATAGCTATGAGAAAAGCAACTAAGGCAGATCACTATCTGTCTCACCTGTTAGGAGTCTGTGGAACAGATGAAATGTGTCTAAGGAGGCTACACACCAACCAAGACTATCTGTCTACTAAGGCTATCATCATACAAGGTCACTCATCTTAGTTGTATCTGGGTCAGGACTGCCTGGGCCAAGGATGAGGTGTCTGGGGAAGGCACCAAGCAAAACAAAGAGCTAGAAGCCCTATCAAAGGAGCAACCCAGAGGCCCTGCCCTTCCTGGTAGTGCTTTCTGCTCTTTGTTCTCTGTTTTCTGCTTCAGTGAATGCTGTTCTAACCTCTCCTGAGTCTTGCTTCCTTTGTGTGTTCCACTCTTTCCAGCTCCAGCAAGAACTCTTGGGCAGCCAGTCCTCGCTCTGACTCCTCAGGACACCGTGAGATATCCTGCTACCTCCTTCCTGACTTTTTAGTTCTGATCCTGGTGTTCTCCAGGATATCTGACAAGGCTCTTCCTCCACAGGAGTTCACATGGCACGCTTTGGCATTTGGAGACATGCAGGACCCACCAAGAAATGAATCAGAGTTTACCTTTTTTTGTTGAAGATTCCATGTTCTTCAAAAAACAAATCACCCAACAACCCATAGTGGAAGGATAGTCCTGAGGAATTGTGTGTGTGTGTGTGTGTGTGTGTGTGTTTGTGTGTCCATATATAAATATTAGAGAGAGATGCCAAAGTATGGCCTTCATGTTGTGAGGGTGCTGAGAAGGCAGCAGTTTATTAATGCAAGCTTTCTAAACTACACTGTATAAATGTGTCCTTTGGCTGGCAAGATGGCTCATCAGGTAGAAGTGCTTCCCATGCAAACCTGGTAACCTGACTTCCATCCCCAGAACCATGGAGAAAGGAGAGAATCAACAACTAAAACTTGTCTTCTGACTTCCACAAGCTGAGTGTGGCACACTCATACACAACCTCACCCCATACACACATGCAAACATACAATTATAATACATAAAATATTTTTTAAAATACTAAATGCACTCTATATGACATCAATACAGCAATGGAATTTTATACCCCTACCCCCAGCCTAATAGGTAAGAAGTAGGAATATTCTGGAAGACTGAAAGATTGACTTTATCTTATAGAGTACCTTTGAGCAAGACAGATAAAGCAAACAAGTCTTTAAACTTAGTAAATGGAATGTTTTATTCTGAATTTGCTCCAACTAAACATGAACCTTCCAGTCAGTAGAGTCACCACCACCTGTATGTCCCAAGTCATCTCATGGGTCTTCAAAGCAATTCATTCTTCCACGGCTGGCCAACTTTTGAACATAGGCTTTAAAAAAAACCGTACAAACTTCTCATGCTTCAAGTAAAAACAGACATTTTTAATAATAAGGAAAATTAAAAGACAGATAAAGTTCTACAATGCAGTGTCATTGGCTAATATGAGAGCATGGTATACCCCTAAAGATGTAGAAAAGTTTTAGAAAGTTATTTACCTTCTCCAGACCTCTGCCAATTCATCTGTAAAAATCACCTTTAAGTTTCATGACAGGGTCACACTGTTGTTAGTTACTTCCCTTAAGCAGTGCCCTGCCCTTCTGTGTTTGAGTTAACTAAAATCTAAAAACATTCACCTCAAGAGGGAGGCTGATATAACCTGAGAGTAAATGAAACATGGAAACCCTAGGAAGCTCCTGAAGTTATAGGATACATAAGGCCTCTCTCCAAGGTTATCTAAGTAGCAATTGCTGAGGAGAGGAGACTCTCCGCCCAGATTAGGTGTCTGTAATCCATGCAGGAAGCTCCAGGGATGCAGAGTTTGTGAGCCATCACCCATGTCCAATGAGTTGTTTGGTGAAGCAACTGCCTTTGTATCAGCCACGCTGTTCTATTTAGCTTTCTGTTGCTGTGATAAATGTCATGACTAAAAGCAATTTGGGGAGGAAGGGGTTTATTTAGCTTACACTATTAGGAAACAGCTTATCACTGAGGGAAGTCAGTCAGGGCAAGAGCTCAAGCAGGACCCTGGAGGTAGGAACTGAAGCAGAGGCCATGGAGGAGTGCTGCTCATGCGCTTGCTCCTCATGGCTCTCTCAGTTTACTTTCTTATACAGTGTAGACCCATCTACCCAGGGGTGTAACAGATCGCTATGGGATGGGCCTTTCCAGACCATTCATTAGCTAATAAACTGCACCGTAGACTTGCCTGGGAGACATTTTCTCAATTAATACCCCCTCTTCCTATAAGACTCTGGCTTATAAAGGGTTGACAGAAAACTAGCCAGCACACCACACACACACACACACACACACACACACACACACACACACCTGTAAATAACCCCAATGAACTCACTAAGCTAGCCTTGGGTGGAATCATCCCAGCAGTCTGCCATCAGTACCTTGTCTGGAATGAGTGGGTATTTGTGCATGTTTCCCCAGGAAAAGTCATAACACCTAAGCTCTTATAAGAATTTTCATGCACAGATTTACGAAACCAATAAATTTTAAAATTAAAGGTTTCCATCCTTGTTTTCAAAATCTTGTATTTTCATTTTGAAACTAAAATATAAAAGGGAAGTTATAAACAAATCTTATCAACCAGAAATAAAAACAACTGAACTTTTGGTGAAAATAGTTCCCTAGACAACTTCATTCTCTTTCACGCTGTCTCCAGGTGTCTTGGTCCCTCGGTGGAGATGGTAAGTGTTAAGAAGAGCTTTCATTTTAATTTTTTTCTTTGTCAGACATTCTACTGGTTTGATATGACTGACATGTGCGAAAATAATGCTACAGATGAAAAAACTGGAAACTTGCAGGTGAGCTGTCACATCTCAGCCCTTCTTATTGATATTAAAGATCCAGTTTGATCAGAAATGTCCTTATTAAGTAAACTCCATAGGGATTAAAAAACATGGTGGGGGGATTGCCAAGCATTCACTTCTTGGATGAAGAGTAGAATCCATTTGGTACACCCTCTTGGAAAGCTACTGGAGAGAGAAGAGATAAAGTATCAAGAGTGAGGCCAGAGTGAGGGGGTGTACAGAGGTGGGTTCAATGGGAATATTCTCACTCAAATGGTGAGTGAGATTCACTGAAGAGTGCAGTGGACCACCAGTGCTTTCAAGGACTTCTGCTCTCCAGTCAGAGATCAGTGATCAGAGCAAGATGATCATAACTGGTCACCAGGCTTGTTGGGAACTGTGAGATGCTTCAGCTATGGACCTGGCTCCAGTCTGGCTAGGAACCTGATCACCTACCTCAACAGAGCCTGTTTTGATTGGTATTCTGGGCTATATCTATCCTCAAGGAAATACAGCTGCAACTTGGCCCCAGCTCTGAGCCAAATATTCTCAGAACTGACCCTACAATCATAAAAAAAGCATGACAAATAAACACATGAAAAAAAAAACCCGTTTGATATCATTAGCCATCTGTGAAGTGGAAATCAAAATTACATTGAGATTCTATCTCACCTCAGCCAGAAAGACTGTCATGAAGAAAACAAACAATGGCAATGCCAGACATGATAGAGAGACAAAGGAACATTTCTTTGGGTGGGAATGCCAATTAGCATGGCTAGTGTGAAAATCAACATAAAGGTTCTTTAAAAAATTATAATAGAATTATCCCATTCCTGACCATATCAATTGTGTTTGTTAGGATCAAACACAATGGAAATATATACATGCCAATACTTATCATGGTTCTAGTCACAACAGCTGAAATATGGAATAAGCCAAAGGAATGGCCAATGGGTGGATAGATACAAAAGTGTGGTATACGTGCAGAAAGGAGTAACATTTATCTTTAAAGAATAACTAAAGCAGCCAGGTGGTGATGGTGAGCACCTTTAATCCCGGCACTCAGGAAGCAGAGCCGGGTGGATCTCTGTGAGTTTGAGGCCAGCCTGGTCTTCAGAGTGAGTTTCAGGACAGGCTCCAAAGCTACACAGAAAAACCCTGTCTCAAAAACCCAAAATCAAAACCAAAAAAAAAAAAAAAAAAAAACAACAACTAAATCATGTCATTTATACAGAAGTTGATGTAACTAGGGATCATAATGTTAAATGAAATGAGCCAGACTCAGACAAACACTGAATGTTTTCTGTAATATGAAGAATTGGAGGGGAAAGACACAGAAGTAGAAGGGGGTTGTTGAGGAAGAGGAAAGAGATGTGGCAGATAGAAGGGCATAAAATAGTCATGGGTGGTAATTATGATCAAAGTGTGTTGTGTTCATTATGAAAATGTCACAATGAATCACATTATTTTATACAATTACTATATGACTTAAAGTGTTTTAAGAGAATTTTTAAAAAAGCGAAAACAATTTGGCAATGGACCAAGACTGCCATGGACTATTAGCTCATGTAAGAAGAGGCCAGGCATGGGTCATGATAGAGGAAGACCTAGTAAGGGTGGAGGCAGCCTAGAGACATGGGCTTTCCTATTGGAGAATCTAAAAGTAGACAATAGACAAGCACATATATTGTGGAATAATCTTTTTGCACACTGTGAAGTTATGTCACTCTGATTGGTTTAATAAAAAGCTGAACAGCTAACAACTAGGCAGGATTTGGGAGCAGAGAGGATGCTAGAAAAAGAGAGGTGGGGTCACCAGCCAGAGGCAGAGAGGGAACAGACATCCAGGATGAGAGATAAAAGCCACAAGTCACATGGCAACATGGCAACATGTAGATGAATATAAATGGGTTAATTTAAGTTATAAGAGCTAGTTAAAAACAAGCCTGAGCTATTGGCTGAATTTTCATAATCAATAATAAGTCTCTGTGTCATTATTGGGTAGCTGATGATCCAGACAAAAAAAAATCCACCTAAACATATGACTGATACACCCTTTTTAAATATATGATATCACCCATATAAGTTTCACTCAAATCTATGTGCTCATCCTATGTCATTTGATGCAGATTAGTGTCCTTATTACTAATCTATATACTGTGATATAATTATTACTATCTAATGTGTGTTTCCACTTGTGCATCATTATTTACTTAAGACAATTTCCTGGGAGTTGGAGTTGCTGGATTAAAAAGAAATTTAAATTTTCTTCTTGGTGTCATCTCTCAGACATCCCATAGTAAGGGGTGTACTAATTTGTACCCAACTGAAAAAGAATGAGAGTGTACATTTCCCTGTTTTATTTACAAATTTCCTGGTCATATTTTATATATGAGTCTGGTAAATGAAGAAAAGGGCTATTTTTAAAGCATTTATTTTACTTATGTCTATGTGTTGGGAGGGTTGCATGTTGAATGTAAGTGCTTGCAGAGGCCAGAAGAGGTTAATGAATCCCATGGAGCTAGAGTTACAGGCAGTTGTGATCCCCAGTATGGATTCTGGAAACTGAACTCAGTCCCTTTACAAGAACAGTATGAACTCTTAACTGCTGAGCCATTTCTCCAGCCTCCAACTTGTTGTTTTATAAATGTCTAGAATTGTGCGTATATTCTAATGTATATTGACCATTTATATTTATCCTATTGAGAATTACCTACTTAAAAGCTATGCACATGTTTTTCCTCTGGGGAAGTTAATCTTTTCTCAATGCTTTGTCATTTTGGAAAAAAAAACATTTTAGCAATATTAATCCTGACTATACCACAAATATTTATCCCACTGTTCCTTTCTCTAAACTTGATTTCATGGCATCTTTCTTCATGTGAAAGATTAACACTTTAAGCCATCACAACTATCATTTCTTTTTTGTGTATGGCCTCTACAGTGAACTAAAGTTCTCAGAAAGGGGGAGGGAGGAAGGGAGGGGGGAGGGAGGGAGGGAGGCTGCACCTGTGTTAAAGATTCTACAAAGCCAAATGACTGAACTTGGAGGTTTGGAAGAGCTAAATTTCGGCAGACAAGAGCCAGGTTATCTTGGGCTGTTGTTAGGTGCTTTGAAAGCTATCCATGGTTGGCACCTATATCTGACCTAAAATCCTGTGGCTATCACAACCATAAAATGTATTCTTAGCAGACCAACAGCTTGCACCAACTAAAGCTAAGAATGTCAACACATCTGAAACCCACAACAGAGTTTTCTGCAGTTTGCTGTGAACCCCCTCACGTCGGCTCCTAACACAGTATTTGGTAAACACTTTGATTTATTATTACCTCCTGTGACCATTTCCACAGTGGAACATGATTATTGGTGTAACCTAAATCTGTGTTTCTGGGCCGTGGCCACTTATATTTGGCTCCATAATAAACTGTCTCTTCCCTTTGAGATGAGAACTTCATTTTCGTGTCAATACCTCCTATTGTAAAGCACCTTTCTCAGCCCCCAAATAACCACAGCATTTCATGCAATATTCTCACAGGCTTATTTTTGCATTTAACTATTGATCCATCCAGAATTATTTTAACACCACCACAGTTTGTCAACGTCTAGACACCATAATGCTACATATTCAATAATCCATCATTTCTCCGCTGAGCATGTTACATTCTTGCTATTCTTGGAAGATTTTCTAGATTTTGTTTGATTTTGTCTCCTGGTTCACTCTTCTCTCAGTTCACATGTGTTTTATAGCAATTTCATCCTGATTGAAACATTGCATTGTCAAAAAGGATCACGATTGTCTCCTTAGTGCTTCTATCAGATAACTAAAACAGAATAAGAGGCTAATTTGTACCCTACTGTTACTGTCACAGGATAGCATCCATTTCTCTGTGTTTGGTTCCACCTGGAAGGAGGTGGGAGGCTCTGAAGACTGGGGAAATAAAAAGGGCTTACATATTCATAAGAACCCCCTGCCCGCCCGTCCCCGTTTACACAAGCAATATACAGTTACTGGAAGGAAGATTCTAAACAGCTAAGTGGCCTTTCAGTCATCCAGGGAGCTCCAGGGATGCAGTATCCATGAGTCAGCACCCATGCTGAGATGGTGTGTGTGGTGATAAACATGCCCATGAGTGATCTATGTTCCTGTGAGGGACCACAGCAAACTCACTGGGTTACTAGCCAGTGGAATAAGTCTTTGGTATGTCATTTTTGTTCTGTTCACATCTGTCCCAAGCAAGGCACAAAGCTCCATGGTATATGCCAAATAACCATCAGTTATTTGGAAATATCCAAGAAAGTTTAACAACCCTTAAGAGACGTGGAGGTGTGAGGGAACCCAGGAGCGTGGGAAATAGTTTGGTAGGTGTTGTTGAGAGAAAATCCAAGCAAAACCACAGCTCTACAGCATTGACAAAACCAAAGCGTGAGACTTGCTTACCCAGTAAAATCTTCAGAAAGATGTTTGGAAATCAGTCTGCACAGTTAGTCTAAGCACTTCTTTCACTGTCAGGTAATTAGGGGTAAAGCGGGAAAATTGGCAAGAAAATTCTTCAATTTTGGCATTATGTTTAGATTTTTCCATACGCTTGTAATAAAAATTTATTTTAAGAGTAGCCATCTAGGCGGTTTCTCAGAAAATTGATAAGCAATTTTCCTCAAGACTCAGCTATACCACTTTTGGACATATACCCAAAAAATACTCAATCATACAATAAGGACACATGCTCATCTATGTTCATAGCAGCACTATTCGTAATAGCCAGAACCTGGAAACAGCCTAGATGCCCCTCAACTGAAGAATGAGTAAAGAAAATGTGGTACATATGCACAATGGAGTACTAATCAGCAGAGAAAAACAATGAAATCACGAAATTTGCAGGCAAATGGGTGGTACTAGAAGATATCATACTGAGGCGGTAACCCAAACCCAGAAGGACAAACATGATATGTACTCACTCATAAGTGGATACTAGATGTAAAGCAATGAATAACCAGACTATAACCCACAGCTCCAGGGAGGCTAGCTAGCAGGGAGGACCCTAGGAAAGACACAAGAGTCATCCAGCAAAGGAGAAATGTATAAGATCTACATGAGCAAACTAGGGGTGAAGGAGGTAATGCAGGGCAAGAGATGGGGGATGAGAACATAGGGGAATGGGAGGTTTGAGCTGGAACAGGGACAGAGAGGGAGAGCAAGGAAAGAGATACCATGATAAATGAAGACATCATGGAAATAGGGAGAAACAGAGTGCTAGGGAAGTTCCCAGGAATCCACAAAGATGACCCCACCTTAGACTACTGGCAATAGTCAAGAGGGTGCTTGAACTGGCCCACTCTGGTGATCAGATGGCTGAATACCCTAACTGTCATCATAAAGCCCTCATCCAGTGACTGATGGAAGCAAATGCAAAGATCCATGGCTGGGTGCCAGGCAGAGATCCAGGAGTCCAATCAGTGAGAGAGAGGAGGGATTCTATGAGCAAGGGACATGGAGACCATGATGATGGGAAAAAGCACAGGGACAAATAGCCAAACTAGTGGAAACACATGAACTGTGGACCAATAGCTGTAGAGCCCCCATGGTACTGGACTAGGCCTCCTGGATAGGCAAGACAGTTGTTTAGCTTGAACTGTTTAGGGGACCCCCAGACCATGGGTTTGGGACCCATCCCTAGTGCATGAGCCGGCTTTTTGGAGCCTAGTGCCTATGGTGAGACACTTTGTGCAGCCTTGGTGCGGGGAGGAGGGGCCTGGACCTGCCTCAACTGAATGTACCAGGCTTTGCTGATTCTCCATGGGAGACCTTGCCTTGGAGGAGGTGGGAATGGGGGGGGGTGGGGGGAAGGCTAGGGACGGGAGAAGGGAGGACAGGGGAATCTGTGGTTGGTATGTAAAATGAATAGAAAATATCATCATCATCATCATAAAAGAAGAAGAAGAAGAAGAAGAAGAAGAAGAAGAAGAAGAAGAAGAAGAAGAAGAAGAAGAAGAAGAAGAAGAAGAAAAGAAAAAGAAAAAAATTTCAATATACTATGGAAGAACATTTGACCAAATATAATTCTACACCCATGGGGGGGGGGGGGGTAGTCATCTATTGTTTCTCAAATACTTTATCTAAAGAGCCCTTTCTTAAACTTGTTACATGAGATGACTTTTCTCTTATATTCTTCAGAGTCTGTGTTTCTGGTAGCTATTAGAGATTTCTCAGAAATTTTGGAGACCCAGACGTTCTATTTTTAGAAGGCAATTCTAGCCCACATGCTTTGTATTGAATGAGAAGCACAAGCCATTGGAAGAGGTACCAGCTGTCCCAGGAGTAAAAACACACATGAGAGGCATTTTGGGAAACAAGTGAAGGTTACTTAAGTCTTGAGGGAAAAGTAGGTCACATAACCCCTGGAAAATGGGCTTTAGACTTGAAAACCTAAAAGACAAAACCCAATATTTCAGCATCTTCTGTTGTAGTTTCCTGTCTGTTTTGTGGTGAAAACCTCTAATCAAAAGCAGCTGAGGGATGGAAGGGTTTACCTGGCTCATTCTTTCAGCTTACAATTCGCCATTCAGGGAAGTCAAGGTCAGGACCCAAGGAAGGAAGCCGAACCAGAGAACATGGAGGAATTCTGCTTGCTGATCGCTCTTGGGCTCTTGATTAGCTGCCCTTCTTACACAGGCCTTGACCACCTGTCCAGGGCTGGTCCAGTCCACAGTAGACTGGGCCTCCCATATCAATTAACAATCAAGACAATCCCCATAAACTTTCCCACGGGCCGATATGATCTAGGAAATTCTTCAATCAAGACTTCTCTTCTCACGTGCCTCTAGGCTATGTCAAATTGATAAAGATAACTAGGATAAGGGACTAGATTCAAAATAATGATAGGGAAATATTAAACTTAGGTCTCTTCATTACTTTTCTGTTGCTGTGACAAAAGAACATTACCAAGGCAAACTATAAAACAAAGCATTTAATCGGAGGATAATGGCTCTGGAAGAGTAGAGTCTGTGACCATCACCACAGGAAGCACAGCCACAGGCAGGCAGCCATGGCACTAGAGCAGTAGCTGAGACTTTATAATATGATCCACAAAAATAAGCAGAGAATGAGAGAGAGAGAATTGGAAATGATATGGGCCTTTTGATACCCTAAAGCTTGCCCCCACTGACACACCTCCTCCAACAAGACCACACCTTCTAATCCTTCCCAAAACAGTTCTACCAACTAGGGTCCAAGAAGTCAAAAAATGGTCCTATGGGTTCATTCTTATTCAAATTACTACAATGAGCATTTCCATACTTTGAATGGATTCAGTAACTAAAACTTATCCACATGGTAAACTTCTGAGTACATTAATAATAAGGGATAGTCCACCATGAACCTATTGAAGAGCCCTGAACTCCAATGCGCAGCTCTGAGATAAAACCCACAGTGGTGCCCCTACACATAAAGTAACTGTTATATCAGTTCATATCACTAATAGTAAGCAAATGCTATTCATCCTGATAATCACAAGAAATCTTCACATGCTCCTCATTCATTTTGTAATTAGTCCCTCTGTATCGGATACAAATGCTGCCCATTTCTGAATTCAAATTAGCAAGCAATAGAAAACACTTCACTAGAATTGTATGAATAAGAGTTGATTGTATTATATTCAAATAATGATAGCTATCTTTGAATTTTGAGAGAAACTGCAGGTCATTTATTCATTCACTCATTCAGTAAATAAATACATAATGAGAATCAACAAGGTACCAGGTAGCTTCTAGGAACTGTGCATATTGTAGCAAATAAGTCAAGTCAGGTGCTTACTTTCTGGGAGCTCACAGTGTGGAGAGGTCACATGATAGTGAACATCAGAGAAGAGACAATGGAAAGAATACAAGAACTAGATCATGGGAAGGTGTTGACTCACAGCCTTATGGGAATTATCTGACTATGAACTAATGAACCCACAGCAGCTGTTTCATAGGTCTGTACTTGGTGATAAGCATTCATCGATGGAGGAGGCGCTCAAGGGCCCTGATCAAGGGAGCTAATGGCACTGGAGGCTACAGGGGAAGAGGAAGTCACTGTTTCAGTGGTATAGCCACTGTTGAGTTGTTCGTAGTCCAATGGGCAGCTGCGCATCCATGCTCATGAGGGTAATTAACCTTGGGTAAACCCAGTGGGTCACAAAGCAAAACAAAAACAAAAAGATGTGAAATGGGGTGGGAACTTGGTGGGAGGAAGGGGGTGTTGTTAGGGATGGGAAGAGTATAAAAAAGGGTAGACAAACGGAACCAGAACATGTTATACGTTCAAATAAATAACAAAGGTTACAAAAACAATTGTCAATCAGTTAAGTACATCAGATATTAGAAAGTTCAATAAAGGATCACAGGTTTAAAAATATATGGCAAAGAAGGACCCTGAGAGCAGATGAGACTTCAGGTAAAAACACAGAAAAGCAGGAGCATTCCAGGGGAAAAGAAATTGGCTAGGATGGTCGAGGACAGCCATACTGACTCAAAACAGCTAGAATGGGGAGGGATGAGATAGAGAGAAAGTAAGAGAGGCCTTAAAAGATGAAAGAGATGCATTTTAAAATAATTGTTACATAATTGTTTAATTGTTGTAATGCTAAAATCAAAATACATACTGTATGTCTTTCATTTTTTTTTATTGTAAAAAGTGAGATCAATGTGGACACAATCTCATGAACAAAAGTAACCAGCTATGGTTTTTAAAATTTTACAGTATTGACTGAGTGAATCACATTTAACTTTTTTGTGGGGATTGGGCACACAATATCAGAAAAGTCAAATACAAATATTAACTTAAACCAACAAATGCCTGAAGACAATCACTAGCCTTCTGTACTTTGACTGGCTCTCTCTTTTGCTCTAACAGGAGTTGATTTAGAAAGAGATGCATTTAATTTCTAAACTAAGGAGAAACCAACAGAGACTGGGCAGCAGAATAAGAAGACTCACTGCCTGTCTTCCACTGAGCATTTTGGTTGCTATCCTGAGAAATGATTCCAAAAGACCCACTGCCAAAAACATTTCTCCAGTGATTAAGGTGGGAGATGATGACATTGGGGACTTCATCATGGAAGCAGAGTTCCTCAATACCACGGCAAATGTAGCTTCCCTGCCCTTTACAGCCAGCTGGAGTATGGATCAGGGACTGACACATGGCCTCTGGTGACAGCAGGGACCACAGACATCCACATGGTCTCTGGCACAGTGCATGCCATGGACCTCAGCGTGGTCTGCAATGGCAGTACAGACCACAGAAGTCAACACAGCTCTCCGCCACTGCACAGGACATGGACACCATCACAGCCCTCAGTGGCAGCAGAGGCCAAGGACATCAACATGGCCTCCAATGGCAACACAGGCCCTGAATATCCACTTAACCTTTGGTGGTAACATGGGCCACAGACATCAACACAGACCCCAGCTGCAATAGGACCACTGATCCAGCCATGGCCTATCTTAGTTAGGGTTTCTATTGCTGTGAAGAGACACCATGACCACAGCAACTTTTATAAAGGAAAATATTTAACTGGGGCTAGCCTATAGTTTCAGAGGTTTAGTCCGTTATTATCATGGTGGGACATGGTGGAAGACATGGTGCTGTAGAAGGAGCTGGGTGTTCTACACCTTGCTCCATAGGCAACAGGAAGTGAACTGTTTCCCATACTGGGCATAGCTTCAGCACAGGAGACTCCAAAGCCCACCCCGACTGTGACACACTTCTTCTAACAAGGCCAAGGCTACACCTACTCCAAAAAGCCATACCACCTAGTAGTGCCATTCCTTTTGGGGGTCATTTTCTTTCAAAACATCACATGGCCCCCAGAGGCAACACCAAGTTGTAGAAGAGTACTCCTGAAAATTGTGATAAGGATGCTGATGTGTATCTCCCCACAGCTGATGGCTTCTGGCTGGGGTGCTGGTGGAGAAGGACTCAGTTTTCTTTAAGGGCTGACCACTGGGAGTTTGCCCATGCTCCAGTGAGTATATGGGAAACACAAATAGGACTTGTTCTTTGTGGGTTTTTTTCCCTTTTTTTCCCTTCCTCTTCTTTTTTGTGGGGGAGTGACTTCCAGTGGAAGGAGGGTGGACCTGGGAGGACTGGGAAGTAAGGACGCTTGGGGTTCATGATACAAACTCTCCATATAATGAATCAAAGTATTAAAATAAAAAACAGAAAAGAATTAGAGTTCTCCAGAAGCAAACAGACTGAGGGAGCAAACCGAGTGCATGGTGGTGGACAGGGTTTCCAGGTCATAAGGCCTACACTCTGAGCATTGCTCTGTAAAAGTCATGTGAAGTGGTTTCTAAATTAAGGATTTACAGCAATTGTCAGTACCTTAAAAGTTGCATGGGGTCCAGTGAGGCAGCTGAGCAGGTCCAAGTGCTCAGCACCAAACCTGATGATTTAAGAGGACTCCCCACCCACCCTGACCCACAGGGTGAGGAGAGAGAGAAGTCACTTTTGTAAGCTGTCCTCTGACCCTCACGTGTGCACATATGCACACAATACACACATGTGCACACACACACAAACTAAATCTAATGAAAATTCTAATGATATTGTTATGTATTATTTTGCAGTATTGTAACAGCTATGAATTATATTGCAAACCCTAATGGATTTTAGCAACAATGTATTTGTTCAATGGTTAACTGGCCAACAAATCCTTGCAGTCAAATATGTTTTTCCTAAGAGTGAAACCAACCATTTTGGGTAATTAATTTCAAGGATGTCCTTATACCATCCATATAAATTTGGCAGTATGCACAGCTTCTTGGTTTTTAGGAAAAAATAGTAAAATAGCAAGTCTTTTATTTTTGAATTATTTCTCCCTACAAAAAGATGTAGGCATGTCCATAGCAAATTATGCTCAATTAGCACTGATACAGAAAATGAAAAAAAAAAAAAAAAAACTCCATAAAGTCTGCACCTCTGTTGCGGTGTCTTTTGAGAATGCTGCGTAGTGTGAAGGATCTTTTTAAAGATAATGGCTATTTTTTAATTCAGCCCAGTATGAAAATTCCCTAATATAAACATACATAATATATATATATATATATATATATATATATATATATATATACGCATACATACAAACAATAAATAATTGAAGAAAACTAATGAAGCCTCTTGAACATAAAGTAACATTGTGTAGTATCTAACCATTTCCAGATCTGAGTTTGATAGAACTTTTGTTTACAAAATGTTTAAAATGAAAGCACAACACAGGCAAAAGAAAGAATGTTTCCATATTTCAGAATGTTGAACATGGAGTTGGCTCCTGGTGACTTATCCTTGGCCCCTGTTCTTCAATGGAAGCTCCTATGATAGATAATAAAGGAATATCATCCTCTTTTGAAAAGAGAGAGAGAGATAGGAAAAGGCACCAGCCAGGATCACTGGGAGCCAATTAGAAAGCCAGACTCCCACACGCACACACATATAAGCAATGGGGAACTACAGAGATGACCCTTTGAGTAAAACACTTGCCTTGACCTCAGGGGTCCCAACCCCCAGACCCCTCATTAAGAAAGACTATACTTGGTGCCACATACCTGTAGCCTAGCTCTGGGAAGAAAAAGATAGGCAGTTTCCTGGAGCTCACTGGCCAGCCAGCCTAGCCCAAACAATAAGCCCCACATTCAGTGAAAACCTATCTCAAAAAATAAAGTGGAGACCAAGTTAACAAAAGCAAGATCAGCCAACATCCCAACAGGCATTATTAACTGGATTCAATCGGTTTCATTAAAAAAAAAAAAAGGACATAAAGAGGGGAGGTGGTATCTTGAGGGTGCCTCAGGGAAAGGGGATAAAGGATTTGGGGTAAAGGAAAAAATATTCTATTTAAAAATTTAAGGTGGCAAGCAATTAAGGAAAATACCCAAGGTCAACCTCTGGCCTGCACATACCACCTGCACAAGCAAGCACACACACACAGCACACACACACACACACACACACACACACACACACACACACACACACACACTTTAGCCTGGTAATACCTCAGCCCCATCACATAGTATTCTCTAAGAATGGAATTCTTGACTAGCCTCCTGTTTAAAAAAAAAATTACCCTAATAAATTTATGCCATGGTACAATCATCTGAGCTCAGCTAAAATGGTTTTATGGATACAGTTAGAGGGCATTATTTTAGAATTATGCTGGAGGCAAATGACAGCAGAGAAGGCCATGGACACAAGAAATTATGTCCTGGTCCCCTTGCACCCATACCAGGCTAGTCTATTTTTTTTTCATGATCACAACCAGATACTAAATCCATTTTCAATTATTTCATTAAGAAAAAAACAGAATCCCATCTTATGTATGCATTTTTTTTAGTGTTCTACCCCCCAAAAGGCAATAATATTGTAAAATATTTATTCCATTAGTTTTAGGTAATTGAAACGCCAAGTGCTCAGCACTTAATCTCTGCCAGCAGGGAGAGCTGCCTGCTGTCACTTTTTATTAAGTCTTTTTTTTTTCATTTGCCTGCTTTTTGCATAGTCAATAACAGCGTCTCAACCCAAGAAAAGATATAGAGTAACATTTAAACTGCAGCCTACGATAAGGTGATGTTTGCATTCAGGATAATATGAAAATGTCCACTCTACAGGGGCAGAGATTTTTCTCCAGGTTAACTAATTAAAAGGTTTATGAGTGGCATTCATTATTCTGACAGGCCTGGAGATTTCTAAACATCCTCAACTTCTTAAGCACCATATCCCTAAAAGCCTAGCATCTGCTGGAATCTTCAGCATTTGATATTCATGTTTCCATGTCTACCGTAGGGCTGAAGTCCCATGGAAAGTCTATCCTGCACACCCAAGAACACTGGCAGGGCCTCTGGTGAGTTCCAAATCATTTTTTTGTTTTTTATTTTTTCTAAGACAATGGCTGACCTGGGACTTTCTGTATAGTCTAGGATGACCTTAAACGCTGACCCTACTGTCTCTATCTTCCAAGTTCTAAGACTACAGGTGGGCCACTAAGCTCAGTTTATATGGTGCAGGGAATGGAATCCAGGGCTTCATGCATGTGAGGTAAGGGCTCTACAAGCCAAGGCATATCTCCAACCTTTGCCTCATGATATTTACAGCACCACCCACAACCTAGACTGCTTAGTACAATCTCCCCAGGGGAGCTAAGATCACTGACTTACCACCAAGGTAAACAGGGAGCAAACAAATCTGTGTTTAGTCGGACTAACTGAGGAGAGAGAGGTGTATTGCTGTGACCTGGGTAGTGAGCAGAGATGCAGGATGTACACCCTCCTTAGTGCTTGGCGCCAGCCATGGCAGGGGCCATCCTCAGGAAATCTGGACTGTGTATCATCTATTAGAAGAGTTAGGACTTTCATTATTTTTTTATTAGTGTGTATGTGAGACAGACAGACAGACGGATGGATGGATGGACCTACAGAGACAGAATGTAAATGTTTTGAAGGCATATAAATACCACAGTATGCATATGGAGGTCAAAGGGAAACTTTAGGGAGTCCGTTCTCAACTTTCACTTTGACTGAGGTCAGGTCTCACTTGTTCCTGAGGTGCTGAATGCTTCAGTTGGCCTTAAACTGCAGATGATTGCCCTGTGTCTGCCTTCCATCTTACCATGTGATCTCTGGGGCCACAGGTATGTCCTAGAGCATCTGGCTTCTTAGGTGGGTTTCAGGGATCTGAACCCAGGTCTTCAGGCTTGTGTAGCAAGTGCTTTTATCCATTAAGCCATCTCCCCAGCCCAGATTTCCCATCTTTAAAAGATGTGAAATGTATTGCATTTTATCGATTGATTGTGTGTGTGCATTGTGTATATGTGCACACCCTTGCACCATGCACATGCTTCCTCTGCTCCTCCATCACTGTGATGACTGATGCTATTTGTCAATTTGACAGGACCTAGAGTCATGTGAGAGGCAAGCCTCTGGTCATACCTTTGAGGGGTTTCTCTACATTAAGCGAGATGAAGCAGGAAAATGTGAGCAGCGCCATCCTGTGGACAGAGATTTCTCTCTGCTTCCTGACTGTGGATACAATGTGACCAGCTTCTTCAAGCTCCTTCCACTATGACCATGCCTTCTACACCATGATGTGCTGTATCCTCAGACTATGACCCAGAATGAACCCCACTTCTTTAAGTTACTGTTGCCACGGATTTTGTCACAGCATGAGAAAAATAATCAATATTGTCCTTGCTGTCTCCCATGTTCCCCCAAGTGACAAGTGAGTAGTGAGTATGGGGACAGCAAAGGAGCCTGCTCACCTGAGGCCCCTCCCCCTCCCTGTCACTTTGCAGTAGATGTATACATCACTGCTCTGAGAGTAGAGGGCAGCCTTCCTGGTCCAGTACTTTGTGAAACTCTGCCCAGTTCTAGAAGTTGCCTTGAGACTTCCCCAGTCCCCCTTCTCTCTGCTTCTGTCTTGGGAGACTGCCCACAAACAGAACCCAAGAGCAGAAGAGGTACTCCTTAGGAAAGAGAAGAGGGAGGTGGGGAAGGGGCAACAAGCCAGCTATTCTCATTGCTTCCTCCCACGCAATCAATCACGGCATCCATCAGGCTTTGCTCTGTATTTCAGGAGAAAATGAGATTCAGCTTCCAACTTCTGGGACATTAAACAGGTCTCCTTGAAAAATGAACAAGAATGGAGTAAAGGCAGGTTGACTTTAAAGTTATGTGAGAAAATGAAAGATCTAGACGAGTCTAAACTATTTTGAAAGAGAAGAACTGTGCCACTTGATTTCAATATTTATTTCAGACCTAAATTAATCACAAGAGTGTAGCGTTGTCCTGAGGATGGGCATACAGACCAACACAACAAACAGCACACCCCAAAACAGCCTCCCATAAATACGGCTATTGATTTTGTTGCTACTGGTGCTGTTGCTGCTAGTGGTGCTGATGCAGAGGCTGCTTCTGTTTAACTGGGTCTCATGTATCCCACACTAGCCTCAAACTGAAGATGTAGTGGAGGAAGTCCTTGAAACGCTAACATTCCTGCCTCTACCTCGCCAGCTCTGGGGTTGCAGACATGCACCACCACACCTTTACATCATGCTGGGAATCAAGCCCAGGGCTTTCTGCATGCTAGCTAAGCACTAAACCGACAGAGCTCCATCCCAGCCCCAGAAAATTGATTTAGTGTAAAGCATGCCAATGGAAAAAAATCATCTTTTCAACAAATATTATTATCACACACCAAACATCCAAATTAACAGAGAAAAACCTCAAACAAAATGTAGAAGCACTCTTACCTGGAGTGAAACAAAGATTTATTAAGTGGGACACACAAAAACATGAAATAAAACCAGCCACACAGAATGGACAAAAGACTATAAATCTGATTGTTTGTTTTTTTTCTTTTTTTTATTCCCCTGGAGAGCTAGTTAGTATTTGCCAACACACCATGAAGCTCTTAGCTTTTTCTCATGCTACCTTTGCTGGGGATATGGGCTTCATATCCTACTTGTTATCTGTGGCTTAATGTGTCATGGTCCACTGATAAGAGCTGCCTGGGGACAAGGCATACCTATAAAGCAAGACTCCAATCCAGAAGGCTCAGCAAAGTCTTACCAGAAACATAGAAGGAAGCTGGCCTCAGAAAAATAGTATGGGGTGCTAGATCTCAACAAGTCATCACCTATAGTCTGAGTATTAACAGAGAGATACTGAGCCCTGGTCCAAAAGGTAAGTCTTTACAGACGCTGGCTGTGCACTCATAGTTAGATATGGCTATTTAGCCCCTAACAGGCTTCATGAGCTCTGGGTACAGTTGCTCTGGCTTTTTCTCAATTACACTGGTCCAGGTTTTCCTACAAAGTCCATGTCTACAAGTAAAAGTTGATGATGAAGAAAAATCTTTCCTAATCTGTGTCGTTTAGACTTCATGAACTTCATAAACTATATCTGTTGCTTTTAAATGCAAGCAAGGGCTTTAAAGATGACTCCATGGATAACAGCAATTGCTGCTTAGCCATGAAGACTGCATTCTGATCTCCAAAACCCCTGTCAAAGCTGGACATGTAGCATGAGTACCTATCATCCCAACGTTTCTGCGGGGAGATGGGAGATGGAGACAGGAGAATCTCTGAACTTTGTGGACTCGCTAGCCTGGGATATGTAGGCAGCAGAAAAACAAAACAACAAAGAGACTACCCTAAACATGGTAAAAGGCAAGGCTTGCCAACTAAGGCTGGCCTCTGACTGCCACTTGTATGTCATGCACAGGTACACCTGCAGTCAGACACATACATTCAAGTCAATTATGTTCTTCCCAGAGGGCCATCACTGAGTTCTAATTGTGCTAGGTACTAGTACTAAGAGGTGAAGTGCTGGGAGCCGGTAGGTAGTCTGGTAGGTAGTCTTGAGTGTGAATTATTGACTCTCACCTCATGCCTGAAGAATTCTCTCCTGAGTGATGTGTGTCTTGTCAAGCTGACAGTCAACATTAGCCATCCCACTCAGCAAATAGCTCATGGAGAGTCAAATAGAGCCTGAGACAGGTTGTAGCACTGGGGCAGTATAGAGAAATCTGGGCTCCCCTCCCCCAACCAGCAACATCCTCAGCACCCACAGCAAAGCTGCCGTGGACTGGGAATCACTGAGCACTGTGTTCTGAAGCAAAGCCTGGCATGGCATATTTGTTGTCAGGATCAGGAATCTTAGTAGTAGAGGTGGTGGTGTTGGTTCTTGTAACCAGGAGCACCCAGGTAACTCTGGAGTCATGAAAGTGAGGATCACCTGGCATCTGAGACCCTAAAAGGAGAGAGCTAAGAGAACCTCCATTCCATCCAAAGCACCACCATTGGCGAAGTGTGAACAAAGTAAGTCATAAAGGAGAACTTTAATTCTACTTGACTTTTAATTCACAAGGGCAAATACATTTGATCTCTGATGTTAATTCCTTTGCACTTGAACCTGCAAAGCAATTTAATTTTTGGACAATTTCTCCCTAGGAATTAGATAATGAGAGGGTGCTTGTATCCAATTTGGGGGATCTCTGTGTTCTTGACATTTTATTATTGAGTGTATCTTAATGTTGTCATTTAATTTTATTGTAGTATCTCTGGTGGGCTATATCACAAAATATGGCTAGACATATTTTATAATGGGAAATAGAAGCAGACATGAATGTACATCCTTGGGCATACAGTGGTCTCAGAGTCAATTTTAATTAGCGCACATTTCAACAACATCCAGGGGAAATTTTTGCTCAGAGGGGCTCCTACGATACCCCGAAGTGCAATGTTTAGGAGTGGAGGAATGCCTTTGAAGTCTCACCCTTGGGAAGGATTGTCCATGATCCCGCTCTTCTCATTCCACAGGACTAAACACATCAGAACCTCATACCCTGCTTCTTTCCACATCCCTCTTATACTCTTCCTCAGCAGTGACAGAAAGGGTGCCCAGAGCACTTAAGTGCAAGAACTGATGACACACTCAGCCACGCCCACACCGAGATGCTTAAGAGGAAGAAGCTAGCAAATACATCCAACACCTTCTCCTGGAAGATTGTGAGGCAACTGGCACCATGCTCAGCTCACTTACCCCTGTTTATAAAGTCTATGACTCCAGCCCAGGGAAGAGTGCTGCACATATGCAGGGGGGGGGGGTGTCTTTCCTTGGTGAACCTGACCTATATAATCCCTTACTCCCTTACACACATGCCCAGAGATTTCCCAGCTGGCTCTAGAGCCTGCCAAGTTGATAATCGACACTGACTGTCATATCACATTGAGTGTCTGGATCTTCTACCAGTATAAATGCTGTAGATTGGCTCATAAGAACTGAGATACACAAACCTCACCCAAGACAACCTGGGTCCCAGGTGAAAGCAATTTTCCACTACACATGATATATGCAATGAAAACTGTTCCCTATATGTGGATGGGTTCAGTTTGCCAAACAACATTGCTTTCATAAAGAGAGAGGACCTGCCCCATAGCTTAGTGGGTTTTTACCTTGTTAGGCAAGCCTGGTGGCCTAAGTTTAATCCCCAGAACCCATGGTAAAAGGAAATAAATGACCCTTAAAAATTGTTTTCTGACTCTACATGCATGCGGTGGCATTTATGCACATATACATCATAGACAAAACAATAGTAAGTAAAGTGAAATTTGAAAACAGATTTTTTTAAAGACAAAGAGAAAGCTTGAGGTATAAGTGCTGACTGATGAAGCTCTACCACCTAAAATGAAATCTGTCATGAGAGAGAACAGTGTGGGATGACAAACAGCTGCAGTGTGCAAGAGGGGTCTCCAAGCAATTACTTTGACATTGCCACTAATGCAATGAGTTACCATTTATCATAGAATTACTAGAAAAGGCAAATGATAAAACAACAGCAACAATCAGTGGCCTTAGGGTTGGAGGGATGACTCTTCTAGAAGGCCTGAATTCGATTCCCAGTACCACAGGGCAGCTCACACCCATCCATGATGTAACTCAAGTTCCAGGGGATCCGACACCCTCTTCTGGTGTCCTTAGGCACAAGGTACACATGTGCAAATATATACATGCAGACAAAACACCTATACTCCATTATTTTTTAAATTAATAGCTGGGTATGGGCATGCATGCCGTTAACCCCAGCAGGCATATCTCTGAGATCCAGGCTGGTCTGCACACTGAGATCCAGGACAGTCACAGCAACATAGACAAGCCCTGTCTCAAAACAGAAACTTAATGGCCTTGAAGTTTGGACCACCATTGAGAGCCATCACTAATATTCTAGTATAAAGCTTTGCAATTTTATCTTTTTAGTTGAATTCATATAATTATCATCATAGAAATTTTGCCCAAGTGGAATTGTAAATTCTCTTTTATTTGTCCTATGGTTAGATGTACTGTCAAGCTTTACATCGCAATGAATGAGTGACTACATAATGTATGTTAAAATGACTGTAAAGATCACATGATTTAAATGTATAATAATATATGCCATCTGTCATCTATTTTAGCATGTGGCTATTGATGATTTTTCTCTTACAAACAAAACCACAAAACATATACTGGTGCAGACTCTATCCATACTGATTTGGGGTGTAGCTTAACTTCTCCTGAGATGGATGATTTACCATCTGCTTGTTGAGTTCTAGAACTTTCTCAGCAATTATCTGTAGGCCAGTGCTTCTTTGAACATTTTGGAGACATGTTCTCATGTGCTCCCAAGATATTATTCTCTCAGTTTTAGAAGATGTAGGCTTGGGGTACTTAGCTGGTCACATGACTAATGATAGAAAGAAGTAATGTTAGAAATTAAAACAAATGAAATGAAAGGCATAAATGATAGTACATAGTAATTTTGTTGTTTATAGGTGATGCAATAACATATGAGTGAAAGTATGGAAAATTTAACACATTCACTTGAATTTGGGTTTTCTTCTAAGACTCAAGAGAAACTTTTAACCATGTCTCTTATGATTCAAATATATGATGAAAAAGAATAAGCATCCCTACTCTAAAAGGGAGGAATGGAGGACACCAAGAAAGGCCTTAAATGATCCAATCAAGAAAAATCCCTCAGAGGTGTACCCAGCTGCTTGCATTTTAGTTAATCCCAGAAGCAGTCAAGTTGACAACCAAGAATAGCCATCACAGTCTCTAACGGGCTCCAGTAGCCCTGCCCCTCCAGTTCTTCTACCTTTATCATTCACAGTCTTTCTCTGGCCAGCTCCACAAGGCACACGCAGCTTTCCATGGCAGATGTCCCATGAGCCTTGCACCCTCAGACCTCTGGGTTTCCCATTGCAGCTTCTGCTTTACCCTCCCACCTTCACACAGTGGCCTGTCAGGGTCTCTCTGCTATGACCTGACCTTGCTGCACACTGCCTGGCTTCCTCGGCTTTCTTCAATCTTGGTGAAAGCCTCCAGTCCTGGGTATTTTGTGCCTGCAAAACTATCAGTGGCACGAAGCTGTCAAGTTTTGCTGGAAGCTGGAGATATGGTCTGACTCCTACTACACCCAAAAACCAGTCCACTACTTTTGAATTCGGCCTCACTCAAGTTTTCACAGCATGGGCAGATGCAGCCAGATTCTTCGCTAGTAATAAATGGCTTCTAACCCACTTCCCAAGAGAGTCCTGCTCCCTTGTGGAATGTATGAGCCCAGCTTTCACTGTCTACTTTTTCTCTCGGCATTCTGATCTCCTGAACTCCCAGTCTCATGGCCAACTTCCCTTTGATTATAGAACCCTAAGTCTTCTCTAGCATGCAGCAACCAACTCTTTCAAAAACATTCTCTACAAACCAGTTTCAGGGGCCAAAGAGCAGCACTTCTCAGGATCAGTTTTCTGTATTAGATATTGTTCTTATTGCTGTGACAGGACAGAACAGCAAGTTAAAGGAAACAAGGATTCATGTTGACTCATGTGTTCAGAAGGATATATTCTATCTGTGGAGGGAGGGCAAGATAGTCGAGTGTGGGCCGGGCAGTGGTGGCGCAAGCCTGTAATCCCAGCACTCGGGAGGCGGAGGCAGGCAGATCTCTGTGAATTTGAGGCCAGCCTGGGCTACCAAGTGAGTTCCAGGAAAGGCACAAAGCTACCCAAAAACCAAAAAAAAAAAACAAACAAAAAAAAAAGGTTGGGGATTTAACTCAGTGGTAGAGCACTTGCCTAGAAAGTGCAAGGCCCTGGGTTCAGTCCTCAGCTCTGGAAAAAAAAAAAAAAAGATAGTAAGAGGTGAAGTGACTAGTCACATTGTGCTCACAGTCAGGAAGCAGAGTCCTCAGCTTGCTTTTTCATTTTTAGTCAGTTCATGATTCCAGCCTATAGCATTCAAGGCAGATATTCCTCAGCTACACCCCTCAGGAAATGTTCTCACAAATATGCCCAGAGGTGTGTCATCTGACTGATTATAAATCTAGTCAAGTAGACAGTGGAGATTAACCATCATAAAGTATAATATGATCCTATTGTTTTCATTTTGGTGGTTTATATTATTTGTTTTATAAAATAATTTTAATAATATTTGAATAATATTTGAAGACTATGAAGCTATCTTCCTATTTAACCTCTTAACACCATGAGTTACAATAATAGATTTTAATGTACGTCCATGTTTGTTTTCCTGGAATGAGTCCTACTTAGTCACAGTGAGGTATTCATTATATATTTTGCTAAATTTGAGTTTCTAATACATTAACTAAGCTTTTTGCTTTATCTATAAAGGAAATTCCAGTCACTTTTGAAAAATTCTGTTCCAACATTTCAAGTTGTGGCTAACAGGCTTATATTACCCATATAAAAATAAATATTTTAAGCAGCTTCCTTTACTATGCTCTGTAACATTGAAAAGCATCCTGATCTATCCATTGAAGAACTATCAAACACATCTTACTGATACTTTTCTTGGATCTAATTCTTCAGACAATCTTTTGATGTATTTTAAAGTTATCAGTGTATTTATACTGTCTAACTCATTATTAATCAACTTTGGTAATTTGACAAAATATGCATATATTCTATGTGCATATTTATATATGCATATATCTATATTTATGTATATATATATACATATATATGCATATTTGCTGCAATTAGACTTTCAGGTTAATTTGCCTAGAAATTTATTAACTATTTTTATATAATTGATTTAATTTGCATATGTTTGTCAGTTCCAATTTATATGCCTTTTAATCTAATTAAATTACTTGATATTTTGTCTTTAGTATTTATCACAAATAAGCTCTGGAAATTAAATACAAATCGTACTGTTTCCTAACTTATAGAATCATGCTTCGGTTTTCAATCCTTTCTCCTATTTATTTACCCTTACTGTTCCTTTTCATTGGCTTTAACTGGATCCCTTATGTAGTTTTTTTTTTTCCTTGTAAAGTAGTTTTCACTGTTTAAAAACACGCACAAGAATTGTATTCCTGAGCCGTGCATCCCATTTTCTTGTTTTCTGTTGATTGACAGTTTGGCTAAGGCTAGAATTGGGGGCATCACCTTTTCCATCACATTGCTGCAATCATTACTTCATTATACTCTGACATCTAACATTTCAAGGAAGTCTGGGAGCCTCTGGAATATCTCTTTTTCTTTTTAGATGTCTGTTTTACTGTTGGTAAGTAAATGTTATCATTGTTTTAACACTGGGATACTTTTAGAATTCCCTCTTCCTCCTTGATACTCAGGAGTCTCCCTTTTCTTTAAGCTCCCCTTTCAGCACTAAACTTTCCATATACAGTTTGTCCTTCATTTTCCATTAGTTGGCCACTGTTATTCTTCTTCCTCTACTGTGGAGACAAAAGCCACTTCTAAACCAGTAAGGCTGAGTTAAGTGATGAGCACTAGCCAAGTGTCATTCTGTGGATACCTCGAGTCATCAACCAGCTGGTCTGCCCCAAGCAAGAACATTACTTCTTCTTGTCTGGCTTCCATCCAAACACTGAAGAGCTATGTTGTGCTGAGGTGGGGATCCAGGGACAGGTTGAAGTTTAACTCTCAGTCCAAGTAGAGAGGTGATCATGGTTTGAGGGCAGATTTGACAGAGCAATGCCAACATTGTTATATTTACTTATGACTGTACGTCTGTTCTTCTGAAAACTCAAATAAGAATTTCAATGTATGCCATGACTGGCAAAAAAAAAAAAGTCAATTAAATTATTCTTAATGATATTATGCTATAATCATAGGCTGGAGCCTAATGGGTCATCAGAGCAGCTTCACCCAGAAACTGATAGAAGCAGATGCAGAGACCCACAGTCAAACATTAAGCAGAGCTGGGGGGACCCTGAGGAAGAGGGAGAGGAAGGATTGTAGGAGCCAGAGGGATTGAGAACACCACAAGCAACACAGTCAATAGATCCACTACGCAGGCCTCATAGGGACTCAGAGAGACTGCAGTGACAGTCAAAGAGCCTGTGGGTCTGAGCTAGGGCCTCCGCATGTATGTTATGGTCCTATAGCTTGATGCTCTTGTGAGACTCTTAACAGTGGGAGTGGGGGTGTCTCTGACTCTTTTGCCTGCTTTGGGACCCTTTTCCTCCTGCTGGGTCACCTTGACCAGCCTTGATATGAGGGTATTGTAAGGCCCTCAGACCATGAGTGGTCAGGACCCTCCCTCCAGAACCTCTCAGTGCCCTAACTGCTGGACCCCGCCCCACCCTACAGAGTAAAAAGCCCAATCTCTGGCCGTGAAATCCCAGCAATCTCCACCCTGGAGAGCCTGAGAAGCCTGGAAATGAAATCCCACCCATCTCCACCCTGAAAAGAAAGGTCTTGAGAAGGCTTCAGATGCTGAAAGGATGACCTTGACCAAGTCTACACTGTGCCACTCTTGGCATGACGTCTCATAGAACCTCCGTGTCAGTTCTCTCTATTACAGAAGTGTGAATGAGCATTCATCAAAGCTGCCTGCAGCCACATAGCAACAGCAGAGGCCATCCCCTCCTCAAATCTGCCCACAGCCACATAGCAACAGCAGGGGTTGTCCTCTCTCCAAATTATTCTGAGACTAAGGCCTTGGACCTAAGAAGTTAATTTGCAGAACTATTGGAATTAACTTGCAAAATTCAAGCTGTAGGGCTCAAAAATCTATTTCATAAATGCTGTCTTGCAGACATGGCAAGGCTGCTATATGTACTCATGACCTCACAGCAGCTATGGTTTACACGGCCAAGGCCTGTACAGGACCAAGCCAGCTAAGCAGTATGCACAGGTTGGGGAGGTGCTCTCCTGGCCCAAACCCTTAAGGAGGAGCTACCAGCAAGTGATAACTGCCGGGGGAGGGGGAAACCATTCTTTTTGGAGAGTGTGGCTGCTGGTGGCCCCACACCAGTACACATGAGGGCAGCACTAATTGGATTCAGTGAGCTATAGATAGATAGATAGATAGATGATAGATAGATAGATAGATAGATAGATAGATAGATAGGTAGGTAGATAGATAGATAGATAGATAGATAGATAGATAGATAGATAGATAAGTGACATTGGAAGGGTTGTGTTAGAAGGTTTATCAGGACAGTTGAAGTGGGGAAAATGGGAAAAGATACAATTGTATTTTGTTGTGCAGATATATGAAATCCTCAATAATAAAAATTATTTAAAGCATCAACTCCATAAGTTAAATATAGTCAGTATATTAATTTAACGTTTTAAGTGCAGGTCTCCTATAGTCCAGGCTGGCCTCAAACTTGCTGTGTAGTTTGAGGCTTTTGCTCCCTGCCTGCACCACCATATACAATTGTATTCATTCAAATTTTTCAAAAATCCTAAAATCCCTTGACATTAGAGCATTTCATAATCCCATCTAACATTACAGAGCCACCCCCGGATGTGTGCACCTACATTAACTTAAGAAGGGCATGAAGTTCACAGATGTGCCAGTGTGGTTTTTCTTTTCAGGAGCTGATGGTCTTTGCTCACTTATTGCTGGGCTTCTGAGAGGCCCCCAGCTTTGGCTTAGTCACTGTCAAGCGCAGATGTGATGAGTCTTGCTCTTAATACAGACCTCATATACCCTGTGGTCCTTGTCCTGACAGTTTTTCTCCTTAAAACACCCAGTTCTTTTAGCCTTTGAGTGTGTTCATCCTCTTTTGGTAGTAAAGGCAACCTGTGGGTTTTCCAGAACTGTAGCCAAGGGGCATGAACAGTTGCTCTAACTCAGCAACACTATGAATGAGCTGTTTGTCTTCCTGTCTTCCCTATTACAGTTTTAATTTAGTTATTTGTTTTCTTTTCTAAAATCAAATTCTCCTCTCTCAGGATGGAGAGGTATCTGCATTGGTATAGTCCCTTCCCTGTGCAAGTGACTAGGCTTTATTTATGAAAAAAATAATTCTTTTTAAAAAAATGAAAAGCCTATAATCCCCACTGAGGAGGCAGAGATGAGCAGATCTTGGGGTCTTTATGGCCTGACAGTCCAGCCAAGTGAGAGAGATTCAGTCATAAGTAAGAGATATTTTCCCAAAAAGGAAGGTAGAGAGTAACTAAGGAGGACATCGATGTCATCCTTTAGCCCTCATACACATGAACACATACTGATACATGCACACATTTGTACTAATGTAGACACACACACATACACACACACACACACACACACACACACACACACACACACACACACACAAATATTCCTTCTACCTTTTTCTGTTTCTTAATACCATCTGCTTTCTTTATATACAATTCTTATGACTGTTGTCTGCCCAGAATTTGAGCCACCATGTCCTTAGTCCATTCTCAACAGGAGCCATTTCAAAAGCTAGTTTCAAATACTTCCTTTTCATTTCCAAAGCAGCCTATTTCATTTTGGAAGAAGACTGAAGAACCAAAACCATCTTTGTATTTTGGCCAGTGGGGCTGCTTGGAGAAGACTGTAATTAGGAATCTCACTGCAATGCTGTCAATGTTAACACAGAACTTCAGAAAGTAAGTGCTGGGATGCTCATACGCTCATGGATAACTGATAAAGATCTAGTAGTAATTTAACAAGTATGCTACTGGGACTGGGCAGCATTATGAGCTCTTGATGCTCTTGAAGAACCTGAATTTGGTTCTCAGAACCCAAAGGTAGCTCATAGCTGCCTGGAACTCCAGCTCTAGGGAATCTGTTGTCCTCTGTTTTCTTCTGTTACCACCTGCACTCATGTGCACATACTGTTGCCCAGACACAGTCAAATATATAAAATTTATAAAGGTCTCAGCTTTGTAGAAACTGCCTTGGCTTGGTTGTCAACTTGGCTCCCACTTCTCAGCTTCGATTAGTCTCTCAAAGCACCACAGGGTTGGGTGCAATGTGGGTTCTGAAGTCAGGGTAGGATGGCAGCAGAATAGATAGAAAGGGGGTAAAAGAAGTCACTAGCAAGGAGCAAAGCCCTTATTTCCACTCAGCCATCTTTATACCTTGGTAGTATAGTGGTATTGTCCCCTGCGGAAGAGTTTTCCCCCTTGGTTAATACTGGTAATCCCCTTTACAGCCCTGCCCCAAATTATGTCTTTAGTGGACTGCAGATCCAATCAAACTGACAACTGAGATAAACTTCACATACCAATAAGAAACAGGCACAATACATTAGTCTTTATACCCCCTCCTGGTATCTGTGGCTAAACACTCAGACACTGTGTTGGAGCATGGAATTTTTCTTGTGAAGTGTAGCAAGAAGTAGCAATTTACATATGTAAAATGACTTATATGCAACACTCACTGAAGATTTACAATTTTGAAAAAAAAGACTTAACTACAGTAGACTACAGAGTAGATTATCATATGCCCTGTGGTGGTTTGAATTAGAATGTGCCCCACAAGCTCAAATACTGAATACTTAGTCCCTAGTTGGTGGGACTAAACATTTCAGGAAAGATTAGGCTCTGTGGTCTTGTTGAAGGGCATGCGTCACTGAGGGTGGGCTTTGAGGTTTCAAAAACTCATGCAGGGCCAATTTTGTGTCTGTGTTCACCAAGGCCACTATTCCGCAAACCAGCACCCTGCCAAGGGCTGGCACCATTCACAGTGGGCTGGGCCCTCTCATGTGGATAAATTTTTTAAAAAATGCCCACACAAAGTTGCCTACAGGCCAATCTGAAAAAGGCATTTTCTTAATTTTGTTTCCCTCTTCACAGATGACTTTAGCTTGTATTAAGTTGACAAAAAACAAACAAACAAAAAAAAACAAATAAACAAAAATTTAAAAAAACATGACCAATAAAAAGGGCTACCCACAGGTAATAGGTAAGAGACTACCCACAGGTCATGGATAGGAGCTACTCACAGGAACATAGGTAATTTGCGGGTGACTAAGCTACTTAAGAAAATGTTTGGTTTTTTTCCCCAGCAACCATAAATTATCTATATATTTTTAGGGAGGGGATAGGGCCTTATGATCCCCCTCTCTCTAGTAAGGAGCCTGGTCTTTTTTAAAAATTTTTTATTCATTTTACATATCAACCATAGTTCCTCCTCTCAACCCTTCTCCTGCTCCCCCTCTTCTTCCCCCAACCCACCTCCCATCCACTCCTCCAAAAGGGTAAGCCCTCCCATGGGGAGTCAACAAAGCCTGGTATATACAGTTGAGGCAAGATCAAGCCCCCCCCTCACCCACTGCATCAAAGCTGAGCAAGGCATCCCACCATAGATAGTGGGCTCCAGAAAGCCAGCCCATACACCAGGGATAGAACCTGCCACACTGCCAGGGAGCCCTCAAACAGACCAAGCTACACAACTGTCTCCCACATGCAGAGGGTCTAGTCCCATCCCATGCAGGTTCCACAGCTGTTGGTCTAAAGTCAGTGAGTTCCTACAGGCTTGGCTCCGTTGACTCTGTAGACACAATTGCCCATCATGATCTTGACCCCACCCCTTACTCATATAAACCATCTTCCCTCTTTTCAACTGGATTCCTGGAGCTTAGCCCGGTGCTTGGCTGTGGATCTCTGCATCTGTTTCCATCAGTTACTGCATGACAGTTCTGTGATGACAGGGTAGTCACCAATCTGATTACAGGGGAAGGGCAGTTCAGGTACTATCTCCACTATTGCTAGTATTTATGGGTCTTTTGAGAGGGTTTTCAGAATCTTATGTTAGTTCATGAGGGCAATGGCCATGTCATGCCCCAAGGGCAGAGCTCCTCAGCATATAGCCAGCACCAGGAAAGGTACTTATTTACATAGCTTCCAATTTGAGATCAGACTACACAATGGACATCATCATCATCATCATCATCCCCATCAGATATAGAAGACACCAGATGCTAATGTTACTTGAAATATTAAAAAAAAAAAAAAAAAGAGGTTGGGAGTTGAACCAGGGATGTCTGACTCCCAGAAGCATGCAATTTTTATAAATTTGGTTGTAAGAATTCTAAAATAGGATCTAAGGTTACTATCATCTTCCAGAATATCTTCTGTAAGCTCCATCTCTTATATTTGAGAAGGATCTGTGACTAGGCTGGACCATCTCTGTGTGACAATGCTGCATTATAAGACCAAGAGTTCTCCAGGAATAATTAGTCTTTAACCTTGAGTTAATCCAAGTATGATTACCTTGTGTGGGATTCATTCACTTGGATGGAGCAGGATTATCTCTAAAGTCAGAGAGATAGCCAGTTAGCCTTTGAAGGTGTTGGCAGCATATAGCTGTAAGGAATTAAATTTTCCCATCACACAGTGAATCTGGAAGAACTAGGCTAAGATAGGATTGAGCAGCACCAGCAAATACTACCAGTCTGTTGAGACCCTGAGCAGAGGATCAAGTTAATCCATGTTCAGAATCCCACATGCAGACACAGTGCGGTAATAACTTCAGCTATTTTCACTTGGACCCTTTGTGTGGCATGGAGCAAGGGAAAGCCAGGACAGCCCCCTGCTCTTATCTCTACTTCTGGTCTAAGCTCTTCTTTTAGCCAAGTAGTGATCCTGCATTCTACCTAGACCAGCTAATTAAGGCTGGGATATGGGAAGAATTGAAATCTTCATTCTTGAAGGAGAACATGGAAACATCAAGACCAATTGTGTCACAAACTAAATCATCATCCAGAGATTCCAGGTGCACCACTATGCTCAGTTCTTGATTGATTGAGTGATATAAAATCCTATCAGTCAGCCATCAATGCTGACCGAAATTTTCAAGTTCAAACAAAATGTATATAAGCATCATACCTTCTAAGATCATACAAACTACCCAGTGCCAGGTCATAACTGTTGTGGAATATTTTTACACTGTGTAAAGATATATTGTTGTGATTGGTTTAATAAAGAACTGAGTGGTCAATGGCTAGGCAGAAGGTATAGGTGGACTTCTAGGCAGAGAGACAAAGCAGGACAAGATAATCTATTCTTGTGAGAGAGATGCCAGAAGACACGGAAAGGAAACAGGATGTGCAAGATGGAAGAAAGGAGATAAAATACAGAATAATATGAGGGTTAATTTAAGTTATACAAGCTAGTTGAGACAAGCCTAAGGTAAAGGCCAAGCTTTGATAACTAATAATAAGTGTCTGTATTGTCACTTGTGAGCTGGTGGCCAAAGGGAGGGAAATCTGTCTACATGTAACGGAGGAAGAGAGACAGACTTCAACTAAGTCTTGGCATGAAGCAGCTCAGGGAGGAGAGATAAGGAGGCTGTCCTGCTCCAAATGGCAGTGGCTTCAAAAGAGAAGGCTTTTATACTCTCGGCATTGGATTATCCAGGCAGATAAGAACAAAAGAGATAAGGGAAATCAAAGAGAAATAAAACTCCAGAGATTGCCTAAGATCCAGGTTATTTGGGGAAGAGGCCATCCTGCCAGTTGTTTTCTATTAAGAATAAAATCCTCAAAGCCAAGATTTCCAAGCTGGTGTTATTTGGATC
Source organism: Onychomys torridus (assembly GCF_903995425.1). Lineage (NCBI taxonomy): Eukaryota > Metazoa > Chordata > Mammalia > Rodentia > Cricetidae > Onychomys > Onychomys torridus. The sequence continues at coordinate 71,359,946 of NC_050453.1, forward strand.
TTTTACAACAAGATGGAGAATTTTAAGAAGCAAGGTACTAGACTGAAACCTATTTCAAATGATCTGAAACATTGATTTGAGCCGCAGAAGATTGATTTAATGAGTTTACAGTTTGTTTTGTGGGGTGCAAATGGGTGATAAGAAATGTTGCAGGCCAGATGAGAAGACAGTATCTGAATTATTAGTAAGGGCTCAGTAGGCCCACTAAGAGGGAGGCAATCAATAAAGAACAACCTTAAGAAATAAAGAGAATTGGAAGACGTACAGACAGAGATATAGATAAATGCAGATTTAAATAGGTATAGAGATAGAGATGGAGCTTGATAGATTCATAAGTATATACATTACATATGTAGTATGTCAATCAAACTGTTTCAGTCTGTGCCCACTTTCAGTGCCTTTCCACCTCAGGGGTTCCAGTCCTGAGCTTTTAAAAACACTGGATACATTTACAGCTGATGATAAAACAAATGAGATGAAGCATGTTCCACTAAATGATACACACCATAGTCACACGTGCACATACACATATGTGAACATACAGAAAGCAAAGAGAAAAAGTTATATGGTGAGAGAGAGGGGAAGGGGGAGGGAGAATGCTTGTAAATGGAGAGATGGTAGTTGTTATTCTGGGATTCTTTTCTGGTATGTGACTCAAATCCCAGGCATTTATAGACAGACCTTATGTCACGTCACACCATGATTAAAATTGACAGCTGCTGGAGGAACCTACCTATTTAGAGAAACTGTTCTCCATTGCCTGGCTGGCAAAATAAACCTTAAGAGTAACTGAACCCATTCTTCATTTCATTTTCCAGCACATGCCGAGTTCATAGCTGGCCCAATCTATAAATGTAAGTCATCCAGCCTCTAACTCAAGGGAAGAAAGTAGGGAAGCCAAGGGATTCGGCAGCTCCAATTCATCACCCAGGAAATAAACAGGGCCCTGCTACCAGCGTGGTGAGATGATAGCAGCTGGGTTATAACTAAGTGCCCAGCCGGGGTTGTTGAGTGGGACTCGACCAATAAAGCTTGACCTTGGAGAACAAAGGGAATTGGAAGACAGATGACCCAGCCCACAGAGATGAGTTTTCTCCTCTGTAAAATGTGAGCAGGTTGCACACTACCTTGTATTTCTCTGGTTCATCACTTACAGAGCACATTACATTAACAGATGGATTCTCAAGTGACCCTCAACATCTCATTAGGTAGACAATCTTGAAGGCCCAGCCCAAAGGACTTCAAAAGATGCTACCCAAATCATTGTACAGGAGCCCTGTTCTCATACTTGTTCCTCAATCCAAGCTTGTTTTCAATATTCCCAGTCTCTGTAGTGAAGTTTGGTTATGAAAGCGTATAGTGCTGAAGGGCAAATGCCCTTTAAAAAGAAGATACAGGATCCGAGCAGCAATACACCAGCATAGGAAGAATGACTTCAAGCTTCTAAAAACCGATGCTTTTTAACTCCTGTTTCCAACCAGCTGAGACCAAATCAGCACAGCCCTCAGTGTCGCCTGCCTGCTCTGAGAATGCCTGTGATGGCCAGTATCTCCAGCAAGCTTTCACTGGGTGTATATCCAGCATTAGGTCAAGGGTTTCACAAGAAAATCAAACTGACTTCCATATTCTCACACCTTCTTTTGAACCGAAAGCATCCTCACTAGTTACCCAGGCTGTCCATTCAAGGGAGTTTCACTAGCTCAACACATCTGCAGAAAGAAAAGGTTTTTCAAGTCAGTAAAGTGCTTGTTTTGCAAGTATTGGGGATTTGTGTTTTTAAAAAGAAAATTCTAGGTTTGGTGACATGCACACATAGAGACAGAAGGATCCTTGAGTCTGACTGGCCAGCCAGCCTCAAAGTCCAGGTCAGTGAAAGACCCTGTCACAAAAAAAAAAAACAAGGTGAAGTCAGGCATGGAGGCCCACACCTTTAATCCCAGCACTCGGGAGGCTGACACAGGGGGATCTCTTTAAGCTCAAGACCAATGTGATCTACCTAGTGAGTTCTAGGTCGGCCACAAATATGTAGTGAGATCCAGTTACAAAACAAAACAAAGCAAGGTGGAACCCGTCTGAGGAATGACAGTCAACATTGTCTTCAGGCCTAGAAACACACACATGCATGCACACACATGACATCACTTTTGAAGATACTCAAGAGACTATGAAGCTAACACAACAGGAAAGTCCAACAGAGAAACTTCTGTGCACTACAGCCCGAAGTTCCCTTGCAGGAGGAAGATACACACTTGTTCTCTGTAGTCACATTGAGTGGTGCACTGGTGGTCAAATGAGCTGAGACCCAGGCATGTTTCACGGCAGGAATGCTGCTCCAATACCCTTGCCTAGAAGGGTCCTGAACTTGGCTTAGTGCTCTGCTCTTTCCATCAAGAAAATTATTTGTATGTATATATGTGCATGTGTGTGTGTGTGTATCTGTGTCTGAGTGTCTATGTATGTATGTATGTATGTATGTATGTATGTATGTATGTATGTATGTGTAAAGGCCTGAGGTCAATGCCAAGTGTCTTCCCTGATTGCTCTCCATCTTCCTTCTTGAGACAGTCTTTCACTGAACCTAGACTCTCTAATTTAGCTAGACTGGCTGACAGTGAGTCCCAAGGATTGCCCTGCCTCCACCCCTCCACCCCCCAGTGTTTGGAGTACAGGTGCACTCCTATGCCTGGCACTGTTTTTTATGTGGCTGTGGAGAATAAAACTTAGACTGCATGCTCCCACAGCAAGCACTCTACTGAGTTATCTCCCTGGTCCTACCGTCTTAATTCTTACCCTTTTCACATAGAGCCCTGCGTTTTCATTTCAAAATGAATCCTACAACTTAGGCAGCCATCATCATCCAATAATTACTTACTAAACTGAGTTGAAATATGTGGATCTGAAACCTGCTTGTAAGAAACAAGAAAGAAAAGAAGACAGGCCAGTATTTACCAACATTTGGGTCACTGCAAATATTGTATGGACACACATAGGCTGCACTACCGAGTGGGTAAGCTTGAGAATTTGACACCATGACTATATAGAATGAACAGCAGACTGGGCACTTAAAACCAGACCTTTCAAATGTCTATCACCATGACTTTTATGCAACTAGGTAGGGTGTGGGTTATCAAAGAAAATACCCAGAATGCAAATCCCTGGTAACATTCCATGATAAACATGGAAAACCAATGTGCCACAATTTCTATTGTTTCAGTCATTTCAAACCATAACATTTTTGTAAAAATATCTGACCTCTGCATTTGTGACATCACTGTGGGTTAAAAATAAGATTAAGGTTCATAATTCATGTGTTTCCATTAGTTTGGCTATTTGTCCATGTGCTTTTCCGATCTTGGTCTCAACAATTCACACTCTTACAGTCCCTCCTCTTTCTGGACAATTGAATCCCCAGGGGAGTCTTGGCCCTGGAGGAGATAGAAATGGAGGGGAGGGGCTGGGGGGAAGGTGGGGGCGGGGTTGGTGGGGGGAGGACAGGGGAACGCATGGCTGATACGTAAAATTAATATAATAATAATAATAAAACACAAATATAATAAATAAAAAATTAAGATTAAGGATATAAAAAGGATTTTAAAACTAAGAAGCATTACAATGAACTTTGTTCTCAGATCCAAACTAAGTTGTATTTTTATTACTTTTGTATTGTCTTGATTAGTGCACAATTTAGAAAGTTTTATTCTAAATAACTATTTTTTTCTATTAATATTACAATCTTCAATAAATTCTGTTATATGATGACCATCACTCCATGTCCAGAATATAAATCTGGAAATAAAAAACCACGATCTTCAGAAATGGGTTAAGAATGTGCTTTTATGGCTGGAGAGATGGCTCAGCCTTTAAAGGCTAGGCTCACAACCAAAAATATAAGAATGTGCTTTTATTTGTTTTTTGAATACTGTGGAAGCCACCCAGGGTTCAAGTTGAAAGAGACACCTCACTCCATGACCTGCTCATCCCACTCCATGACCTGCCCACCTCACTCCATGACAGGCCAACTCACTCCATGACCTGCCCACCTTGCTCCATGACCTGCCCACCTTGCTCCATGGCCTGCCCACCTTGCTCCATGGCCTGCCCACCTTGCTCCATGGCCTGCCCACCTCTCTGCCAAGATCCAGGCTTGGGGAGCTACTGGCAGTGGTGTCTTTGCTGACTGCTCTCTTGTTTTGCTGAGGACTCTCTGCAGGTGAGTTCAGCACTGGATCCACATTTCTTGACTCAAAACAAAGACTGTCTCAGATCCCCCAATAGAGAAGAGAAAACAACCAAGCAGAATAATGCTAAAAGACAGAGGAACTTAGCAAGCAAATTTATTAAGTAGGCTAAGACATGAAACCTCTTCTCCACTCCCCAGTGGAATCCCCCGTACCATGTCTAGACCTCACAAAGGACTGACAGGGTGGAGATACAGCAAATAATAGAGAAGCAGAATCGAACCAATGCATGGGAAGTCCATTGTGTCTCCATGGAAAGGTAGGGAAGGCTATGACATTGGATACTGCTTTCTTAATAAGAATATAATTAAATAGTACGCGAGTCTTCTCTTTAGAGCAAGAAGGTTGTCTGTGGTATCCTCTCTTCCTATGGCATTTTTGCATTAAAATATTTTCTTCAATTGACAGAATGGGAGTCAAAAGAGAAGCAGGAAAATCAAGATGATAACTAGCCGGGGGAACACTGAATTTGGGGTGTGATATGGTATTTGCCCTCATGAACTCTGCAGCTGGAATTTCTGAAGAGACCTGCACAGAACTAGAGCCTTCAGTGTTCTGTCCTGGGGAAAGGAAGGCGCTCACCAGGCTCCACCCTTCCCCAAGGCTCTAGCAATGATTGACAGATACGGCAAGAGAGAAGTTTTCTTTGTCTTCAGTGGCGTTGACACCCATGAGTGACCCATGCCCCCCTTGGTAATGACCGTTCAGTTCATTTTTCACCAAGCTAGACTTGAGTGGGATCCTCTGTTTCTGTGGTTGATGCGCCTTGGAAGAAAAGGTCATACAACTGGACTCCAAGATGTCAGTTAGGACCTGTCCATAGCAGCCACGCCTGATATGCTTTAACCAAAATCAACACTTTAAAGAGGAGAAGGCTGGCGGCGATAGCTCCAAGACACTGTCGCAAAAGAATAGGAATGAATTTGGGACTCTAGGAAGAGTAAAACACTTTACTAGATTTGGAAAGCATACAGTGAAGCTGGAGTTATTTCCAGGCTTCAGTGGCAGGTATGACAATGGTGTCGGAATGCCAAGGTCCTCTTTATGTCCTTGCATTTCTCTTGGTGACAGAATCTATGGCCACAATAGAAACAGGTCGCAGCCACCATAATAGCTTCCAGATTGCTACTTCTAGAGCTGTTCTGAGAGATTTTCTAATAATCTAAAAATCTAATATTTCTAACAAAAAATAATTTCTAATAATCTAAAACAAAATTTTGCCCTGCCCAAGCACTTGAGTTTGCCCTCACAGAATATGAGTACATACAGTGTCATAATAGACTGACCACATCAACAAATTTCCATGATTAAAAAGCAATGGCTTTCCTTGCAGTCTCCAAATCTTTCTATAAAAGGAAGAAAAGTAACTTTGTCTTGCTGTCTTAATTTATTTGAGTCTATTAATATTTAGAAAACACACAATAGGTGGTAGCACTATTTATTCAATTTATGAAAAACTTTACCACCATGGGGTATGCAGTCTCACATGTTAAATCATGTAAGCACCATCAATATCAGTAGCCACTGTAAGAGTGAAGCCTAAGAGAGCATCCTTACAAAGCGTCCCAAGTGAGTTGTGGACTGAGGTCTTGAGATCAGCTGTGAGCATCTTAACAAAGCAAAGCAGGTAAGTTTTCTGGTTTTCTTTTTTTTTTAATCCAGCCTCAAGCATGGGATACCCTGGGCACGTCACTTTTTCTATTCCTCTTTTCTTCTCTTTTATCTCCTTTTCCCTCCACCTCATATTCACCTGCCCGAACTTCTAAAACCCTTCGCAACCAAGATGAAGTTTTTCACAGATTTCTCTGACTCACTTGCAATCATGTGCAACCTCTTACTCACTCACTTTCCCATCCTTCTTCAATTTTTCATTCCATTTTAACTTTTTTCTGGATGGAGAGACATTGGATTTCCCTTCACTCTATCTAACCGTAAGCTGAGATGGTAAAAACTGGCTAGTTTGCAAAGAAGTAAGGGATGGGGAAGAGAGAGGGGCTGGGGAGAGAAAGAGAGACTACCACTTCATCTTCAGTTTTTAGCATTTTATACTTGATGGGCTCTCGATAGATATTAAGGAAAAAAGTTGTGTTACCATCACGTATTGTCCTAACAAAAATCTGTGAATCTGGGCTGAGGAGGATGGCTCACTTAATAAAATGATTCCATTGCAAACAGGAAAACATAAATTCCATGCCCAGAATTCACATTTCAAAGACTAGTGTGATGTGTTTATAATCAGAGGTATGGGGAAGTGGAGGTGAGACAGGCAGTCCCCAGGGCTCACTGGCCAGCCAGCTAGCCTAGCCTACTTGGTGAGTCCCATGCCAGAGAGAGATTCTGTCACAAAAATCAAGGTTGATGGCACCTGAGGAAAGATAACTGGGTTTGTTCTCGGGCCTCCACAAGCATATGTACATGCACATACATGTACATGCCACATATAAACATGCGCACAGATAAGAATTCATGACTCTTAAACATAGTACAGAATTATTTCAGAACTAATTCCCCACCCCACCCCCTTGCATCCTGAAATGTCTGTGTGTCTAGTTTTTTCCAGCAGAACTTGAACAGAAATGATAAGAGTCCTCTTTGAGATGGTATTTTCAAAGCATGCCCCTTTCTCTTCCAATAGCTGGACATAAGTAAGGACAAGATCCTGCATCGCATAGTCACAGACAGAAGAATCCTGTGTACCGAAGTTACAATGGAAGTGGGAAAACCCTACACTGAACATCTTTACATAAGTGAGAGAAAAGCATCCTGTTACCCACACAGAAGTATGTTTGTGACAATTTATAACATGTAAGAATAGGAAGAAGGGGTTGGGGATTTAGCTCAGTGATAGAGCACTTGCCTAGCAAGCACAAGGCCCTGGGTTCAGTCCTCAGCTCTGGCAAAAAAAAAAAAAAAAAAAAAAGAATAGGAAGAAAACAAATATTCAACAAAATGTTTGTCAGCTTGTACATGGATAAGCAAATGTGCCGCATACATGCATAAGAGTTGTATATAGCCATTAAAACAAAGAATATTCTGGGGCTATACATAAGAACATGGATGAGTCTTCAACAGCATTATTGTAGGTTAAAGAAGGAAGACAAGGAAAGGCCATACACAGATGCTGTGGAACAATCTTTTTGTACACTATGAATATGTCTTACTCTCATTGGCTAATAAAGAATTCACTGGCCTAGAGCTGGGAAAGAGGAGGTTATGTAGGAGAAACAGACTAAGAGGAAGCTGGGAGGAAGAAGGGCAGTCACAGGAGTCAGAAGAGTTGCCAGCCAGATGCAGAACAAATTGGAAACACAAAATGGGATAGAGGTAAAAGCGAAAAGCCTTGGAGCAGCACATAGATTAATGGAAATGGGCTAAGTTGTAAGAGCTAGTTAGCAACAAGCCTGAGCTATCAGCTGAGCATTTATAATTATTATTAAGTCTCTGTGTGTTTATTTTGTAGCCAGCAGTGGGGTCAGGAAAACTCTGTCTACACACCAAATTATGCCATCAGTATTCTGGGAAAGGCAAAACCACAGGGACAGAGACCTGAAGGGACCCAGCAAAAGACAGCCACCATGGAATTTTGTGGGGTAACAGAGATGTTCAACAACTTGATTGTTGTAATGAGTTCTTAGCTGACAACTATCATCAGGGCTCACTGGGTTATAAACTTGGAGAATTTCAAATTGAGCTGGTCAAGGACTAGTTCAGTCAAGCCTTTCGAGCATGAGGACCTGAGCTCAACTCACAGAACCCACATTAGAAAAAAAAAAAAAAAAAAAGCAGGCAAGGTGGTACATGGCTGTCATTCCAGCACTGGAGAAGTGGAGGCAAGCTGGTCCCTGAGGCTCACTGGCCAGGCAGCCTTGCCTACCTGGTGTGTTCTAGGTTAGTGAGGGACCCTGTCTTAGAAGAAAGAAAGTGGACATGCCTGAGGAATGACACTCAAGTTTAACCCCTGGCCTCTACATGCACATGCACACACACACTTACACACACATATATCTACACACACACACACACACACACACACACACACACACACACAGAGGGTAGAATTTACATTCTATAAATTATTTCTCAAAAAAGACTGATTTTCCATTATCAAAGTACATTGTATAAATATATGAAATTATCAAAGGATAAGATCAATAAAACACAATTTAGTCTTTCTAGAGGCTATAGTCCTTCACGGTTGACAATACTTCAGCAGTTGTATTAATGTAAATGCCTATGTGGGCAGAACCAATTTGGCTTGGTGGGTTTTTTAATTACGTTTATTTATTTGCATATTAATTGGGAGTGGTGTACACAGGCCAGAGCACACACTGTTACAGTGCACACAAGGGGACCAGAAAACAACTTATGAGAGTTGTTTCTCTCCTTCTACCTTGTGGGTCAGGGATGAATTCCAGTCGTCAGGCTTCAGGACAAGCATCTCTAGTGCCAGCCTCCTTCACCAGTGTTTATGCGTAGACAAGTAAAACTTCTACACTGAATTTTTCACTAGTTTTTATAAATTGTGAGATTTTTGAGCTTTTCTTTTTGGGCTTCACTTCATATCTGGTTTCTTTCTGGCAGTCAGCTGCTTTTATTAACTTGTGTAACATGAAGTTGGGAGGGGTTGTGTATAGAAGGTGTGAATCCAGGAGGAGTTGGAGGAAGTGGAGAATAAACATGATCAAAAGACATTGTATACATATCTGAAATTCCCAATGAATAAGTAAAAAACACAAGGTGAAACTGAGTTTTTAAATTATTGATGGGATTTTATTTTCTCTTAAAAATAAATACTTTATTAATTCTTTGAGAACCACCAATGTGTTTTGATCATATCCACCCTTAACTGCTCTCCTTAACTCCTCCCAAATCCATCACACCTCCCTACCCACCCCTAACTTTGTGTCCCTTTTAATTTAATAACCTATAATACCCTATTTATGCTATGTATTTGGGTAAGCTCATTCCCTGGAGTATGGTCAACTTACCCAGGGTCACACCATTACAGAAATTGTCTATCCCCCAGAAGTCATCACCTATCCATTGCTCTTCAGTTGGGGTGGGGACCCATGATCCCCTCCCCACACACATACACACCATGTTAGGACTCCAGCCAGCCTGATCCTTTGCAGACAATCACAGCTGCTGTGAGTTACTGGGTACCGAAGTCCTGTCATGTTCAGAAGACACTGTTTTGCTCTGGTCCCTCTCAACCTCTGGCTCTTACAATCTTCCCAGCCCTTCTCCCACAACAGTCCCTGAACCTCAGGGGGAGTGTGATACAGATGTCTAATTTGTGGCTGCACACTCCTCACTTATTTATCCCTGAGCTTGGACCAGTTGTGAATTTCTTCATTAACCAACAGCCACAACACAAAGATATTTCTCTGAAGGTCTGAGGGCTGCACTAAACTATGGGTACAAGGTTGGAAAAATAAAAAGATTTTATGTTTCCAAAACTTAAGAAATAGTAATATATATACACATATATTTCCATACATAAAAATCTTAAATTGGAGTTACCCTACACAAGGGATTGTGCTCATCCCAGAAGCTGTAGACTGTCTACTAAAAAAATCCCAGCACTAGATGCGAGACACATCCCCTAAAGATGTTGCTCTGAGGCATCCTGGAAATGCTCAAAGCAACCCAGGCTTTTGCTATTGCTTGTATTTGCCCACCTGAACTTACTGGTATGAAGGCACCACATGCATTGCTCATAGGACATGGAGAAATCAATCTTCAGTGACCAGGAAGCATGCTCTCTTTGCTGGCTTGTTCTCATGGTACCCGAGGGTGTTTTGCAAGCTGCTGTGGTGGCGGTGGTGGCAGGGATAGTGGTGGTGGTAATCATCATCATCATCTTACCTAGCTGTGATCCCTGTGAACTGTAACCATGAACAGCATGGGAAAAAATGCCTACGGGTGCACCAGTGATAATTCTGATATGATATGTGAGTAACCAACTTCTTTCTTATTGATTTTGTAGGAAGCATACCCCTGGTACTACAAATCCAGCCAAGAAACAATGATTGGGTAAATTACAATGCCCAGAGTAAACTTACTGTTATTATTTTGCTAAATGGACATGGTATCAAACTGCCTTCTAAATTTTTTAAGTAATGTATGAAAACATTGGAATATAATGGAATATGTAGTGTCATCCCGGCTAATACATGGAGAGGAAGGAGGAATGCACTCCCACTCTGTACCAGAGGCAGTTTTTACACGCTCCAAGAGGCCCTGCATGGTGTCAAGCTTATAATAAGTGTTCAAGGGGAAAAAATGTGTTGAAGCAAGTTTAATTCCTCTCTCACAATTTTTATATTCTGTAGTTTGCCTACGATCATTTATATATTCATTCATCCATTTCCCCCTATCACTGCACACCATAAAACAAAGGCTGCCGGGCTCCAAACTCCGTGAACACGTTTTTCAAATACTTCCCATGCAAGCAATCAGCCGTCGGTCTGTTTTATTCATAAGACAATTTTTCTTTCTAGCTGCTGGAGCCACTTAAACATTTAATATCCATAAAACTGCTTTAATTTTTTAAGGACACAAATGGGGATTCCATCACACTGAACAGGGAATCATTTGGTGTCATGGCAACAGGCCCCACTGTACCACTCAGCCTTCACTTGCAAAGGGTAGTTACCCCACAAAAGTCTGATTTCTTGGTCATCCTTCTAACTCTCACATGGAGAATCCTAGACTTCCAATGATCAGAGTTCCCCTTTTCTTTCCACTTCATAATAATCCTTTTCCACTTTGTGAGGAGTTAATACGCCTTGCATGCCATTGGGTCTGTTTCCAAAAAATAGCTCAGAATAAATGAAAGTACATTAGAAAGAAATTATAGAAGAGAGAAAAGTATGTTCTGGTAGAGAGTGGAAACAAACTAAGCATTATCTTTCTCCACCACTGTTCTTTGAAAGAGGATCTCTTGCTGAACCTGAGCTCATTGATCTGCTGAACTACCTGACAGAGAGCCCCAACAGTCTTCCTAGTTCAACCCATCTGGAGCTGTGATACACACCCACACTGTGGTGCTCAGGTCCTCATACTTTTTCAATAAGCACCTTATATACACTGAGCCAGCTCCCAGCTTCCAGGAGGTAGATTCTCTGTGGGTTTCTGAAATCATTCCCCCAAGAAGATAGCTGTTGTAGAATATTACTTTAACTATGGGAAGGTGTGTTACGTTTCTTTCTGCTGCCTTTGTTAAGATGTGAGGATATGTTACATTTGTTTATGTTCCATTTGTTTAATTATGTAAAGATGTGTAGAATTTGTTTCACCTTGCCTGCCTAAGGTACCTGATTGGTCTAATAAAAAGCTGAACAGGCAATAGCTAGGCAGGAAAGAGATAGGTGGGCTGGTGGGCCAAGAGAATAAATAGAAGGAGGAATCTAGAGAAGAAGAAGAAGAAGAAGAAGAAGAAGAAGAAGAAGAAGAAGAAGAAGAAGAAGAAGAAGAAGAGGAGGAGGAGGAGGAGGAGGAGGAGGAGGAAGAGGAGGAAGAGGAGGAAGAGGAGGAGGAGGAGGAAGAGGAGGAGGAAGAGGAGGAGGAGGAAGAGGAGGAGGAGGAAGAGGAGGAGGAGGAGGAAGAGGAGGAGGAGGAGGAAGAGGAGGAGGAGGAGGAAGAGGAGGAGGAGGAGGAAGAGGAGGAGGAGGAGGAAGAGGAGGAGGAGGAAGAGGAGGAGGAGGAAGAGGAGGAGGAGGAGGAAGAGGAGGAGGAGGAGGAAGAGGAGGAGGAGGAAGAGGAGGAGGAGGAGGAAGAGGAGGAGGAGGAAGAGGAGGAGGAGGAAGAGGAGGAGGAGGAGGAAGAGGAGGAGGAGGAGGAAGAGGAGGAGGAGGAAGAGGAGGAGGAGGAGGAAGAGGAGGAGGAGGAGGAAGAGGAGGAGGAGGAGAGGGATAGAAGGACATGCCCAGGGTCAGAAGACATGGAGACAGTAGGAAAATAAGATAGAAAAAAAGAAAGGAAGGAAGGAAGGAACGAACGAACGAACGAACGAACGAAAAAAGGCCTGAAGCAAAATGTAGATAAAGAGAAATAGATTAAAATAAGAGCTGAGATAAGGCCTATCATTCATTACTAATAATAAATCTCTATGTTATGATTTGGTTGGTAGCTCCAAAAGAAAAAGCCTAGTACAGATACCCAATTAGAATATTGGTTCAGAGAAAAGACAGTTTGAAATCAGGCAGATGAGTATTTGAGTCCCCATATCCTTTCTGTTTCTGTGACTTGGTGTGTAATTCAAGCTCTCTGAGCCTCAATGTTCTCATCCTTAAAATTGTAAGATATACCTATTGACAACAAAGAGTTATATATTTTATCTATTATCCCTCCCAAGGGCTTCTGTGCTGTTAAATTAAGACTGACTTGCATGGCAGTACAAAATATATCAGGTTGCTCTTTGCTCTTGCATCTCAGGGGTAAGAATGTTCTGAAAGTGAAATAACTTTCCATTTTGAAATAATTTGTGGTAATGTAAGAAGATATATAAATGAAAACTGAGACATTGTACTCATGGCATCAGGAGCTCTGTCAATGTATTTTACAACTGTAGCCACAGCCTGGTGCATAGCAGGTGACTGAAGTCACTAAATATTCAATAAAACGGATTCTGGACTTACCTAACCACAGCAGTTGTTATCTCTCTGATGATATTTGCCTTCTTCAAATATGAGAAAATTATCTGGAGCTGGAAAAATGACTCCATGGGTAAAACCAGGCAAGTATGAGGACCTGAGTTCAAAGCCCAGAACTCCCCTTTTGAGGTGGATGCAGTCGTGCACACATTTGTAAGCCCAACACTCCTGCTGTGAGATGGAAAGTGGAGACAGGAGAATCTCTGGAAGCCACAGGCCAGCTAAGCTGGCACACACAGCTATGAACAAGAGTTTCTCTCAAGAACAAAGCACAAAGTTAGGACAGACATCAGAGGTGGTCCTCTACCTCCCTGTTCTCTGTGGTATATGTGCACTTGTACCTACACATACAGATGAATATGCACATGTATCAAATGCACACACACACACACACACATTTGTGCATTTGCTTACAATTGCCTATTTTAAAAAATAGACTATTCTAAATGATTCTTCTAGTTCTGAAATGCAATCACTTATATCATAGTCCCTGAAAGTGAACATGGGCTTAAGTGGCCATCTGGTTTAATTCTGTCACCATTGCCTCTGATTTCACCTTAGCAGTAGGGCCCTGAAATCTATGACACATTGTTACCCATCATCTTGATGAAATAGACGTAAATGTCATCTCATGATATTTCTGTGTCTCTCTGTATAGACCATTAATAATCCCCTACCTAAAAAAACAGTGCAGGGCCTACTCACTGAAATGTCAGAATTGACATACTAAGATTTTAGTCCTCAGGTTGGAGTCCGGCACCTAAGAAAGAGCAATTTGTATTCTGGGACCCACTGTAGCCTTCTGCACGGCTCCTTGACATTATCAGGGGTTTCTAGAAGTAAAACCTGTTTCCCAGGACACATTTTCACTCTGGTCAGACAATTAATGACTGAGGCTATTAAAGCTAATCTGTGGTTGTTAGTGTTTGAAAAGGGAGCTCCTTGGTAAATGGGCTAAGAAAGAAGACATTCAAATAGAGGCATCAGGGGACTGGCCCAGCACTTGGGAGCACTTACTCTTGGAGATGACTCAAGTTCTATTCCTAGCACCCACATAAAGGAGCTTATAATTGCCTTGAACTTCAGCTCCAGGGAACTTCTGGTCTCCATGGGCACCTGCACTCATATGCACATACTCACAGGGACAGGCTCACCTACGCACACATTTAAAAATAAAAACTTTTGAAAAATAGATGCATTGAATTAAGTGACCTTTTAGCTTTGGATGGATGATGGACAGATGATGGGAATGGATGATGAATTCATCTGTAAGGTAGGCAAATGGCAGAGAGGATGGTGACCTTCCTGGAGGGTCTGCCCAGCATAAAGAAACAGAATGGCTTCGAAGATTAATTAAGCACTCAGTCACTGTTAGGATGGAAAAAGTGTAATTTGTGGTTTTGAAAAAGTTTTTAGTGTTAAGTAAATAAAAGATGCCCTCCTCACCTTCCCCCATAATGAAATTTCTTCCTTAAGTCCTGATGACAGAGAGGTTAATGGAAAGCTTGGGGAAAATTGCTAAGTTTGACAATTGAATGATAGCAGGAGAATTAGTATAGTCTAGGAGGATGAAATGGCTGGGGAGGAAAGCAGAGGGATGGGTGCCAGGCCGGCCAGGATGGTGCATACAATCTAATACATAGCTTCATCAGGACTCAGCACAACCATGTAGTTTACTCCTATAAAAATGAGTGTCTGCATTAGGACGAGAAGTCTTTCATGGAACTCTGGTCTTCCTTTGCCGATTTTTTTATAATCTGGTACTCTTATATCCCACAGATTTCCTAAAGACATCTTAATGAGATTTTGTATTTGTTAACTCCTAGATTCAACTACATTGTCACCCAGAATTCTGAGTCCCACACTCTCCCTGCAGTTCTGGAAATGAAATCACCCCATGGAAAGTTTCACACGTGAAATGCAAGGCATTAGACTGGGTGATGACTCCGTGGGTAAATTGTTTCCTTGCAAGCGTGAGGCCCAAACTGTGTATAAAAACAGGGCACAGTGGTGTACACTTGTAATCCCACACTGAGGAGGCAGAAACAGGAGAATCCTGCAGCTAGAAACTGAGGCCATCTTGTGATGACATCAAGTAAGACTACTTGGTGAGTTCCAGGTCAATGAGAAACCCAATTTAAAAAGAAGAAGAAGAAGAAGAAGAAGAAGAAGAAGAAGAAGAAGAAGAAGAAGAAGAAGAAGAAGAAGAAGAAGAAGAAGAAGAAGAAGAAGAAGAAGAAAGAAATTTATTTATTCTAATTTCATTTCTGTTGCTATAATGATATAACTTTGAGGTGAAGAGTTTTATTTGGCTTACAATTCCAGGTTATAGTCCATTATTGGGAGAGGGTGAAGACAGAAACTTGAACAGCTGGCCACTTCAAAGAGAGAAAGAGCAAAGACAAACACACCCATGATGCCTGCTCACTGCTTATATTCAGCTAGCTTTCTTCGTTCTTAATATAGTTCCAAGCACAACCCATGAAATCATACACACATTGGACTGACTCAATCAGTCATCAAGATGATCCCCCACAACATGCCATGGGCCAACCACATTTAGATGACACCTAAATAGAGACTTTCTTCCCAGGTGATTCAAAACTTATCAAGCTGACATTTAACATCAAAAGCAAAATCAGAGATGGCTTAGCAGTAAAGAACACAGGCTCTTCTTCCAGAGGACCCAGATTTGGCTCCCAGCACCCAAGTGGTAGCTCACAACCATCTAATAATTCTAGTCCTAGGAAATCCAATACCCTTTTCTGGCCTCCAAAGGCACCAGATGGTGCACAAACATATATGTAGACAGAATATCCATACACATAAAATAAATAAATAAATCAGATTTTAAAAAATTAACTATCATAATGTCTTTTTAGAAACAACATCTGATGTTGTCTTCTGCCACACACACCCACACATACACACGTACACACATACATATAAATACATACACACATGCACAGAGAGAGAAATACACACTTACACACACACAAACACCCATACTACAAATACACTGATGGAATTAAATGCCGTGGACCACAAACAGAAAAAGAATGTAAAAGTCGGAGTGAGGTCTGTTGGGAAGAAACATTTTAGTGGGAGGAGGGATGGCATAGGAAAGCATGTCATACATGTATGAATTATAGAAGAGAAAAGAACAAAAGAGAGTTTATGTTTGAAAAATTATGAAGAATACACCTCATTCCTGGAACTCACCACAAGGGTAAGGAGAGATGGCTTCTCAGGCTGAAAACCAGTGGGGAACATGTGAAGCACTATTCTGGTTTCTGGAAAGTTCCACTGACTTGAAAGATTCAGACATCCATGTATCTAGATGCTCCTTCATAGAGCCAAATTGCTGCCCTGATATCTACACCTTTTCCTATAACCAGGGAGTACCCTGAATTCCCCCAGTGAGTAGCTGCTGCTGCATTGCAAACATGGCCACTGTGTGATGAACGCTCAAAGCTATAGAACCCAGTGAGCCAAGTTTGGCAGCTCACCTGGTGACTTCCTGGCAACAGTACTCCAGACATAATGGCTCTGTGATTGGTTAATCTGGATTGCCAACTTGATTGGCCTCAGAATTACCTCATAAACAAATCTCTGGGCAGGGCCATGGGGAAATTATCTAGATTAGGTTAATTGTGCTAAAAAGATCCATCCTGGATGCTGGTAGTGCTAACCATGGGCTAGGATCCCTCACTGCATTCATCCTTCTCTGCTTCCCAGCTGTGGATGCAATATAACGAGCTGCCTCATGCTCCTGCTATGATGACATCTCTACCAAGGTGGACTGTGCCCTCAAACTGTGACCAAAATGAACCTTCGTGGAGAAGCTGCTTTTGTCAGTCAGAGCATGGGAAAGGAAGGTGTCCGACGCCAAGCTCCCTTGGAAAGTTCTTCTTCACGTGAACGACATGAAGCCAACTCTGCTCTCAATGTCATTCTCCTTAGAGACACGATCAAAGAGACACTAAGCAACTCCCCCTAGAGTGAGATAGCCACCAAAGGGAGGATATAGGATCTGGGCTGTGGCATCCTTTCTCACCACACTGTTGATCCAGAACGTCCATCCCACCTATGCCCCATCCCAACAGTCCCAGGGCATCCTAGGCCATGCCTCACCTCTATCTATTATACCTTCCGTGAATCCTGTCTCTGCTGGAAAAACTCAACACTGACCATCTATTCAATTTTCACTCAAAAGCAAGGAAGGAGTGATGTTTGTGTTTGTAGGCTTGCTCTGAGCTCTAACAACATTCGAGGTAGCTTCTCACAAGATCTGTAATGGTGGAAAACCAGTGGCTCTAATTAGTTACCATGGAAGGACACAAGGCAAAACTAGCCAAAGGAAAAAGATGCCAGAGGTGCGGTCTTCATGATCCCTCAATCTTCTGGGGCTCTTGTCCTCACGGAGTCACATAGGATGTGCTTACCTCTTCTAGCATCAGATTGTGACAATACACATGAAATCCTGTGAAGTAGAGAAGCCACCAAAGATGCAAAGCCTCAGAGTTTATACTGAGGGCCTCACATCCCTCCCTGTAGCTTACACCATAGTGCTTCCAAAAGGAAAAGAATGCTCAACAGAACCTTATTGCCTTAGAAAACAGGTGAGATAGACTAAGCCAATCTTTGGAGGAAGGTGAGGATCGCCTCAAATCCATGCTCCTAAGTGGTGGTCAGGGAATCTACAAATAGCTCTTTCCAGACAGCAGTCATGCCCACCACATCAATCTTTCTGAACACCTTGCTGCCCACCAGGCACCATTCTAAGAATGTCTTACAAGGGACTAGAGAGCTTGATTAGGGGTTAACAAGCTACTGCTATGGCACAGTCCCTAGGTTAAATTTCCAGTATCCACATCAGGAGTTCACAACCTCCTATAACCCAAGCTCCAGCAGATCTTACCACCATTGGTACCTGCAATCAGTTGCACAAACCCCCATAGACACATACAAGTCTACATAGTTCACATATTTAAAAATAAATGAATTTTTTTTAGTCTTACAAAGATTGATGTTGTAAGCATTTGATATGTTCCAGCTGAAGTGTCAATGCTGGCTATACTGGAGGAAAACTAGACAAAAGCCTGTCCTTCACAGAGGGAAATAACCTAGTGCAGGGAGTAAACATCAAAGAAATGGATAAACATAAAAGAGACAATATCTGAAGCAAACTGAGTGATACAAAGGAGCAGAGATGACAGACATTCTGAGAGACTGTTGTAGAGAAAAGCCTGGGCTCCACTGGTACAGTGGAAAAAGGGGTAAGTCATATGACTTTCAGCAGGAAAAGCTTCCTGGGCAGAAGGAAAAGGAAGTGCTCAGACTCTGGGAAGGAAATGTACTTGGTTTGTAAGGAGACACAGCAAAGGAGCTCAGGAAGGCAGAAGAGCCACAGGTAATGCAATTACAGAGGTAAAAATACATCCAAAGCCCAAAGTCCTGCATATGAGTGTGAGAGGTTGAAAGAGGTAGTCTCATCACATGGTCTAGTTTATGATTCAAAAAGTGAAGAGCATGTTCCCTTCCTACAAAAGACCCTCTATCTAAATGAAGCAAGTTCCGAGTTAGTAAGAATAGGGTGGGTAAGACCTTAGAGGTACGAAACAAGCAAAGCTTAACAGCTAATGCCAGCTTAAATCCCAGAAATTAATATTTTGTGAGATTGTGTTGCCTCAGTTTTATTAATTTATTTTTATATAATTGCCAACTTGACACACCCTAGAGTCCCCTGGGATAGAGTTTCAGTAAGGGTTTGTCCAGATTGGCCTGTAGGCAAATGTCTGCAGGGGGTTGTCTAGATCTCCTTAATAGATGCAGGATGGCCCTAGCCTGAAAGAGGACAAAGCTATTCCCTTGTTTGGGGCTCTGAACTGTAAGAGCAGAGATAGCCAGCTGAGCAACAAGCACCATGTTCATTCCTTTCTCTGTGGTCTTGAGTGTATGTAAACTGATGAGCTGCTTGAAGTCCCTGCTTCTTCCATTTATTTCCCTCCTGTGATGGACTGGAACTTGGGTGCTGAGATAAACCCTTTCTCCCTAACTTGCTGTTTGTCAGTGTGTTGAATCATAGCAACAGAAAGGAAAGCAGGACAGAGGTTAACATCTGTCCCAGTTTTGCCCATGGCTCTGTGGGAAACAGCAGCCTAGATGGGGATGAATACAGACATGAACAGCTGAGCTCTACACACATGAGGAGACATTTGAACTGAGAAAGGAAAAGTGCTCTATCCAATACTGGGAAAATCCAATGACCATGTGCAAAAACACCAACGAACTGTGATCCGGACCTTGTACCATATACAAAAATCCTCAAGAGCATGGTATGCCAAATAGTTGCCAGGAGATTTGCAAAGCTGGCTCCAAGCTTTAAGCATGATACTGTGGTCTCCTAGTCTCCATGTGTCCTTAACATAAGGGCCATGTCTGCAAGAGAGTCCCTCTGAATGGAAACATACTATGATTGTATTTGTATTTTGTGGAAGACAAAAACTACAGAAATGTTGAACTGTTGATTAGCAGAGGTCATAGGACTGGGGAGGACAGGACTCCACAGATGAAGACGCTCCTAAGATCACGAAGTGACTCTCTGGGACCTATCAAGAGGGCAGCTGGAAATGTAACTAGGCAAGAGGTCACAACACATAGGTTTAGTAGGAAGGGGCTAAAATTGCCAAATGAACTACAGCGCTGATAGTCTCATATGAACTCCCCCCTCCCCCATTCACGTTACAAATAAGACTTCCTCTTAGAAACCTTGTAGGGGCATGTGAAATCATGGAAGAGCTTAAGCAGTCTCATAAATTCAAATATATTAGGATAAATTGGTAAGTGTTGCTCAATTCTCTGTTTCCTGCACATGAATTCTAGCCAGGTATGATAAAGCATACTTGTAAACCCAGTACTCAGAAGGCTAAGACAGGAGGATTGCTACCAAGTGCAGGTGAGGTGGGGACAGGCTGGGCCAGACTTCCAAAGCAGATATCAAGACCTAGCAAAACAAAGAAAGAAGTCGTAAGGGTGAGTGGGGTGGAAGAGGGAATGGAGGAAAGAAGGGAGAGAGGCAAAGAGGGAGAGAGGAAATTCTACAACTAGAAATGTGTGTGTGTGTGTGTGTGTGTGTGTGTGTGTGTGTGTGTGTGTCCATCTACATATCTCCTTCTATACATGCACTTGCACGTGTCTCCATATGCATGTCTGTGTGATGTGTGTGTGATTATGGTAGTGAATATGTTCACACAAACTAGAAGAAGCAACAATTCTTAATTAGGAGAACCAGAGCTAATTTTAGTCTGTCACGGGCCACTGTGTGACCTGGAGAAGCCAGTCCCCTTCTCTCAGGTCACACCATTTCCTGGTCCATGGATGAAAAGTTCATTCAAGTTAATTTCTAAGGTGCCATGAAGCTCAACATTTCTATGACTCTAAGACCCATAAAAGACTCATTATTCTCTCTGTACTTTAATAAGCAAATGTGACCACTGCGGGCAGATTAAATAAAAGAGCTAAAGATTGATGGGGTCACCTCATGATTTTCCAATAAAAGCTGAGTCGAGTAGAACAACAGCCGTGATGATGGGACACAGCCAGGCTGTGACAAAGGTGGGTAACAAAGTTGCTGCATGCTTCTTCTGGTTGGGTTTTCAAATAACTCCTCAGCAGAACCAGGAAGATGCTGGCCTGCATCCTCTTTCCTGGATAAACTGTCCTGCAACTAAGCAGGGCTGATATTGGTCAAGAAGGAAATTTGAACTCAACCATTCATTTATTTTATGCAAATTTATGGAGCACAAGGTGTGTGGTGGACCTGAGCTAAGAATAGTAAGGGAAAGAAAGCTTCACCCTTATCCTCACAGCTCATTACTAGTCATGAAGGAAGCACATAAACCACTTCTAAAGACAATGAACACTCAAAACCTAGGGATTCATGGGTACCCAAGTGAGAGAAGATGGATTCTCAAATGGAAGATCTTCATAAGCTCTTAAGAGATGAGTGCCAGGTCCCTCAGAAGGGAGCTAGAGAGAAGGCTGGTAAACAGTGTGGAGTGCAGCAAGAAAGATGTCTCACTGAGTCATGATTAAGCAAGATAAGCAATTTAGTTTGTTTTGGAACAAATGATTATTAAGAAATACTGGGTTGGTGAGATGGCTCAGTCTGTAAAATGCTTAACTTGCCAGCAACAGAATCTGTATTCCAACCCCAGAACCCATGTAAAAAGATATGAACATAGTGGTGCATGCTTGTAACCCCACTGTTGAGCAAGTGAAGGATGGCAGATCCCTGGGGCTCCCTGGCCAGCCAGGGTACACAAATTGGAGAGACCCAGGCCAATGAGAGACCCTGTCTCAAAACATAAGATAGAGAGAGATGGATAAAGATACCCAAGTGAGCCTTTGGCCTCTCCACACAGTTGTATGCACACCATGCACGTATGCACACACACACACACACACACACACACACACACACACACATACACAAAGAATGTCCCACAAATGAAACTGGTATCGCAAGGCCCACCTTCATATGGTTTGAGAAACATGATGCTCTAGCGACAGTAGAGATCTCAGCTGTGTGTGCACAGAATGGACTGAATTCTCCCCCTGCACCCAGCAATCATTTCATTCTTACAGCAAATGTAAAAGTACACACAGTCTACTCAGGACCAAACACACAGAGCTCATCAAGACAGCAGCCTACCCTGGGAAACTTTAAAAGTGAATCAGAAAAAGCAATGCTCATTAATGGAGCATCCCCCCGAGATGGTTTGGGATGCACTTCTAAGCACTTTGCAGATTCAGGAAGATCTTACAGCTCAGAGCAGAACACCCCAATGCTGTGTGGTGTTAGAAGCAAAACCAAAGCAAAAGCCCATCTGGGGGCTCAGAGAAAGACCACACATCTTGACTTTTATTCATTTTTAAAATAACACAGACGTACATGTGCGCACACACACACACACACACACACACACATCAAATGCACATACATATGTGCATGCACACATACTCACTCACTTTTTCTGGGGTTGTAACCTACAGAGTTGGATTTATTTATGTAATTTTGATTTTGTTTTGGGTTTAGATTAAGTTCTTTATTTTGTTTGTTTTAGTTTTTTAATTTATCATTTGATTTTAAGTGTGTGAATATTTTGCCTACAAATCTGTGTGTGTACCAAGTGTGTACTTGGTACCAACAGAGGTCAGGAAAGGGACTGGATCCTCTAGGATTGGAGTTTGGATGGTCATGAGCTACTGTGTGGGTGATGGGCCGTGAACCTCAGTCCTCTGCAGAAACAGCTGCTGAGTCATTTCTCCAGTGCCTTGTTTTTCTCTTTGTTTTGTTTGCAGGCAGGATCTCACAGTGCCATCCTGGCTGGCTGGAAATTCACTAGGTAGATCATACTGGCCTTGAACGTGCAAAAATCTGCCTGCCTCAGCCTACTGAATGCTGGAATTAAAGATGTGCACTATATCGGGCTTTCTTTATGTAATTCACATGCATAATGCTTTCACTTAAGACTTGGAGTATCTAAAAATGGACATGAAACAAGCAGTCAATTTTTAGTAAATCCCAGAGAGTTTTGACATTTTAAACACAGACAATCAGCATACACATAAAGTTGAGCTGCAGAGGTGGTTCCATCAGTAAAGCATGTCATGCAAGCATGAAGACCTGAGTTCAGATCCCTAGCATCCACTTAAAAGCCAGGTATGACAGCGTACACATGTTAACACAGATCTGGAAAGCCAACATAAACAGACGCCTACACTTGCTGACCAGGCAGACTGGCAAATAGCTGAGTGTCATACTCAATGAGAAACACTATTTCAAAAAGTAAGTGAGGAAGACACCTAGTATCAACCACCTGCTTCTACATATATATGTACACTCACGCGTGTTGTACCTACATGCACACATGTATACACAAATAGAGACACATAAACACACCCTAGGCACACAAAATAACCATAAATAAATTTACAAAACACAAGGAGTCAGGTTGGCCAAGCTTTTGCTAAATGCTGTGAGGATGATTTCTGTCTGGGATGTTGGATGAGTGCTGTCTTTTATACTAGAGGTTTTCGTGTCCTATAAATGGACTGAGTCAGCTGGAAATGCTTAAAATTGAGCCCATCATCCAGATGTTCAAGCATCGTGCTGTCAAAGAAGCAGATCTGCCGGCTCCCTCATATGCGAAAGCCAAGTTTATATTTGGTTCTAGACAGAAGCAAATGTGTTTATGCTAGTGGTTACACTTTAAAATTAATTTTCCCCTCTAATTTTTCCAACTCGAGTTTCACATTTAAGAATTTATTCATCCCCTGATCTCCATAAATCAGATCCACGAAGCAATAAACAAAGTTCAGATGATGAAGCGCTGGCGCTTTAATTAAAACCACCTTTCCCGGCGCACGGCAAGTTCACCCTTGTGGAACCAGCGCTTTTCTAAATGAACTTTCCCAATTTAGGAAAGGACCCTTCTGGGGCACAAGAGCATGGCTGGCTCTTTGTAATGTCTTAATTTTTTTAGGGAGTCAAGGTATTATTGAGGGACGACCATATATCAAACATTTTATTGATTTCCTTTTTCCCATCAACCCCCTCCTGTGCCATAAGACATTTAAAATATCAACAAGTATATGCAATTGTCGTCAACACTTTGAAATGATGAGAGCCATCAAATACAAAGCAGAGGTGTCATTAACCTTTATCTTGTGCACTAGTGTGAACAGTCTGTCAAACTGGCGCCCCACTGCCAACCCGGACTCCCCATCCCACCTCCACTCCCCTCCCCTGCTGCCCAACATAACTTTATGGAATAACACCTGATAGACAGTGTCAATCTCATGACTATCTCCCAACAGTAGCATTGTATAAATGGGTTCTGTGGGACTGGAGAGGTGGCTTAGTGGTTAAGAGCACTCACCTCGATCTGAGCTTGGTTTCCAGCACCCTCGTTGGGTAGCCTACCACTGCCCTTGTTCACCTCTCCTGGACTTCTCAGACATTACACTCATGTTCACAGACCCACAGAGGCATACACATAAAAATAAAATACAGTTTTAAAGAGATTCTGCTCTTTTCCTGTCTAAGCCTAGCTGTACTAGGTTAAACTTCTATTTTCTTTCCATAAAAGGCTGTAGCAAATACATGTACAACACCATCTTCAAAATAACTTACAAGATGGGGATGAGGTTCTGAGTATGAAAACATTATCCTTGTAGAGGTAATGGTGCGCGCGCGCGCATGTGTGTGTGTGTGTGTGTGTGTGTGTGTGTGTGTGTGTGTGTACCCACGCACAGGAGTATATGTGTTCACATGTGGGAAGGGTGCCCTGCATTTGTGCAGTCATGTCTGTGGAGGCCAAAGGCCAACCTCAAAGTATCCTTCCACAGTTAATCTCTACCTTGTGTTTTGAGGCAGGATCTCTCCCCTTTCTTTCTAGTGTTCCAGTTCTGCAGGCTTGCTCATCAGTGAGCCCCAGGGACCCAACTGCCTCCACCTCCCTAGCACCAGGACCACAGACATGAACTCATGCCCACAGGTCTGCATGAAAAGTTCTTTGTTCACAGCCATCCCTCAGCCCCCAGAGGAAATTTAGGATAGGAAGTGGTAGATGGGCGCATCAGCACACCAAATTAAGTGTGGTGTCTAATTAACCAGAAAACATGCAAACAAACAGATCCTGAATGTGGTGCTGCATCTGCCCGATAAAAAGAAGTGGCCTCCTCCTCTGGGAATGAGATGAATGACAACGAAAACAAAACCAAAGTGTTTGTCCTTTCCTCTGCTTGAAGTATCAGCTTCAAGTATAAGGTCAAAGGGGAATGAAACCAATTTTTCTTGAAGTCATTTGAAAAGCAGTATTTCATAAACTAATTTCTATGAAATATTAATTTCAGGAGTTGTTGAACGGTTTCGAAAATCCCCAATAAAATAGAGTTGAGACGTGCTTTGCACTACAGGTGCCTCTTGGGGCTTCAGCCAAACTCATCATCAGCAAGGGAGACTGTGGAGCCCTAGCACAAGAGAAGGGGAAGCATTCACCAGTTTAAATAGTTATGGCTTCTTGCCCCGAGCAATAGGCAGTAAGTTTCCATTTATTTGTGACTTGCTGCCCCCAACCATTAATTTTCTAGTGCTCTGAAATGTAATTTCTCCACATGCATTTTGTTGCCCTGTTCCTGTTATCCCCAAAGACCAGAGGGAGTTGGGGAGCCCACTCTTACCCCAGCCAATCAGCAGTTACAGAGACAGAGCCCCAACACCTGTTATAGAGGGAGCACAGAGACACCTTGAGTCCAATAGAGAAAGGGGATAAAGATGAATGACTGGGTAGGACACCCCAAGCTTCAATGCACACCCAAGCCATTTAGAGTCCAAGGTCTCTTCAGCTAGGGTAGGGCTTCCACACCCTAGAAATCTGTAATTCGTGCCAATAAACTTCACCTTTAGATGTGGCTGATTTTTCTCATGCCATTTAGTTCTTTAACTGACAGAGGAAAGACTCCACCTGCTAGCTCATATGAAAGACTTAGTGGCAATTTCAGAGCCTGTGAATTTTGCATAAGGTATTGTGACTTATTCACCAGGAACTGTGCCTGTTTCTTGGGATGGATAGTTAGAGCTATGGGAAGGTATTCTCTATCCAAATTCCCTGAACATTCACAGGATGATCTGGGCTGCACACTGTGTAACAAATTGGTCCTTGTATAAGCAGGTCAGGAAAGACCCAAAACAGCCAAGAAGGTGTGCATGTGCTTCTGTAGGTAAAATGACCTGTGCTTTGGTTTTATGTAAGACTTTATTATTGATGTGTGTGTGTGATGTGTTTGTGTATGTGTGTGTGTAGTGTGTGTATGTATGTATGTGATGTGTTTGTGTATGTGTGTGTGATGTATTTGTGTATGTGTGTGTGATGTGTGTGCATGTGTGTGTATGTGTGGTGTGCATGTATGTATGTGTGTGTGGCATGTGTGCAAGCACAGGAATAGAGTCAAAACATCAATGTCAGGTGTCTTCCTCAGTTTCTCTCCATGTTGTTGTTGTTGTTATAGAGTCTCTCAATGAACCTGGAGCTCACAAAGTAAGCGAAGCTGGTTGTTGACCAGTGAGCTCCAGGGATCCTCCTGTCTCTGCCTCCCCAACTCTCTGACCACAAACACACATCCGATGCCTAGTTTCAGTTCATGGGTTCTGAGGGTCAAATTCAAGTCCCATGTCCGCATGACAAGCACTTTACTGACGGAGCTGTCTCTCTAGCCCAGGTTTTTACAAAGCTGCTTTGAAAGGGATCCCTTTTCCAAACTCCAGGCTTCTACTTTTGCAAGCACATCCCCAGCTCTTACTCTCGCATCCCTGCATTACCATTCTTCTTCCCATGATCCTCAGAAGGGGGAAGTTGCCAGCCTGGAGACACTGACAGTGTAAACCCTTCTGGAGCAAAATAGGAGAGAACCCTCACAGGAAGCCATCGATTTCACCTTGAGAAGTGTAAAGTTCAGTGGAAGGAGACCAGAGTAACTGTTGTTGACCCCCGACAGACATTGAAACTGCTTGAAGTCCTTTTCTGGTGTGATGAGAAGAATTTCCTACAGTGTCTATGTTTTTCAACCTGAATATCATTCTTAAGATCAAGGAAGAGAAAGTATGCCTTTGGGGAAAAAATTTATGAATTTCCCCAAGCTAAAAACAGTGTGGTTATTACCCTGCCAAAAAATCTAATTTGATCAAGGAGCCACACAGATTGTCTGTGACCTTAACAAAATGATAGCAAAATGGGAATACTGTGACCTCAGAGACGGGAATCTCCTGCTCTCACTGTAACACTGCCTCTGAATACTATGTCTCCTGGAGGCCACAGGAGCTCCTGGCACCTTCATTCCCTCGGCTGTGAGAACAGAAGGTGTCAATTAATGTGGAGGAATACACATTTGTTTGGTAGTTTTCTTAGCCATCTTACATACCATCAGATTTCTGGGTGAGTTTATACCCTCTCCAGAAAACATGGGAATGGGGATGTATGGTGTTGTAGAGCAGTTCCCTTGGACTTAAAGCATTCCTTCCTGGAGGGAGGAGGCCTCAGCCTATTAAAAACTGGGTAGTCAACAAAAATTCCAAGTCTCAGGACCTCCTGAAACTTACAAGACTCACAAGACCCCTAAAGTTAATAGAAGTAGCAACAATTGCTTAGAAGTGGGAACTGCTCAACCCACCAGTACAGCTATCTGCAAGTCACTCAGGGAAGCCCTGGGATGCAGCTTTTCGGGTCTTCACTCATGCTAGGGTGGGCTTTCAGTGATGTAGTTGCTGTTGAGTCATCCATGCTCCTGTAAGCCATCCCCTCTCCCCCACTCCTATAAGACATACCAATAAACTGTGGTTTATCAGGTGGACTTTGGTCTATCCTGGGTAAGTAGGCTCCCCAGGGACAGTTCCACAACAGTCCAAGCTTGTAAAGATTATAAGAGAAGTTAATCCTCACTTGGATACACACTGAATAAAATTTGCTTGTTTATAAATCTATATACACAACCTATTCTTAAGACTATAATTGCAGAATTATTTTTACTGCATATAATTCTGTTGTTGCAGACTTCTTTGCTCTAGTGAATAGAGAAATAAAGTTGTTCCCCAGAAATTAAATTAAATGCTTAGATGGTTCTTTACAATTAAATAAAGGTAAAGAATTAAAACTGTTGGGTTGGATATGTGTATGGTGCCTGTATAATGTCTGGTATAGAATTAGGAGAATACTGTGCTCACATGCCTTCACACAAGTCTTTAATTTCTTTTTATGTTAAAGTAATTGACTTAAAACAGTTGAAAGAATAGTACCAAGCATTTTATGTACCCTTTGTAGGGCTTTCTCCAATTTTAACAGGATACGTTATCAAAATCAGGGCATTGGTACTGTGCAATATTACTCTAGGTGTGCTTCTAGTTCAATTTGTAAATAATTAGTGATAGGGTATGGATGTGATACGTGGAAGGATGTACAGTTTGGGAGAGTTGAGATTTTGTTGTGGACAGGGAGACCTATCAAAGAACAAAATCTTCTTTTTAGCAAAGTAGGATGACACACAGGGCTTTGTCCAGGAAGCCAATAAGGGGCTGGGATTGGAGGCTGCAGCAGGTGCTCTTGAAAGTCTGATTATCAGGACACAAAGACCTCTGCCACTTTTACTGAAAACCAACAAAATACAGCCATGTAATCAAAAGAATATCTACATAGCAAAAATGTGAGAAAAGTTTAGAGTAAATTATAGGTAGCTTTGATGTTGGAAAGGAACATGGCATGCATTTATTTAGAATAACTGGGACAAATTTAAAGTAATCTAGCTGTTTATGACATATAGAAGGGAACCCCCAGCAAATAGGCTCATAGAGATTATATGCTGGAAATAAAATTATGGCTCACTCAAAGTTGATACTGCCTAGGCTGTAACAAAGGGAAATGAGGAAGGAGAGGCTAAAAGGTCATGGGTTAAATAAGAAGCCAAATATTATTATTATAGAAGATACAGATAAAGATACATAAGAATTGTTTTAATTTTAAAATCTCATGTTCACATTGTCTTCATGTGTTGTGACTTCGCTCATTGCTGTGACAAGACACGTGGCAAGAAGAATTAATGGGAGAGAAGGTTCCATTCTGGCTCACAGTCTGAGGGCACAGTCCACCACAGTGGGGAAGGCAGGGCGGCAGGAGTGGGAGGCAGCTGCTCACATGGCATCTGCAGTCAGGAAACAGAAAGATGAACGGTGGGCATGGCTCACTCTCTCCTTTTATTCAGTCCTGGTCTCCTGTCCATGGAATGGTGACACCCACATTCATGATGAGGCTTCCCACTCCAGTTAAATCTTTCTAGAAATACCCTCACATATATCTCCTAGGAAGCTATAAATTGCATGAAGTTGACAATCAAAACTAACCACCACACTTGTGTACAGGGACACATGCTCAGCCTGGAAGGAGGGGACAGGACCTGCCTGTACTGAATCCACCAGGTTTAAATGAATCCCCAGGGGTGTCTTGGTCCTGGAGGACATGGGAATGGAGGGGAGGGGCTGGGGGGAAGGTGGGGGTGGGGCGGGAGGGGGGAGGACAGGGGAACGTATGGCTGATGTATAAAATTAAAGCACATAATAAAAAAAAAGAAAAAGAAAACACACTTAACAAATCAAGAGGATCAAGCCAATAAGCAGCATTTCTCCATAGTCTCTACTTCAGTTCCTGCCATGAGTTTCTGCCCTGACTTCTCTCAGGGAAGGAGTGTGAGCTGAAAGCTATAAGCTGAAACACATCTGTCCCACGTTGAAAAAAAAATCAATGGACAATAATATAAAAATTGGGTATCTTCTTCTACATAGTGTAAAATTCTATATGTTTTAAGTTAATGTGCATTGTGTTTAGCATAAATTTATATATGCCTATCATTTATTTTCATCTGTGTCTCCTTTCTTGAATTGCAGGGCTGGCTTCAGTTGCACGTGATAAGAGGGGGCATGCTGACTCTAATATCATAATGTTTACAGAGTGTGGATGAGAGGGGAGAGGAAACTGGGTGTGATCTCCCAGAACTCCCCTGAAGGTATGTGATTTTAACATGAGACAGGAAATTGTAAGGCTATCCCCCTTTCAATTGATGGTAAACTAGATAGATTCATTCCCTAGAACTCACAAGGGTCATCTTGGTTAATAAAAATACATTTAAAGAAAAATAAAAGGATTAGTTTAGGGGAGCTGGGATTTGAGAATAGGCAGGGAGAGCTATTAAGGAACAAAAGCTTCCCCTCTTATGGGGGGAGGCTTATCTATGAAGCTGACAGGGGCTGGGATTGGGGAATAGACAGGCATCCCAGGCAGTCTGATTATCCTGACATAAAGAATTCTCCTGCCTTTACTGAAAACACTGCTGTTATTTTCACAGTTAAATTTTGCTGATGTTGCTTTTGAAATGTTATTCATCTGAGCCATGCTATAAAACTGATGATCCACAAACGGAGTGGGGGTAGGTTTTTGTTTAAGAACACTGGGTAATGTTACCAAGTGTGGGGGTAACTGCACACTGGTGGCCTCGGCACTAAGAAGACTGGGTCAGAAGAAAGACTGTAAGTCAAGGCCTGCATGGGCACACACGAGGTCCACCTTGAAGAGGAGGAGGCAGGGTTATGAGTAGCATTGTGTCCCCTATGATGGTGAGTTGTGTAGATTGACATAATCTGGGATAGTCCTCACTGAGGGGTTGTCTGGATTAGGTTGGCCTATGAGCATGTCTATGGGAGATTACCTTCATTAGTGGGAATACCTGCTTGCTGTGTGTGGCACCATTTCCCGGGCAGGGGATCATGGATTGTGTAAAACAGAGAAAGCAATTTTAGGGGGATTGTGTGGAGAAGAGTTAAAGGGGGGAAAAGAAAGGGTGGAAACGATGTAAATACAGAGTACTCGCATTGGAAAACTCAGAAAACTTTTTAAAAACCATTTTTAAATGGAAAGGGCAAACTGAGAACTCATAAGCGTGTGTGCATTGTCCTCTGCTCTTGACTGTGGATGTGATGTGACCAGCTGCTTCGAGTTGCTGCCACCTTGACCTCCTCCAACGATGGACTGTGTGTGACCTGGAATTCTGAGCCAGATAAACCCTTTTACCCTTTTATTGTTTTATCATGACAATAGGAAAATAACAGAGACATCTCCCTAAAATCTTATGTGTCCTTATATAAATTTGAGATTCATACTACAGCACCCATTTTGCTGCCCTCTCTATATTGTGAGAGAAACAAAGGAAAACTTACAAATGAAGGTTTAGAATATTGATACTTTTTTAAAAAAATACACAGGATATTTTAGCTCTGAGAATTAAATCCTATCTCCATCATAAGCTATCAAATAAAAAAGCCCAGTGTCAAATATGGGGTACCTCTTTTTGACCTATTGGTCAGTGTAGTCCGATAGACTCCCCAAAATATTATTGATTCATTTCCATCACTCTTATTTGCCCTCCAGAACTCTATGGTTAGATCCTATTGCTAAAGACCCCAAACCCTTGAGTCATACGACGCAGAGAGATGAAGCTGGGACCAGCCTGGAAGCACCTTCCCTACTGGATAGCTCTCACAGTGTTAGAAATTTTGATGCATGTTAGTCTTACCCAGCTGTGAACCTGTTGAGATAAAACAACAACCACCCTGGCAAGATCTGCCCACTGGTACAATAGTGGCATTGATGTTATGGAAGTAACAATCACTTTCTGGTTGAACATAGGCCTGCTCCATAAGATGCAATTCATATCTGGCACCATTAATTAGACCAGAAACATGTTGCTGCCTAAGTCATAAGGATATCCTAATAATAATATCCTCCTAAATGGCAATAGAAATATACTACTCCCCTAAGTTCTTATCTTTATGTTCATGGAATAGAGCACCTTTCAAGCCACATCAGAGGTTATTTTTTCAGTAAATGACAATTAGTACAGAGATTCACAACCAAGTCAATGTTCAGAGAATAAAAGAATGTGAGTGTTCATCTCTAAATAGGACATCTATATCACATGCCAACACCTCAAGATTCCAGGATCTTTGTAGAAAAGGTGGCAAGATCGTAAGAGTCAGAGGTAATAGACATCTGCAGCAAAAGAATATTTTCCAGGCAGGATGGGAACATGGTACACAGGAGCTCACAGTAGCTGCAACTACACATTAAAGACCTCAAAATCAAGCCAGCAAAAATCCCAGCGTTGGATAGGGGAGGGGCTCATAAAAGCTCATCCCTTGCTGAGCAGCTACTGGCAATTGGTGGCTACTAGGAGAGAAAGTCCATTATCTTCAGGAATGTGATCCAAGAAGTTACCCATGTTGTAGTCAATGGTCCTACACCTAAGCATACACAGGCAGCCCTAAGTGGGTTCAGTATACTTAAAAATAAAGCACACAAAGTTGGAAGGAAAACAGGATTGGGCACATGGGTAGAATGGGATGGGAGAAAATGAGAAGTGGATTTAAGCAAAAGGCATTATATGCATGTGTGAGGTTTTCAAATAATAAAAAAAAAATTAAAGATTGTTTTGCTGGATATAAAAATGTAAATATCTATGCAGACTAACCCTGAAGATATGCAAAATCTTCATTTATTCGATGAATGTATGCATACTTACACTGGTCAGTTTTTCCTTAGTGATTGATTTAACATTGTCATTTTTCTGTAAAGAAATGATCCTACATAAGTCACAGATCAAGAAGGGAGACAAAAATATTAAGAAAGTGATCTCCAGAGTAACTGTCTGAATTATCAACACAGTTAAAGAGTAAGAAAGGAAGAACAAAGGAAAGAAGTGGGAAAGGAGGAGGGGCTGGCAGGGGGAGAAGGAAAGATCTGCGAATACAGCCGGCATGCCCAGCGTCCACTGTCCTGTGACTTCCTACCTCGTTTTCTGTGTCCGGCCACCATGGCTCACTTTCGTCCCTTCCTTAGCTGGACTTGAGCCTGGAGAAGCTAGAAGGTGATTCAGGGACGAGGCATTGGCATCCGGCCTGTTTTTCTCAGGGATAATGCACAACCCATACATCTCCTGTGGTCAGAGAGACTGTAAAACCGGAAGCCAGGAGGTGGAGAGATGGCTCAGCTGGTAAAGTATCTGCTGCAGCAGTAATGAGAACGTAAGTCTGGACCCCAGCAAACATGTGAAGGTCAGGTGAGGAGGGAGGCATCTGGAGCCCTAGCACTGAGCATGAAAACAGACTCCCGAGAATTCGTTGGTCAGCCAGCCTAATTGAATAGAAGAGCTTCCAGTTTGCTGAGACAGCTTGGTGGTTAAAGGCACTTGCTGCCCTTGCAGCAGACCTGGGTTCTATTCCTAGCACTCACATCAAGGGGCTCATGACTAGTAACTCCATGTCCAGGGGATCTGAGGCCCTCTGTGTCCTCTTTAGATATCTGCATGCATGTAGAGCACATACAGGCAAGCAGGCATAGACACATACACATCTAAAGATAGCCCTTTTCAAAAGAATAAGATGGAAAGCAATTAAGAAAGACATCCTACATGATCCTACATGCACCTGCTCTCTGAATATCTACATTCAGCATACCACAGACATAAACAAGCACACACACACACACACACACACACACACACACACACACACACACACCACTCAGAGTGTCATCTCTATTTCTATGTGTTGCTAGAAGTATCCTGAAGCTCCTGAGAATGAAGGGTCCCATGTGGAACACACATTCTACCTCAGTTCTGAAGAGGAGACACCTTCCGCTGTCTTCAA